>NW_021820281.1:402962-748662 GCF_901001135.1 Rhinatrema bivittatum | reverse complement strand
ATTGATAAACATTTGCATTAAGATTGCTCTTCATTGTCAGCTAACAGGAGCAGGTGATCATTGTAGTTCCAGTCCTCAAAAGGCTTTCATTTTGATGGAAATGCAGTGATGAGTAGGGGGGTAGGAGTGCAGTGTGTGATGGAAGGAGAGAAGGGAACAGAGGGATTTACTCTAAAGAGAAATCTTTAGAGGGATAGCCATGTCAGTCTGGTGTAGCGAAAATGACAGGAGTCAAGTGGGACCTTATTAAATCATGAGCTTTCAAGGATTGAATCCAGAGAAGTGGGTAATGAGGTAGGATCTGGGGGTGAAGGGGGGGGGGACACCTTGAGGGTAGGAGAGTGAAAAGAGGTGCAGAGAAAGGAGGGTGCAGGTGCAATACCTATAACATGCGCAGATAGGCAGCAGGGATACAGAATAGATGAAAGCTGAGATATTGGTGAAGGACTGCAGTATAGTAGAAAGATATTTTGGGGTGTGATATCAACTCAGAGGATGAGGCAGAGTGAAAGCATTGAAACTAGAAGCAGCTTCTGACAGCAGCACCCAGGACCGACCACACTGGGAACCACCACCATGGCAGAAGAGAAGACCCATATCTGAGAAAGCCCCCTAATTAAGGTAGAAACAGGTGAGAGCTTCTGGATCTTGCAGATTGGATGAGAGTTTGCCCCCGTATAGGTCGGACTTGTGCTTTGTGGTATACACTTTACTCTTCCATTCTGCAGTCACACTGCCAGCCCTTCCGTGTGTTTGAATTAACA
This sequence comes from Rhinatrema bivittatum, assembly GCF_901001135.1. NCBI lineage: Eukaryota > Metazoa > Chordata > Amphibia > Gymnophiona > Rhinatrematidae > Rhinatrema > Rhinatrema bivittatum. The sequence continues at coordinate 747,898 of NW_021820281.1, read as the reverse complement.
TTTAGGATACACAGCTTTCTGATGTTGCCCTGTGAATCTTGGCGTAGTACAGAGAAACTTGAATAACTTGAATTGAATGCAGTAGAGTGCACCACAAGTGAACCCAGCACCTGGATAAATTCATTTACATGGGTAAATGGGCTTGTCCAAAAATCACCTCCCCTTAATCCCTTGAAATTGCGAGCACAGCTCATAATGTGCCTACTTTATGCCTCATTGCAAAGGGGCTCCATGCTGGATTGTTTAGGTTTGGGAAGAGGGAGGGGGAACAGTGGGCCTAGATTACATTCTGAAAACTACACAGGATATTTCCCCCTTTTGGCTGCCCACACAAAACAAAGAAGCATTAACTACGCTGGCAGTTTTACCACTCACAATGAGAAAATGCATGCATGGTTTTGCTTGGAAGATCTGGATAAGGCGTACTGTGATAAATAAAAACAAAAAACCTCCTCCCGTAATTTGTAATTAGGAAGCCTATTTGAAAAATGACTCCCAAAATCTCTAAAAAGAAGTACATTTGTAGTGAGATTATACTTTTACTAGGGTTAGAAATACATTACAATCCTTCTCACATCTGACAGCCTATATAATATGCCAATAAGGTTTCTTTCTCATTCTGCAAGACTATCTGCCTCTGTCCAGGCATTTTCCATCACACCTGAGCCAGTGAAATCCTCTAGGGGCTTTGGGAATGAGGCAGATTCACTGATGAGAGAAACCGTTTCACCATAAATGACATCTTATAAAAGTAACAAATGTCAGCATTCCTTCCCTGTTCCCATGAACTAACTCAGCACAACTCTGTAAGACCTGAAACATTACACTGACGACATCAACTCTTTTAGTTAACCAAACTTGTTATTTCAGAATCTAGAGTTTGCATAAATAATGTATGATGGCCTGTTAGCAGTGTTTGCCTCAGTTTTGCCCTACTCCTCTTTTACTGCCTAGCGGTACATGAGCATCTCTTCCATCCATGACTGCAGCCTCCCATTTCTCAAACATGTACTGATGCTCCTGCCTTACTCACTTCAAGACACCCCACCTCATGACACAATCTCGGAGACCAAGAATATCAGTTCCTAGAAGATTGATCAATGGATTTCATTGTAGATTCTTTCAAACGTGCACAGCCAGTTCATCTTAATGGTCTTTCCTCTGTCCTCTCTCAAGATACATGAGTGACCACAGGATCTCTGAGAAGATGATGATGTCTTCCATGCTCTTTGTTGAAGAAATAAGTACCTAATGTGGACAATTCGAAGAAGTCTGGATTTTATGGACTGATGTCTACTTTCATCTCAGGTAAATATATATGTGACCCTGGGCATCATCTCATACCTTCACCTTTCATATGTTCGCAAGAAGCTTATTTCTAACAACTCCACTTTTTCCATACTTTTCCTTATTATTTTCCAGAGTCTAATGAAAGAGGAAAATCTCACAGCAATGACAGAATTCATTATTCTGGGGTTTCCTGACTTTCCAGACCTGCAAATTCCCCTTTTCCTTATGTTTTTACTGATTTACCTGATTGTCCTGATGGGGAACTTCATTATTATAATCCTGACGTGCCTGGACCCTCACCTGCACACCCCTATGTACTTTTTCCTCTGTAACTTGTCCTTGCTTGATATCTTTTCTACCTCGGTCACTCTCCCCAAACTGCTGGATATCTTAGTAAGAAAGATTCAATGGATTTCTCTAATTGGGTGTTTTACACAGATGCATTTTGTTCTGTCTTGGCTTTTACAGAATCACTTATACTTACTGCCATGGGCTATGATCGCTATGTTGCGATATGTCACCCCCTGCGCTACACTCTGATTATGAATCAAAGACTCTGTGTACTCCTGTCCACTGGTAACTGGCTCGTTGGACTTCTGGTACCAGTAACATATACTGTCCTTGTATCTCATTTCTCTTACTGTGGGCACTATCAGATTAACCATTTCTTCTGTGATCTCTCAGCACTGCTAACTCTCTCCTGCACCAGCACCTACAGCGTTGAATGTATAATTTACGTTATGTCTCTGTTTGTAGGAATGCCTTGCTTTTTCATAACCCTGACTTCTTATGTCTACATCATCTCCACCATCCTCAGGATCCATTCTGCAAATGGGAGGCGCAAAAACCTTCTCTACCTGCTCCTCACACCTCATGGTTGTTATTCTTTTCTACGGGACTCTGCTTTGTTCATACATGAGACCAACGTCCACGCAGTCCCTCACTCAAAACAAGCTCTTTGCTGTCCTGTACAATGCTTTAATCCCGATGTTCAACCCTATGATCTATAGCCTAAAAAACAAAGAGGTCAAAAAAGCCCTAAGAAGAGTATTTAGTAGAACATTTTGAGAGATCAGAAGAGCATTTTTTGTCTGGCTGACCAAGACATAGAGAGATCAGTTCTATAAGAGCGAGCCTAGGGTTGAAGTCTGTGGATACAAAGTACTTGCGGACTTCAGACTGATTTTAAAAGCAGACTTATGCACATAACTCCACTTCACATACCTAACAATGACAGAGGTGCATACACCGACACCTGCTAGAGGATGGTATGATGACTGATACATATGTAGCAGCCACTACCAGAGGCACAGCATGACTTTCTGCTGCTCATGCTGATATCATGAAACATGCATATCAGAGCCAGAATATAGACACATAGCTGGGGTTAAGCCTGATTGGCCTCTGATTGGAGTTTCCTGAATTTCCAGTCCTACAAATCTCCCTTTTCTATCTGTTCTTACTGATTTCCCTGATCTTCCTGATTTACCTGATCTTCCTGAAGAGATTCCCCAATTTATTTCTTCTTATTTTTAATTTATATTTATTTGTTTTACTTCTGTTCTATATTTTTTAACTATTTATTTGTTATTTTTTGATTTGCAGTTAACATGTAATACTTGACAAGAAATGATGTACAGAACTTCTACGGAGCTCCGTGATGCCGTTATATTTTATTATTATGCAATTGTATTATCCTATATTTCCTTATTTAAGCTGCTTTTTTATTTACTATTTACTTGTTATAATAATGTTTATGGTAGATGGTTTTAATTGACAATCACAACAGTTTACAAATATAACATAATATAATATAACAATGCAATAACATAGCTACTCATTTTAAATCAAAGGTTGACATCATTTCGAAAGAATTTCAACAATTACTTAACCCTACTTTTAAGTCGCCTCCAGAGACAGTTGATTGGTCTGAATTTACACCAACAACTGAAACTACTTTATTAAAAATAATCCAGAAACAGCAAACCACTAACTCTCCATTAAATCCATGTTCAGGTGTTTTATTTAAAGCTATAGCTCATTTATCCTCAAGCTCTTATGTGATATGGTTAATCAATCTCTACAAACTGGTACTTTTCTGGATAATTTGAAAAAAACTGCCATCATACCCATTCAAAAAAATAAATCAAAAGATCCTTTAGACTTTAATAATCTTAGACTGATAGCTCTAATACCATCACTAAACAAGCTAATTGAATCAGTGGTTTTATACCAACTTTCTTAGTTTTTATCCAACAATGATTTTTTACATCAGGGACAACATGGCTCTAGGAAAGGCCACTCCACAGAAACACTTTTATTTTCTTGTTTCAATATGATATTCCATGGTTTTGATGCCTACACTGATTTCATTCTCATTTCACTAGACATATCTGCTGCATTTGATACTCTGGATCACCATATTCTCCTTACAGGCTTAAAATCTCTAGGCATTAAGGCTTCAGTTCTCTCCTGGTTTCGGCCTTTTTTATCTAATCGCTCACAACAGATTCACATTTGTAACCAGTTTTCAGACTCATTTTCATCTTCATCAGGAGTTCCTAAGGGTTCTTCATTATCATTAATTCTTTTCAACATTTACCTTCTCCCTCTGTGTCGTATTCTTGCTGCTCTCAATGTCTACTTCAGAATTTATGCTGACGATATCCCTAACAAAACCTCTTGGTCAGACACTCTCTCTACAATAATATTATATCTCTCCACAATCAACACCTGGCTCGCTCATAATCGGTTAAAATTAAATCCAGCAAAAACTGAACTTACATATCTGTCCTCTATCTCTGATTCTTCCATAGGCCCCCTTCTCATTTAGACTTTAAAGGCATATCCATTCCTATCCATACTCATGCTACTAGCCTAGGGGTCACAATAAATTCAGATCTGTCCATGTCACACCACACGTCGGCTATTACAAAAAATCCTTTTATAAATTACATCTTTTAAAAAGACTTAAACCTTTGCTCTTCTTTAAAGATTTCCATACAGTTCTGCAATCCCTGTTATTTTCAGGATTGGACTACTGCAATGCGTTATATCTTGATTTATCTGATTCTGCATTGCACCCTTTACAATTAATACAAAATGCTGCTGCTCAGATTCTTTCTGACACCTCACTCAGAAATCATATTACCACAACTTTGTTCTCTCTCCATTGGCTTCCTGTTAAATAGAGTACATTACAAAATCTTGACAATTATTCATACTTATTTACAAATCTTCTCCACATGGATCTGCTCTAACCTCCGTATATATAAGTACCAGACAATTAAGATCATTATCAAAAACCTTTTTAGATGTACGCTCAGTCAGACTTGTGAGACTGGAATAACTCATAGAAGATCTTTTTCGGTAGCTGGGCCTATCCTGTGGAACTCTTTGCCTGATTCTTTACGTCTCCTACCTTCTTCTCAACAATTTAAGAAAGCATTAAAAACTCACCTATTCCAGAAAGCATTTAACTCCTTGATCAGCACCCAACCATAACCAAGTTTTTCTCTTCCCTGTTAATCAACTGACACCCATCCATCTTTAACTACTCCCCTCTCATATTACATTTTTTAGAAGGCACTATGTTTAGCATTCTTGTATCTTTGTTTGTTTATTTTATGTTTTTTTAACTATGTTTTATATTACCATATTTGTTTTTACTGTTAAATTTTTAAGTTTTTATCTCTAGATTATGTATGTTTTATTTCTGTTAATCGTTTTGATTAATCTCCTGATTGTAAAAGCGGTATATAAACATTTTTAAATAAATAATACATAAATAAAACAAACAGAATATTGGTATATACATCTAAGAAATACATATAAATAAAAAAAATAGAAATAGAGGACTAAATTGTAATTGCTTTTTCAAATACTGTGCCTCACTTTGGGTATTAGTGCTCTAAGGCAAGAAACAATTTGCAAAATAATTAATCCTCATTTCAATCCTCACACTATTGCATCATCCAGATGGTTGCCCACAGGATGGGCACTGAATGTGCTGTATTCTCCTGATGTGAGCCGATTCCACCCATGAGGGTCCCTTGACATCAACACTGGGTCTCACAAGCAGCTAACTGGCAATTCTAAGGTGGTGATGCTTGTGCGGCAGAGGACACTTATAGAACAGAAAATCAATGTCTTCTGCCTGCTACCCTGGGATATGTAATTAACTCTGCAAAAGATGAACTGTTTTGCTTCTGTTTATTTTGTACATTAAGCTAGAGATTGTGTTAATGTCTCTTCCCTGGTGTTCTTTTCAATTCCAATAAAAAATTAACATTCAGTTAATTGCTGGAAATCAGTGCAATCCATGCAATGTGTGCAGAGAAAATGAAATATCTAATTTTCCCGGAGTATCTGCTCTATGACGCTGCTGCTCTCGGAGTATTTCACAGAAAGATTTTGGGGAAGACTAGGAGGGTTAGGCTTCCTCACTTGTATCATGGGTAAATTAGGCCCTCTATTCTTTGTCAAACATTTCTTTATTAAAATATTTATCATATAATAAGTAGCAAGCTGTCTTGTTTGGTTGTAATTTGTTATTAAGTAATTTTTTTATTATACCTTACTTTTATGGAAAAAGAGGGCATGAGTAAATGGAATTCACTGGTGGAGATGAGGGCATGGTCAGAGTTCAGGAGAACAGGAAGCACAGGAGATCTCTGAGGGACAGGAAAGGGACAATAAAGCTGAGCAGGTTCCATGTGTATGGGCCATATAGATTTCATCTGCCATCATGTTCTTAGTTTCTGGTGATTGTTGGCTCATCCCTAGTTACTTACTTTGCATCATTTGCATACAGTATCTGTGACATATGTTATTGATTAAATCTTCCGCAAAGTATCTGTGCAGTCAAACCATTAAGAGAATGGAGAGTAAAGACATATCTAACAAGAAGTTAGTTGGGTAAGTTTCCCATATAACAGTACGAATGAACTTACAAAGGGCAATAATCGGACACTGGAAGTTTGAAAAGCCTCTGGGACACTTAGTCTAAATCTGCATACAAACACACACCCAGAGAGATGAAAATGTTATGCTGAACAGTGTGTAAGCAGCTGATGGAATGTGTTGAGTTTTGCAGCTCCCCTTCAAAGCAAGCCAGCATAATGTAACCAAAGGAATATAAGAACATAAGTGTGCCATACTGGGGTCAGACCAAGTGTCCATCAAGCCTGGTATCCTGTGTCCATCCAAGTCACAAGTACCTGGCAAATAGATCCCATGCTACTAATGCCAGCACAAGCAGTGGCTATTCCCTATAGATTAACAGCCATTTTATGGATTTCTTTCTCCTTGAAATTATCCAAATCTTTGTAAACACAGTTACACAACTGCCTTAACCACATCCTCTGGCATTGAATTCCAGAGCTTAATTGTGTGTTGAGTGAAGAGAATTTTCTCTGATTTTGTTTTAAATGTGCTACTTGTTAACCTCATGGAGTTCCTCCTAGTCCTTGTATTATCCAAAAGAGTAAATAACTGTTTCACATTTACCCATTGTCCTTTCATGATTTTGTAGACCTCTATCATATCCCTTGTCAGCTGTCTCTTTTCCAAGATGAATAGTCCTAACCTCTTTAGACTTTCCTCATAGGGAAGCCATTCCATCCCTTTTATAATTTTGGTTACCCTTCTCTGAACTTTCTCCAGTGTAAATATATTTTTATGAGATGCAGCGACAGAATTGCACACAGTATTCAAGTTGTGGTCTCACCATGGAGCGATACAGAGGCATTATGACATAATCCATTTATTCTCCATTCCCTTCCTAATAATTCCTAACATTCTGTTTGCTTTTTTGACTGCCACAGCACACTGAGCCAACAAGTTCAATTTATTATTCACTATGACACCCAGATCTTTTTCCTGGGTGGTAACTGCTAATATGGAAACTAACATCATGCAGCTACAGCAAGGGTTATTTTTCCCTATATTTATTTATAAATTAATCACCTATCAGCAATCCTGAGTGATTTGCCAAAAAAATACCCATAATACCAATTATAAACTTAAATAATACAAATAAAACCAAAAGTAAAGTATCTGAAGGGAGTCTCTTTTGAACAGTTTATTAACTTTATTTATTTAACTGAATTTCACCTTTCAGGCATTTCCAGAGGATTATATTCTTCCAAGAGGGTTAAATCCACTGCTTTTCTTGGGATAAGCAGCTTAGGATCTCTCTACCTCTTGGGATCCTGCCAGGGACTTATGACCTAGTTTGGCCACTGTTGGAAACAGGATGCTGGGCTTGATTGTCCTTGGTCTGACCCAGTATGGCCATGTTCTTATGTTCTTATGTTAATACAAATAAAATGTAAGTGACTCTTTAAAAGTGAACTAAATCCATAAATATCAGTCATTGCTTTATAAGTATAGCTTATACAAATAAAGGCTTCAGCAACTTTCTAACTGCCTGATTCACTACAGCTTTTCTTCCTTTCTCTGTGTCTATGGGAAAATGCCTTGATGAAACAGGCCCTAAATTTGTTAGCAATGCTTCATTTATAAGTTGCTGTGATAATGTATTCCAAAGTTTGGCCCTTGAACATAAGAAGACATTCCCATAATTCTTCCAAATATACAAGCTTGAAAGAGGGAATATCTAAATTCAAATGGGTCCCCAAACGAAGGGTTCTTGAGGACAATACAATTTTAAAGCACAATTCAGACTATGCGGTGCAGTGTAGGGATGTGAATCGTTTTTTGACGATTTAAAATATATCGGACGATATTTTAAATCGTCAAAAATCGTTAGGGCCACGATACAATACCAATTCCCCCGATTTATCATCAAAAAAACATAAATCGGGGGAAGGGGGAGGGCAGGAAAACCGGCACACTAAAACCCCCTAAAACCCACTCCCCGACCCTTTAAATTAAATCCCCCACCCTCCCAAACCCCCCCCAAAATGCCTTAAATTACCTGGGGTCCAGCGGCGGTCCGGAACGGCCTCCTGGCAATTGAATCGTGTTGTCTTCAGCCGGCGCCATTCTGCGCCACCATTTTTCGCAAAATGGCGGCGGCCATAGACGAACACAATTCAACTGCAGGAGGTCGTTCCGGACCACCGCTGGACTTTTGGCAAGTCTTGTGGGGGTCAGGAGGCCCCCCCAAGCTGGCCAAAAGTCCCTGGGGGTCCAGCGGGGGGTCCGGGAGCGATCTCCTGCCGCGAATCGTTTTCCGTATGGAAAATGGCGCCGGCAGGAGATCGACTGCAGGAGGTCGTTCAGCCGGGGTCCGGAACCCCCGCTGAATGACCTCCTGCAGCCGGGGTCCGGAACCCCCGCTGAACGACCTCCTGCAGTCGATCTCCTGCCGGCGCCATTTTCCGTACGGAAAACGATTCGCGGCAGGAAATCGCTCCCGGACACCCGCTGGACCCCCAGGGACTTTTGGCCAGCTTGGGGGGGCCTCCTGACCCCACAAGACTTGCCAAAAGTCCAGCGGGGGTCCGGAACGACCTCCTGCAGTCGAATCGTGCTGGTCTATGGCCGCGGCCATTTTGCGCCGCCATTTTGCAAAATGGCGGCGCAGAATGGCGCCGGATGAAGACAACACGATTCAATTGCAGGAGACCGTTCCGGACCGCCGCTGGACCCCCAGGTAATTTAAGGCATTTGGGGGGGGGGGTGTTCGGGAGGGTGGGGGATTTAATTTTAAGGGTCGGGGGTGGGTTTTAGGGTGTTTTAGTACTGCCGATTTTCCTACCCTCCCCCTTCCCCCGATTTAGCTACGGCCCGCCGCTGGACCCCCCAGGTAATTTAAGGCATTTGGGGGGGGGGTTGGGGGGGGTGGGGGATTTAATTTAAAGGGTCAGGGTGGGGTTTTAGGGGTGTTTTAGTGTGCCGGTTTTCCTGCCCTCCCCCTTCCCCCGATTTAGCTACGGACCGCCGCTGGACCCCCAGGTAATTTAAGGCATTTGGGGGGGTTCAGGAGGGTGGGAGATTTAATTTAAAGGGTTGGGGGTGGGTTTTAGGGGGTTTTAGTGTGCCGGTTCACGATTTTAACGATTTTCACGATACTCTAAACCAGCGGTTCTCAACCGGTGCGTCGCGACACACTAGTGTGTCGCCAAGCACCGCCAGGTGTGTCGCGTGGCTCCCGGTCCCTCCCGCTGCTCGTTCTTCCCTGCTTGCTGCCGTTGCCGCCGGGCTATCAGCACGTTCAAAGCCCAGCGGGAACGGCAGCGGTGCAAAAAAAAAAAAAAAGCTGTGTGGCCTCCGCGGCTGGCCTTTTCCTTCTTCCCGCGCCTGCATTCCCCCCCCCCCCCCCCCGGACCCGGAACAGGAAGTGGTGCGCGGGAAGAAGAAAGGCCGTGCCGCAAGAGAACCCACGCCTCGCGTGTCATCACGGCACACATGGGGAAGCGCTGCGCGCAGCTTCCGCTTCCTCCCCAATGCAGGAAGATCAGCTGCCTCTCCTGCTGCACCGGCCCTCCTGCTATCTTCGGGCGTCGGGCAGTATGGTCCGCCGATCTTCCTGTCGGGGGGGGGGGGAAGCGGACGTTGTGCGCTGCGCTTCCGCTACCCCCCCCCCGACAGGAAGTTCGGACGCCCGAAGATAGCAGGAGGCCGGTGGCAGCAGGAGGGGCAGCTGATCTTCCCGCCTTGGGGGGCGGAAGCGGAAGGGAAAGGAGAGAGCAGCATGAGCCCTCCCGCAATCGATGGAATTCTTCCTTCTTGGCCTCCGGGGGCTGGAGGAGGAGGAGCAGCTACCGTTTGTTCTCGGGGGGGGGGGGGGGAGAGGAAGTGAGTGATAGAAAGAGAGGAAAACAGCCAGCCAGCCTGTGTGTAAGTGAGAGAATGTGTGTGATTGAGAGCCTGTGGTGTAAGTGAGAGAATGTGTGTGATTGAGAGCCTGTGTGTAAGTGAGAGAATGTATTTGATCGAGAGTATGTGTGTGATTGAGAGAAACTGGTCAGAGAGCTGATGTATGTGTATATGTGAGAGACAATGAAAGTGACTGCTCAAGGAGATGACTGATGTGTATGTGAGAGTGTGAGACAGTCAGGGATGTGTGTGTGTGTGAGAGAGAGAGAGAGAGAGAAAGCATGGAAGTGAGAAATCTGGGTATGTGAGAAAGCATGGGACTAAGAAGCTGGTGTTGTGGGGGTGTATGTGAAGAAAGCATGGGAGTGAGAAGCCTGATTATGTGAGAGAGAGCATGGGAGTGGGAAGCCTGTGTATGTGCATGTATATGAGAGAGACTGGTTGGTAAGGTGACGGTGTGACTGGTGTGTATGTGAATGTGAGAGAGAGAATGTGATTCAGGGAATGAGAAGCCTGTGCACGGGGAGAGCGAGCATGGAAATGAGAGAGAGACTGGGTGTGTGTGTGTGTGTGTGTGTGTGTGTGTAACAGAGAAAGTGATTATGGGAATGAGAAGCCTGTGCATGTGAAGAGAGTGAGCATGGGAGTGAGAACCTGGGTGTGTGTGAGACACAGCATGGGAGGGAGAAGCCTGTGTATGTAAGACAGAACATGGAAGTGGGAAGCCTGTGTGTGTGTGTGTATGCATGAGAGAGATCAGGTGACGGGTGTGAGAGAGAGAGAGAGAGAGAAAGTGATTATGGGAATGAGAAGCCTGTGCAGGTGAAGAGTGGGCATGGGAGTGAGAAACCTGTGTGTGTGTGAGACACAGCATGGGAGTGAGAAGCCTGTATATCTGAAAGAGAACATGAGAGTGGGAAGCCTATGTGTGTGTGTATATGCATGAGAGAGATCAGGTGACTGGTGTGTGTTTGTGTGTATGTGAGAGAGAGAAAGAAAGTGATTATGGGAATAAGAAGCCTGTGCATATGAAGAGTGAGCATGGGAGTGAGAAAGCTGGGAGTGTGTGAGATACAGCATGGGAGTGAGAAGCCTGTATATCTGAAAGAGAACATGGGAGTGGGAAGCCTGTGTGTGTGTGTATGTATGAGAGAGATCAGGTGACTGGTGTGTGTGTATGTGGGAGAGAAAGAAAGTGATTATGGGAATGAGAAGCCTGTGCATGTGTAGAGAACAAGCATGGGAGTGAGAGACTGGTGAGTGTATGTGAGAAAGAGAAAGTGATTATGAGAGTGAGAAGCCCATATATGTAAGTGGAACACGGGAGTGGGAAGCCTGTGTGTGTGTGTATGGCATGAGAGAAACTGTTCAGGAAGGTGACTGGTGTGTTTGTCAAAGACTAGGAGATGATTGGTGTGTGAGAGACAGAAACTGGTCATGGGGGCATGACTGGTATGGTGTGTGTGAGAGAGACATGGGCCCTAAGGAAGAGGACCATGAGTATAGAGCTTAGCCACTACTGCTGCTTCTGGTGTGTGCTACAGCCTGCATGGAAGAGGAGTAGGAGAGCTGCTGGAGGGGGTAAGTAAAGGTGGCTTTTTAAGTTTATTTTTCTTGATTGACTGCTATTTTAATTATTTAATATTATGTGATGTGTCTGCTTTTTTTGAAATATTTTATTGGTGTTTGGAGAATTTTTAATAGTTTTTATGAGTTTTTAATTGTTGGATGTTATTCTGTTCATAGTTGTTGTGAAACATTTATTCTGCTTATTAGTATAGTTTTACAATTATTTCTGTGTGGGGATCTATAGCTGCTTGCTAGTTCTGTTTTCCTAATAAGAGGTGTATTGGTTTTAGGGCCTGATTTAATATTTGTAGTGTTGCCTTTTCATAGATAGGGTTGCTCCTGTTTGAGTGTATTCCATAATACAGGTGTAACTGTGTGTGGATTAGTTTATGTGCATTACTACAGATCCTGGGAGTATGTTAGGTCGGTTCTGTGTCTGTTACAGAGATATTTTACTAGCATGTAAGTGTTTTATCAGTCTATTTGTGCGTTTTCTCAAGAGGACATGCATTTGTGGTAAACTGCTGTCTTTTCATAAGTAGGGCTATTGAGCCTGAAAGTAGAAGGAGTTTGAGTTCCTGTTACTGAGATGACACCAGAACCAGAATATCTTTTTTGTAGAGTGAGTTGAATGGGGAATGTCATAATTCTGCTTTACATCCATTATTGTGGATCAGGGGGGTTCCTGTGGATGCAAACTGTACATTTACATCTAGCCCTGTGACGATCATGGGTCAGTGTGTCACGCATGTGAGAACCATCTGCCAGGTGTGTCCCGACAGAAAAAAGGTTGAGAACCACTGCTCTAAACACCCAAACGGCGACGATACGATTCCCTCCCCCTCCCAGCCGAAATCGATCGTTAAGACGATCGAGGACACGATTCACATCTCTAGTGCAGTGCAATGTCTTTCATTCATCAGCATTTTGAATTTTACCCACCATGTCACAGGGAGCCAATGATGCTTCATTATGTAGGGTGTAATATGAAAATGAATTAATATGCATTCTATGATTCTCATGGAAGAATTTTTAATGTACTGTAAGGCTTGCATGGTGTTATTTGGGAGGCCTAGATATAATGAATAACAATAATCAATTGTAGTTAGGACTAAAGAAGGAATTACAGTTTTCAAGTCCATGTCTTTCACAAATGGTTGAATTCTCTTGAGCATTTGCAAGTTAAAATAAGAGGTTCATACCACTTTCTTAATCAAGGGATGGAGCAAAAGCCTGGTATCCAAAATGATACCAAGGTTTTTTTTTACTTTTTGTCTAATGCCAATTGAGTTTCCTCAATTGGCATTAGACAATTGACAATTTTCTTAGGAATTTCTTGAGTCTGGTACCTAGCGAGATACAAAATCTCAGTGTTTGACATATTTAAAACAAGTTTGTATTTTGTTAGCCATTGACTCAACTTTTTTAAACATTCAGAAATTTTCTGGAAGGATTCATCATAGGTCCTCTTAATGTGCACAAAGCATTGATGTCATCTGCAAATATTCGGTAATAGACATCAAGTACAGCAAAATGTGACTGCTGGGGGCCTAAAAGATATTGAGCAAAATTGCCAACAAAGAAGGTTCTGTGGACACCAATTTTTAATGTAAAAACATTAGTGTTTTCCTGAGGTTGTAATTCAATAACAATGGTCATCAAGAAATGAGGAAAACCATTTTAAGACCACATTACTACCCATTCCTATTTCCCATGATCAATAGTATCAAATGCTGCTGAAAGGTCTAAGAGTACCAAAAAGAATTCAGTTCCAGAATCAAACCCATGTCTAAACACATTAAATAATGACAAGAGGAGAGTTTCTGTATTTATAGCCCATTTTGAACCCATATTGTTGCAGATCTAAATATAGAAACACAGAAATGACAGCAGAAAAATACCAATCAGCCCATCCAGTCTGCCCAGCAAGCTCCCTCACTTATTTTTAGGGATGTGAATCATTTTTTGACGATTTAAAAAAATCGTCAGATATTTTTTAAATCGTCAAAAATCGTTAGAGTCGCGATACAATAGAAATTCCCCCGATTTATCATGAAAAATCGTAAATCGGGGGAGGGCGGGAAAACCGGCACACCAAAACAACCCCTAAACCCACCATGACCCCTTTAAAATGAATCCCCCACCCTCCCGAACCCCCCCCAAATGTTTTGAATTACCTGGTGGTCCAGTGGGGGGGGGGGGGGGGGTGTCCTGGTGCGATCTCCCGCTCTTAGGCCATTGGCGCCATTTGGCTGCCACTAAAAAAATGGCGCCGATGGCCCGATAAAAAAACCCCACCCAACCCTTTTAAATTGACCCCCTTAGACTTCCCCCACCCTCCCGACCCACCCCCAAAACCTTTTAAAATTACCTGGTGGTCCAGTGGGGGCACAGGGAGCGATCTCCCACTCTCGGGCCATCGGCTGCCACTAATAAAAATGGCGCCGATGGCCCTTTGCCCTTACCATGTGACAGGGTATCCGTGCCATTGGCCGGTCCCTGTCACATGGTAGGAGCACTTGATCACTGGTGCCATCTTTAAAGATGAACCACATCTCTGTGATAGCAACAACATCCAAGTTTGCCTCCACCATTAGGGCTTGCAGGTCTGGAATTTTATTTCCCAAACTACAAGCATTTGTGCTTATAGCTTTCCAGCTTTTCTCATTCAGGTTACTGCTTTTCTTGGACTCCTTTTCTGACTTATTTATTTGTTTTGTTATCCACTTCACCCTTTTCCATTGCATTCGTATTTGGGGGGTGACTTTCTAACTTCTTTCTGCCACCCCCGGCATCTAGTTTACATGCCTTATGACATAAGATTTGAATTTATCTCTTAGGATCATTTTTCCTGCCAGAGACAGATGTAAGCCATCTTTGACAAAGAGCTTTTTACTGTTCCATACATGGCCCCAACCCCCTATAAATCCAAAATTTTGTTCGTTACACCAGGATTGGAGCCATGCATTGAAATTATTAATATGGCTTAGCCTCTCCTTCCCCTTTCCATGAACAGGTAACACTTCTGAAAAGGCAATGGTTGTCGCCATGCGGCTAATCTGCTTCACAAGAAACTGGAAATCTCTCTATACCTCTTGGATGCTGTTTCTAGCAAGGTTGTTGGTTCTCAGATTGATGATAGTATCAACTTTATAGTCTTTGCTTTCTTCTTTGATCACTTTGACTATTTGAATAGAATTTCTGCTGGCCGATGATCCTGGGAGGCTTATGACTGTAGGGTTCCCCATTAAAAGAATTCCCAAATTAGTGCCTCTGATGACAGAGTCACCCAGCACAATGAGCTTTTTCATAAGAACATAAGAACATAAGAATATGCCATACTGGGTCAGACCAAGGGTCCATCAAGCCCAGCATCCTATTTCCAACAGTGGCCAATCCAGGCCATAAGAACCTGGCAAGTACCCGAAAACTAAGTCTATTCCATGTTACTTTTGCTAGTAATAGCAGTGGCATTTTTCTAAGTCAAATTAATTAATAGCAGGTAATGGACTTCTCTTCCAAGAACTTATCCAATCCTTTTTTAAACACAGCTATACTAACTGCACTAACCACATCCTCTGGCAACAAATTCCAGACTTTCATTGTGCGTTGAGTGAAAAAGAACTTTCTCCGATTAGTTTTAAATGTACCACATGCTAACTTCATGGAGTGCCCCCTAGTCTTTCTATTATTCGAAAGAGTAAAAAACGGATTCACATCTACCCATTCTAGACCTCTCATGATTTTAAACACCTCTGTCATATACCTCCTCAGACGTCTCTTCTCCTAGCTGAAAAGTTCTAACCTCTTTAGTCTTTCCTCATAGGGTAGCTGTTCCATGCCCTTTATCATTTTGGTAGCCCTTCTCTGTACCTTCTCCATTGCAATTATATCTTTTTTGAGATGCAGCGACCAGAATTGTACACAATATTCAAGGTGCGGTCTCACCATGGAGTGATACAGAGGCATTATGACATTTTCCGTTTTATTCACCATTCCCTTTCTAATAATTCCCAACATTCTGTTTGCTTTTTTGACTGCTGCAGCACACTGAACCGACAATTTCAATGTGTTATCCACTATGATGCCTAGATCTCTTTCTTGGGTAGTAGCACCTAATATGGAACCTAACATTGTGTAACTATAGCATGGGTTATTTTTTCCTATATGCATCACCTTGCACTTATCCACATTAAATTTCATCTGCCATTGGATGCCCAATTTTCCAGTCTCACAATGTCTTCCTGCAATTTATCACAATCTGCTTGTGATTTAACTACTCTGAACAATTTTGTATCATCTGCAAATTTGATTACCTCACTCATCGTATTTCTTTCCAGATCATTTATAAATATATTGAAAAGTAAGTGTCCCGGTACAGATCCCTGAGGCACTCCACTGGCCACTACCTTCCACTGAGAAAACTGTACATTTAATCCTACTCTCTGTTTCCTGTCTTTTAGCCAGCTTGCAATCCACGAAAGGACATCACCACCTATCCCATGACTTTATACTTTTCCTAGAAGCCTCTCATGAGGAACTTTGTCAAATGCCTTCTGAAAATCCAAGTACACTACATATACCGGTTCACCTTTATCCACATTTTTATTAACTCCTTCAAAAAGTGAAGCAGATTTGTGAGGCAAGACTTGCCTTGGGTAAAGCCATGCTGACTTTGTTCCATTAAACCATGTCTTTCTATATGTTCTGTGTTCTCCAGTATGGGTACCTCCCCAACATCCTCTTCAGTAAACACTGAAGAAAAAAAATCATTTAAACAGCTAACACTTGGTGAAGGTAGTTCTCAGGACCCTGTATCTGCAATTGAGTTTCAAAAGACCCTCCCCCAGATTGGCTTGCTAAGTAAAACCTTTTTTACTTAGCTGGTCAGAAGAAGCTTTAGTTCTTCCTGTCTCCTGGCTTATCAGAGCAGACTAAGGACCTGAAAGACCCTTGCTAGGCTTAGAGTCTCCCGCCCCATGCTAATTCCAGCAAGACACTTTCTGGAAACTTTTTCTTTTGCCTTAACTGAAGCCCACATCAAATTTATGCACACATATCAATATCTAGACAAAGAGGAGTTTAGTGGCAGCTATTTCCAAATAAAGAGTGATTTTAGTGACAGCAGTATCCATTTAAATCTAGAGGTGTTTTTTTTTTAGATTTACATAAACTCCAACAAGTTAATACAGCAATGTTAAGATCTAGAAAAAGAGAAGATTATAATAGCACTTCCCAGAGAACAGTATAATATAACACAGAAGCCCTCTAGAATAAATGCAAATTAATAAACAGTTTTTTCTCATCTGGACATTGAAACTTCAGCTCTCCCTGTCTCTTGGCTTTGTGTGTCTAGAAAATTTTGCAGCTGTTCTAATACAATTTTTTCAAGGTCTTTAGTTACAAATGGTGAATTAGAAATGAGTCTGTAGTTATTAAAATTGTCAATGGGGAGCTCTGGCTTCTTAAGAATTGGCTTAACATAAGCCTTTTTCAAGAGAGCAGGAATAGTTCCCTTATTCAAAGAAAGATTAATTAAGTGACACAAATATGGAACAAGTTATTTTTTTCAAGCATTTAAAGGATGCATTAGAGCAATCAATCACTTAAAGGACAATAATGGGATTTTAAATTCTCAGTGGGATTTGTTTCTTAAAAAAATTCCCTTAACAGTTAACACTGTCTCAGATATTGGACCTTCATCTTCCTGAGATTTATCAGACGATAGGGCAGAAATGAACATATCAACCTTGTCAACATAAAATTGCCTTATTTTATCAGGTTCCAGAATGGTTTGGGGATTGTTAGATTCCTTCATGGTAATCAAATCCTTAACAATATGGAAAAGTTCATTGGGGCGATTTTGAGCAGTTTGAATCCTGTTGGAAAATAACCTCCATTTTACTTCATCTATTTGCTTTTTTTTTTTTTAATTTTATTTTTATCGCGTTTTAATTTATTTACACAAAATACCATTGTGAATGAAAATTTGAATGATACATAACATTTAAGCAAACAGTTTAGGCATATATCATCATGAAAATAAACTATGTTAATATCATCCTTCTAATAAGAAATTATAGGGGCAGATACTTATACATATATCTCTGAGCGAGAGAATCTTAAGCAATATGAAAAAAGAATTTAATGGTGAGTGTGAGGATGCCTACTTTATGCCTTCTGTACTGCTAATGCAGCTGTTTTATGTGAATCAATGAAGAATCGTAATTGGGAAGGTTAAAAAAATACATAAACCAAATTTTGAAAATTAACTACACATTTACATGGGTAGCGAATAACAATTTTGGAACAAATAGTTAAAGCTTCATTCCTTAATTCAATGAACTTTTTCCTCCTCTCCTGTTTTGACCGGGTAATATCGGGGAATATCCAGATTTTTTGTCCATAGTATTTTTCAGATCTTTTACGAAAGAAAATTTTCATCACATTATTTTTTTCTGTGACAAAAGCAAATGTCACAAATAATACACCTCTAGTCGTAACTGTGTCTTCTATTGGTAGTTCTAGCAAATCCAATATGTTCATTTGTGCTTGGGGCTCTTCTTTCTCCTGATCAACCTCACTTTTTTTTTTAGGTAAATAGTAAGCCTTTACAATTAATGGTAATGCCTCCATTGGTATTTTCAGTACTTCTATTAAATATTTCTTCAATAAATCAAGAGGTGGCATTTGAGGTATAACCGGAAAATTTAGTACCCTCACATCTATTTGCTTTTTATGCTCATAAATTTTAGACAGAGGCAGCTAAGACCGCTCTTACACTTCTAGGATTTCCGTTCAGTGCTTCAAGCCATACTGTTTTCAAAGATCGACTATTGCAACGCTCTACTACTCGGTCTCCCTGCCTCTTCTACTAAACCTCTACAGATGCTGCAAAACGCAGCAGCCAGGATCCTTACAAACACACGTTGTAAGGACCACATCACACCAATCCTAAAAATCCTACACTGGCTGCCCATCCAATATAGAATAATCTTCAAGGCTCTCACCGTCATCCACAAATCCGTCTACCAGCAATCCACACTCCAACTCGCCATCCCTCTCGAACTACACACTTCTGCAAGGCCGATCAGATCCGCCTACAAAGGTTCGCTCAAGGCCCCCCCTAACAAATCGTCGGTCCACAACTTTATTCATAAGCGAGCACTTTCGACAGCGGGTCCGCTCCATTGGAATTCGCTTCCCCCAGATATACGCCAGGAACAATGCCATCTCTCCTTCAGAAAGAAACTGAAAACCTGGCTGTTCACACAAGCTTACCGTTGAAGGAACCTCTATTAATCAACATTGACTCTCACCCTGCTACCTCTTCCCTAACTCCTCCCCCCTGCTTACCTCCCCATGTCTCCTCCTTCCACAGGATATATTATGTTAATAATCGCCTAGGATAAATCTCCAGCCGAGCTCAACAATCTGTTTATCTCTCACAATTCTATTGTTTTCGTTGATTATTTTATCACTCTCCAGTTGTTATCGTTTAAAGTCTTTCCTGTCTTCCATCTCCCTGTTTATTTATTTATTAATTATCTTTTATATACCGACATTCATCTCAATTGAGATATCACACCGGTTTACATTCAGGTACTGTAAGTATTTCTCTATCCCCAGAGGGCTTACAATCTAAGTTTTTGTACCTGAGGCGATGTAGGGTAAAGTGACTTGCCCAAGGTCACAAGGAGTGCCAGCAGGACTCGAACCCTGGTCTCCTGGTTCATAGTCCACTGCTCTAACCACTAGGCTATTCCTCCTCCCTTTACATTCTACATAGTTGTTAATTGGTTTTCCCCTGTTCTATTGTAAACCAGTACGATAAGACCTCGTCTTGAGTATCAGTATAGTAAAAGAATTTAAATAAATAAATAAATAAATAAATAAATAAATACATTTTAGACAGATATGTTTGTCTATCAGATTTGGTCAGAGTCTTTCTCCAGCAATGCTCCAGTTGTCGAACCTTACATTTTAATAGCAAAACATTTTCACTGTAAAAGGTGCTTTGTGCATTCTCTTGGGTAACAATGTTTGAACTGGGGCCACTTCCTCTAATGCAGTGTTAAGAGTTGATGCCAATGAGTAACAACATTTGTAACAGTAACAGATGTGTTCTCATTTAGTCTAGCTAAAAAAGATTCACCTTAAGCTTCACCTTTGAACCTGCTCCACTTTTTAATGCTGGACATAGAAATACATTTGCAACAATGTTGTTTTAGAAATTAAGCTTCAAAATAAATTAAAAAATGGTCAGACCAAAGGAACATAGTGTAGTCGGTCACACATTTAGAAGATAGCATAGTTTAGTAGGGATGTGAATCATTTTTTGATGATTTAAAAAATTGTCAGATATTTTTTAAATCGTCAAAAATCGTTAGAGTCGCGATACAATATAAATTCCCCTGATTTATTGTGAAAAATCGTAAATCGGAGGAGGGGGGAGGGCAGGAAAACTGGCACACCAAAACAACCCAAAAACCCACCCCGACCCTTTAAATCGAATCCCCCACCCTCCCGAACCCCTCCAAAATGTTTTAAATTACCTGGTGGTCCAGCGGGGGGGTCCCGGCATGATATCCCGCTCTCGGGCCATCGGTGCCATTTTGGCTGCCACTAATATAAATGGCGCCGATGGCCCGATAAAAAAAAAACCCACCTGACCCTTTAAAGTGACCCCTTTAGCCTCCCCCACCCTCCTGAACCCCCAAAAAACTTTTAAAATTACCTGGTGGTCCAGTGGGAGCACGGGGAGCGATATTCCGCTCACGGGCCATCGGCTGCCACTAATAAAAATGGCGCCGATGGCCCTTTGCCCTTACCATGTGACAGGGTATCTGTGCCATTGGCCGGCCCCTGTCACATGGTAGGAGCACTGGATGGCCGGTGCCATTTTTAAAGATGGTATCCCCAGAATGCTATGGCAAGGCATTCCACCATGATACACCTGAGTGACTCCTGCGGTGCGCAAGCGCGCTACCCATGTATTTATTCCAGCATTGGCTCGAACCTCAGGGGCGTCCCCCTCGAGTGACATCACACCATCCAGGTATTTAGCCTGCCCCTTTGCTGACTGACTTTGAGTTAGCAAGGATTAGACACGTCCGGTCTAGGCTGCTCTGCTGTTTCTTGCTGCTGCTGGAAGCTCTCTCTACCCTCTGGAGTTCTACTAACTTGGGTTCCCACTCCTCAGGGGCCCTATGCTTTTTTCCAGGTGCCTATCCAGTATCCAGGTATCATTGAGAGCCTGTGTTGTCTACCTTGGTGCTTACTACCATTACTTCTACCTGCTGGGAACTCTACCATTACAGCTCCAAGAGTTGTGAGTAATCTAACATCTACCAGTCTGTCTCACCTACAGCTCCTCATTGGAAACCTGCATCAGAGCTCCCTACACCACCATTGTGGGATGGGTCTCCTCAGCCGAGGACCCAAGACTGCTGCTGCAGGAATCTACTCTTACTGCCACCCCTGGTGAACTCTACAAGCTGTATAATAAAGCTATCTCTGTGTTTGTGCATATGAGTCTAGCCTGGTACTGCAATTCCCCATGGGGCTCCTCCCTGTGGGAGTGGCCATCACTGCAGCACCTAAGAATCCACCAAACACCTCAAAACCATAACACTTTGTAGCTGCACCTTTCATTTTTTTTCTATTTTTCTCATTTTATCAAAGTTTCCACTATTAGAGCCATGGATTTACTTATTTTCTCCTTTCCAGCCATTAATTCAAATTTGATCATGTTATGATTACTATTGCCAGCAGTCCCACTACCATTACCTCTCTCACCAAATCCTGTGCTCCATTAAGGATTAGATCTAAATTAGCTCTCTCTCTCTCTCATCGGTTCCTGAACCAATTGCTCCATAAAGCTCTCATTTATTCCATCCAGGAATTTTATCTCTCTAGCATGTCCTGATGTTACTTTTACCCAGTCAATATTGAGGTAATTGAAATCTAGTATTGCACAACTCAGTAACAAAAGAGTCCTAAAGTTACCCAAGAAAGCACGCAAACAATTCAAAAACAATGGGAACTGCAAAATTATATCCCAAGTGGTCTTCTCAATAAGACCGGTTGATTCATTTTGAAACATACAATGTCTGGCTTGCTGACATCTTTATTTAGGCTTTCCTCTATTAAGATATAATTTTGCAGTTCCCATTGTTTCTGATTTGGTAATTGAAATCTCCCATTATTATTGCACTGCCAAATTGGTTAGCTTCCCTAATTTCTCTTAGCATTTCATCATCTGTCTCATCATTTTGACCAGGTGGATGGTAATATACTCTTATTGCTATACTCTTTCCTGATAAACATGGGATTTATTTTCTACCCATAAAGATTGTATTGTGCATTTAGTCTGTTTTGGACTCTATGCCATTCTGTATATAAAGGATCTCCACCTTCCACACACCCCTCCCCCCCACCAAGATGATCCTCCCTATCATTGTGAAATAATTTATACCCTGGTGTAGCACTGCCTCATTGGTTATCTTCTTTCCACTAGGTTTCTGAGATGCCAATTATGTCTATCTCATCATTGGCTGCTACTGCTATACACTCTGGTACAAGTAGCATACACTGTCCACTGTCCTTGTATCTCGTATCTCTTATTGTGGTTACTATCATAAGAACATAAGAACATGCCATACTGACCAAGGGTCCATCAAGCCCAGCATCCTGTTTCCATCAGTTGCCAATTCAGGCCATAAGAACCTGGCAAGTAACCAAAAACTAAGTCCATTCCATGCTACTGTTGCTAGTAATAGCCATGGCTATCAGATTAATCATTTCTTCTGTGATCTCTCAGCACTCCTGATGCTCTCCTGCACAAGCATCAACTGCATTGATTGTATAAGATACATATTGGCTGTGTTTTGTAGCACTTCCCTGCTTTTTCACAACCCTGACTTCTTATATCTACATCATCTCTGCCATCCTAAGGATTCATTCCACAGAGGGGAGACACAAAGCCTTCTCCACCTGCTCCTCCCACCTCATGGTCATTGTTCTCTTCTACAGGTCTATGCTCTGCTCATATATGAGACCAACATCCACACAGTCCCTTGATCAAAACAAGCTATTTGTTGTCCTATATAATGATTTAATCCCTATGTTCAGCCTCTTGATTTATAGCCAAAAAAATCAGGAGGTCAAAAAAAGCCCTAAGAAGAGTATTTAGTAGAAAATTTTATAGAGATCAGAAGAATATTTTCTCTGCTTGGCTGATCAAATCATAGAAAGGTCAATTTTAACAGCACACCCAGGGCTAAAGTCCACAGATTTCAGCCCCAATTTTCAAAGTAGATTTACGCATGTGAGTATGCTTTGAAAATTGGGGGGATCCGCGCATACCTAACTGTGGCATAAGTGCACACTTTCATTTACTAGGGTAGGCTAAAGGGATTCTGGGGCCAGCTGGTCCCTTTAACTGAAGACCTCTGGAGCCTCGTTACATGTGATAGCCTTCCAAAGCGCCCATGGGAAAGTCAATGACACATTTTGAGTTGCAGTTCATGAAAATCAACTTTAATGCAAGCTGCCTTATTTGATTTGCATGTAGCAGTTCCTTACTGTACCCACATTGTACCGGATTTCTGGGGTTTTCACAATCCACGATTTATCCTTATGCTAATGCTGTTTACCTGTCTGCTACTTTTTTGCACATCTGCATTTTGAAGAATTCTTACTACTTCAATTTCTGTAACAGTGGAACTATGTTGTTATATTCAGCCCCTGAAGGATCACATCCTGAGTACTGAATCCAGCTCTCTCTTTGTAGTAGGCCCCTGGCCCATCTACTGCTCGTGACCTACGATCCGAACAAATGCAGACTAGAAGAAAGAGCAGGAAGACACAGGAGCCCTAAATCTCTTAGTCATCCATTCATTAGTGAATCAATCACCTTGAAGTAATTCCTACAAAATGTAAGGCACTAATGGATTCATTGTTTAGACACTTTTAAGAATGATCTCAATGGACTGACACTCAGATTAGTTTGTGCTCTCACCTCTGCACTCTTGTTCAGTCCTGGTGGGTTTGATGTTTAATGTTCTCGCACATCACAAGTGAAGCATGCATAATGATTCACCTGCTTTTTCCTCTTGTTACCAGTTTATAACTGTTTTCTCCTTTTGTGTTGTGACCTAGGTGGAAATGTGGACCCTTGGCCTGTGCTGGGATTGACACTACCTGGAAGGAAGGCCTGCCGCAGGTTCCCAGTGACAGGAAGCGAGGCTGATGGCAGGCAGGGGCCGACTGGAGCTTCACCAATACCAATCCTGTTCTCCACGGGTTGAGCCTTTGGGTCCCGGGACTGGCTGGGCTTAGGAGGGCCCCTGCGGAGACGTGGGAAGCAGAGGATGCAAGATCTAGTCTAGTGATTGGTGGCAGGCAGTAATCAGGCAACGAGAGGTCTAGTCCGAAGATTAATGGCAGGCGGCAATCAGGCAACTTGAGGTCCGGTCTGATGGTCGGTGGCAGGTGTAAATCAGGCAATGTGAGGTCCAGTCTGATGGTCAGTGGCAGGTGGCAATCAGGCAACGTGAAGTCCAGTCCAAAGGTCAAGCCAGGGAATTCCATCCGAAGGAAGAGGAGGAAGCTGGCGTCAGGAACAGGCGAAGGAATGCAAAGGCAGGAACTTGAACAGGCAGGTAAAGACAAAGCAGGAAGCAGGATCCAATGTTGGAGCAGCAGAAGACACCAAGAGACCTGTTGCCAAGTCTTCGAACCTAGGTTGCCGCGAGGGTATATATGGGAAGAGGCCCCAATGTGAACAGGAGGGGTCGGTGGCATCTCCCTGTCGTGGGCCCTTTAACTTCATGCAAGTCGTGCGCACGTGCGCCTATGAGGCAGGGCTGAGAAGGCTGAAGTCGGCAGCGTCCCTGTCAGGGAGAGAGCACAATGGCCCTAGGGGTGCAAGAGGAGCGTAGGCTCTGCCGAGGGTGCGAAGTGGTGAGGGAGCATCAGACAGCTGACTCGGGGCCGGTAGGCCTAACATTTTGCCTGCATATTTCTGAGGCTGAGACAACATCTCTGTTTTGCATCATATGCTAGATGGAGGCTCACAAATTATCCACTGCCTCGCTGAGCTGCAAGGCCAGGAAAGCAGTGGACTCCCAAGGCCCCCTTCTCATCTCTTTTACTAGGGACATCTGTAAACTGCAAAACTCAGCGTCTTCTGCTTTCATCAAAGCTGCAGCCTTATAAATTAAAAGGCCAGATAACTCAATCCCATATTCATGCTATCAAAGATCATAGAGGGCAAGTACATACTAAATTGCATGACATTAAAGAATGTTTTCTGAAATTCTATGCGGATTTATACTCTACAGACCATGTGGTTTCAGACAAGGACATAGAGCAGTTTCCGAGTGGGATAGCATTACCAGAAATTTCACCTGAGACACGAGAGATACTGGGATTCCCCATCTCGGCTTTTGAAGTACAAACGGCTATTAAATCTCTGAAACCCGGAAAGGCCCCTGGTCTCGATGGGTACACTCCCCTATTTTATAAAAAGTTTATGGGAATATTAGTGAATCCGTTCAAGGACATGTTTAATGCTCTGAGGGAAGGACAGAGTTTGTTGCCCAATGGGAATACTGCGGGAATTACGATACTTCCCAAGCCGGGGAAGGATGAAATGTTATGCGGGTCCTATTGCACGATTTCGTTGATAAATATCGATCTAAAATTATTGGCTAAGATTTTGGCTGGTGAGGGAAGATCAAGCAGGTTTTATGCCAGGAAGATCCACTGCTGATAATGTTCGAAAAATTTTAAATATCATATCAGTAGTTAAACACAGGGAAAGACCAGCAGTCCTTCTGACAATAGATGCAGAAAAGGCATTCGATAGGGTTCACTGGCCTTTTTTGCTCACTGTGATGGACAAGATGGGCTTGGGAGGTCACTATTTAACTTGGGTAAAAGAGATATATAGAGACCCACGGGCGTGTATTAGAATTAACGGGGGCTATACTGACTCCTTCCCTATCCATAGGGGAACAAGGCAAGGATGCCTGCTGTCTCCGTTACTTTTTGCATTAAGTGTGGAACCCCTGGCTGAAATGGTCTGTCAGGCAAGGGATATTTTTGGAATCACCTTAGGCAAGGCCCAATATAAAATTTCCTTATATGCGGATGATATTATTTTTACAGTAAGGGAACCAACATTGTCATTAAAGGCTTTGACGACTGTGTTGCACCAATTTGGGGCGGAGTCTGGATTCCGGGTGAATATGGATAAATCAGAAATTTTACCGAATGGGCTTACGCTGGAACAGCGTGTTATATTAACACAATTGTATCCATATCGCTGGACAAAAGGACCAATACGATACCTGGGGTCAATTTAGTGGTAGGTAGTAAAGAGCTCTTCAAGGTGAATTACACACCACTGGTTAGCCAATTACACAAGGATAAGAAATATTGGGATAGATATCACATCTCATGGCTGGGACGGATCTCTGTAGTAAAGATGAATTTGTTTCCCAGACTCTGTTATTTATTTCAGGTATTACCAGTTTTTAGAGATGTGAATCGTGTCCTCGATCGTCTTAACGATCGATTTCGGCTGGGAGGGGGAGGGAATCGTATTGTTGCCGTTTGGGTGTGTAAACTATCGTGAAAAATCGTTAAAATCGTGAGCCGGCACACTAAACCCCCCTAAAACCCACCCCAACCCTTTAAATTAAATCCCCCACCCTCCCGAACCCCCCCCCCAAATGCTTTAAATTACCTGGGGATCCGGCGGTGGTCCAGAACGGCGGCGGTCCGGAACGGTCCCCTCAATAGAATCGTGTTGTCTTCAGCCGGCGCCATTTTTCAAAATGGCCGCCGCAAAATGGCGGCGGCCATAGACAAAAATGATTCGATGGAGGAGGTCGTTCCGGACCCCCGCTGGACCTTTGGCAAGTCTTGTGGGGGTCAGGAGGCCCTCCCAAGCTGGCCAAAAGTTTCCTGGGAGTCCAGCGGGGTTCCGGGAGCGATTTCTTGCCGCAAATCGTTTTCGTACGGAAAATGGCGCCGGCAGGAGATCGACTGCAGGAGGTCGTTCAGCGGGGGTTCCGGACCGCCGCTGAACGACCTCCTGCACTCGATCTCCTGCCGGCGCCATTTTCTGTACGAAAACGATTCGCGGCAAGAAATCGCTCCCGGAACCCCGCTGGACTCCCAGGAAACTTTTGGCCAGCTTGGGGGGGCCTCCTGACCCCCACAAGACTTGCCAAAAGTCCAGCGGGGGTCCGGAACGACCTCCTCCGTCGAATCGTTTTTGTCTATGGCCGCCGCCATTTTGCGGCGGCCATTTTGAAAAATGGTGCCGGCTGAAGACAACACGATTCTATTGAGGGGGCCGTTCCGGACCGCCGCCATTCTGGACCACCGCCGGATCCCCAGGTAATTTAAAGCATTGGGGGGAGGTTCGGGAGGGTGGGGGATTTAATTTAAAGGGTCGGGGGTGGGTTTTAGAGGGTTTTAGTGTGCCGGTTTTCCTGCCCTCCCCCTTCCCCCGATTTACGATTTTTTAACGATAAATCGGGGGAATTGGTATTGTATCGTGGCCCTAACGATTTTTTGATGATTTAAAATATATTGGACGATATTTTAAATCGTCAAAAAATGATTCACATCCCTACCAGTTTTTGTTAGCTGATGTTTGGCTCAATACTGAAGAAGTTCTTGAGAAAATGATTGACATGTTATCTGAAAAGAGAGAAGAAACCAAATGCATACAGAAATTCCAGATCAGAAACCAAAGAAAAAAGCTCACTGTGATGGATGACTCTGTCATCAGAGGCACTAATCTTTTCCCTTGCACAAATGCTAAGGGAAAAGTGGATAGCAAAACTCAAATAAGAGTTCACAAAAGGAGTCCAGGAACAGCAGTAAACTGAGCGAATAAAGCTGGAAAGCTATGAGCACAAATGCTCATAGTTTGGGCAATAAAATCCCAGATCTGCAAGCCCTAATGGCGGAGGCGGACTTGGACGTTGTTGCTGTCACAGAAACATGGTTTACAGAATCTCATTACTGGGATACGGCAATACCAGGCTACAACTTGTTAAGGAAGGACAGAGAGGATAGGAAAGGGGGAGGAATGACTCTATGTCAGAAACAATATCCAAGCATCTGAGCTGCAAGGAAGATGGGGCAATGAAGAAGCATTATGGGCCAACCTAAAAAAAATATGGGGCATCCATTTTTATTGGAGTGATTTACAGGCCTCCAAACCAAAAGGAAGAGTTGGACAGAGATCTGGTTGAAGACATCCAAAAGATAGGAAAGAAGGGAAAAGTGGTGATCTTTGGAGACTTTAATATGCCAGATATAGACTGGAGAATCCCATCTGCAGAATCTAATAATAGTAGAGAAATAGTGGATACCCTGCAAGTAGCTTTGTTAAAATAAATGGTAATGGAACACATGAGAGAAAGAGCTATACTCAACTCCATTAGTGTTCACTAATGGAGATAATGTCTCTGATTCCAGGTGGGCGCCCACCTCAGCACCAGTGATCATCAATCGATATGGCTTAATATCACAAACAGGATACGGAAAAGAAGCACAAAGACCCGGGTTTTGCAGTTCAAAAACACGGACTTTGATGAAATGGGGAAGTACCTGGAGGAAGAACTAAAAGGCTGGGAGAACGAGAGAGATGTGGATCAACAGTGGACCAATCTAAAAGGAGCAGTTACCAAGGCAACTAATCTATATGTTAGAAAAGTAAAGAAAAGCAAAAGAAAAATGAAACCTATCTGGTTCTGAAAGGAGGTGGCTGACAAAATAAAGGCTAAAAGAACAGCGTTCAAGAAATATAAAAGATCCAAAAGGGAGGAGCACAAAGAAGAATATCTGGTAGAACTGAGGGAGATGAAGAAATTAATCAAGACATCAAAAAGTCAAGAGGAAGAAAGGATTGCCAAGGAGGTAAAGAGAGGTGACAAAACATTTTTCAGATACATCAGTGAAAAGAGAAAAGTTCAAAGTGGTATAGTGAAACTGAAAGGTGGAAAAGATCAATGTGTGGAGAGAGACAAAGAAATGGCAGAAATATTAAACAAATACTTCAGTTCTGTGTTCACTAAAGAGGACCCTGGAGATGGACCATCGCTAGTTAACAAGAAACTGGAGGGAAGTGGAGTAGATGTAACTCCATTTACAGTAGAGAATGTATGGGAAGAGCTGGGGAAACTGAAAGTGGACAGCGCCATGGGGCCTGATGAAGTTCACCCCAGGATACTGAGGGAGCTCAGAGATGTGCTGGTGGGTCCGCTGTGTGACCTGTTCAATAGATCCCTAGAAACGGGAGTGGTGCCAAGTGATTGGAGAAGAGCGGTGGTGGTCCCACTTCACAAGAGTGGGAACAGAGAAGAGGCTGGTAATTACAGACTGGTTAGCCTCACTTTGGTGGTGAGAAAAGTAATGGAGTCAATGTTGAAAGAGAGAATAGTGAACTATCTACAGTCAGGAGAATTGCTCGACCAGAGGCAGCATGGATTCACCAGGGGAAGATCCTGTCAGACAAATCTGATTGACTTTTTTGACTGGGTAACTAAGGAATTGGATCAAGGAAGAACACTCAATGTCATCTACTTGGATTTCAGCAAAGCTTTTTGATACAGTCCCAAACAGGAGACTGGTGAATAAAATGAGAAGCTTAGGAGTGAGTGCCGAGGTGGTGGCCTGGATTGCAAACTGGTTGACGGACAGAAGACAATGTGTGATGGTAAATGGAACTGTCTCTGAAGAGAGAGCGGTTTTAAGTGGTGTACCACAAGGATTGGTGTTGGGACTGGTCCTGTTCAATATTTTTGTGAGCGACATTGCGGACGGGATAGAAGGTAAGGTTTGTCTTTTTGCGGATGATACTAAGATCTGCAACAGAGTGGACACGCCGGAAGGAGTAGAGAGAATGAGATGGGATTTAAGGAAGCTGGAAGAGTGCTCGAAGATATGGCAGCTGAGATTCAATGCCAAGAACTGCAGAGTAATGCATATGGGGAGTGGAAATCCGAATAAACTGTATTCGATGGGGGGAGAAAGGCTGATGTGCATGGAGCAGGAGAGAGACTTCGGGGTGATAGTATCTAATTATCTGAAGTTGGCAAAACAATGTGACAAGGCGATAGCTAAAGCCAGAAGAATTCTGGGCTGCATAGAGAGAGGAATATTGAGTAAGAAAAGGGAAGTGATTATCCCCTTGTACAGGTCCTTGGTGAGGCCTCACCTGGAGTACTCTGTTCAGTTCTGGAGACCGTATCTCCAAAGAGACAGAGACAAGATGGAGGCAGTCCAGAGAAGGGCGACCAAAAAGGTGGAGGGTCTTCATCAAATGACTTATGAGGAGAGATTGAAGAATGGAGGAAATGGGGAAGTACCTGGAGGAAGAACTAAAAGGCTAGAGGAAAGGAGGAGCAGAGATGATATGATACAGATATTAGAGATGTGAATCGTTTTCCATATCGTCTTAACGATAGAAATCGTGTGGCAGGAGAAGAAAATCGTGTTTGGCACGATTATTTCGTTGAAAAATCGTTAAAAATCGTTTTTTCCGATTAGTGCGCACTAACTCGAGTTAGTGCGCACTAACTCCCCGTTAGTGCGCACTAACTCGAGTTAGTGCACACTAACTCAAAATGATACAAATAGACACTTTCCAGGTCACTGAAGGTCAGTTAGGAATGAATATGTGTTCCTATTGGCTGGCAGCCCTCTTATCTATTGATGTTATCAAGGTTACCACTGAGGTGATGGTTGGGGGGATGGGAAATGGAACTGGAAACTCATGAACACCAACAGAAAATGAAACAAAGTGTTCACACTTCCCAGGTCAGTAAAGGTCACTTAGGAATGAATATGTATTCCTATTGGCTGGCTGTGCTCTTATCTATTGATGTTACCAAGGTTACCACTGAGGTAATGGTTGGGGGGATGTGAAATGGAAACAGTTGGAAGCTTGACATGTGATGATCAGCACTCACGTGACTAGGACTTCTTTGTTTATTATTTTTGTTAGCAGACACGTGCATGTTGAATTTGCCAATCACTGTGCATTTTAGAAAGGTGGTCCTGGCTGGAACTGTACACAGTTCAAATATATGTAATTCATTGTTGGTAAGTGTATTTTTTAAGTAGCCACACTGGCACAAGTATGTTTACTTTTCCTCCTACTTAACTCACTAGCTCAGCTTTGTAAGAAGGGCTTCTCTGCTTGAGTGAGGGTCAGGCAGCTCCCCCCTGGCTGTGAAGCCAGCCTCTCACTAGTAATGCAGGGAGGGAGCTGTCTCAGACTTCACCATCCTCCCCCCCCCCCCTCACCCACACAGCATTCACTAGCTGGGACATGGGGGAAGTCAGGAGTGAGGGTCAGGCAGCTCCCCCCTGTCTGTGAAGCCAGCCTCTCACTAGTAATGCAGGGAGGGAGCTGTCTCAGACTTCACCATCCTCCTCCCCCCCCCCTCACCCACACACCATTCACTAGCTGGGACATGGGGGAAGTCAGGAGTGAGGGTCAGGCAGCTCCCCCCTGTCTGTGAAGCCAGCCTCTCACTAGTAATGCAGGGAGGGAGCTGTCTCAGGCTTCACCATCCTCCCCCCGCCCCTCACCCACACACCATTCACTAGCTGGGACATGGGGGAAGTCAGGAGTGAGGGTCAGGCAGCTCCCCCCTGTCTGTGAAGCCAGCCTCTCACTAGTAATGCAGGGAGGGAGCTGTCTCAGACTTCACCATCCTCCTCCCCCCCCCCTCACCCACACACCATTCACTAGCTGGGACATGGGGGAAGTCAGGAGTGAGGGTCAGGCAGCTCCCCCCTGTCTGTGAAGCCAGCCTCTCACTAGTAATGCAGGGAGGGAGCTGTCTCAGACTTCACCATCCTCCCCCCCCCCTCACCCACACAGCATTCACTAGCTGGGACATGGGGGAAGTCAGGAGTGAGGGTCAGGCTGCTCCCCCCCTGTCTGTGAAGCCAGCCTCTCACTAGTAATGCAGGGAGGGAGCTGTCTCAGACTTCACCATCCTCCTCCCCCCCCCCCCTCACCCACACACCATTCACTAGCTGGGACATGGGGGAAGTCAGGAGTGAGGGTCAGGCAGCTCCCCCCTGTCTGTGAAGCCAGCCTCTTTCTAGTAATGCAGGGAGGGAGCTGTCTCAGACTTTACCATCCTCCCCCCCCCTCACCCACACACCATTCACTAGCTGGGACATGGGGGAAGTCAGGAGTGAGGGTCAGGCAGCTCCCCCCTGTCTGTGAAGCCAGCCTCTCACTAGTAATGCAGGGAGGGAGCTGTCTCAGACTTCACCATCCTCCTCCCCCCCCCCTCACCCACACACCATTCACTAGCTGGGACATGGGGGAAGTCAGGAGTGAGGGTCAGGCAGCTCCCCCCTGTCTGTGAAGCCAGCCTCTCACTAGTAATGCAGGGAGGGAGCTGTCTCAGACTTCACCATCCTCCCCCCCCCCCCCCTCACCCACACAGCATTCACTAGCTGGGACATGGGGGAAGTCAGGAGTGAGGGTCAGGCAGCTCCCCCCTGTCTGTGAAGCCAGCCTCTCACTAGTAATGCAGGGAGGGAGCTGTCTCAGACTTCACCATCCTCCTCCCCCCCCCCCTCACCCACACACCATTCACTAGCTGGGACATGGGGGAAGTCAGGAGTGAGGGTCAGGCAGCTCCCCCCTGTCTGTGAAGCCAGCCTCTCTCTAGTAATGCAGGGAGGGAGCTGTCTCAGACTTCACCATCCCCCCCCCCCCCCTCACCCACACACCATTCACTAGCTGGGACATGGGGGAAGTCAGGAGTGAGGGTCAGGCAGCTCCCCCCTGTCTGTGAAGCCAGCCTCTCACTAGTAATGCAAGGAGGGAGCTGTCTCAGACTTCACCATCCTCCCCCCCCCCCTCACCCACACACCATTCACTAGCTGGGACATGGGGGAAGTCAGGAGTGAGGGTCAGGCAGCTCCCCCCTGTCTGTGAAGCCAGCCTCTCACTAGTAATGCAGGGAGGGAGCTATCTCAGACTGGTATCAGGGTTAGGGCACTGTGTGCAGGAAGATCACAACACTCCTGGTATTAATAGGGATAGGGCACTGTAAGAGATGACTGTAGTAGATTGAATAAAGATCTGATGTTTCTGCTCTCCTCACACCAAACAAAAACAACACACAAGCAGAGAAGCCCTTCTTACAAAGCTGAGCTAGTGAGTTAAGTAGGAGGAAAAGTAAACATACTTGTGCCAGTGTGGCTACTTAAAAAATACACTTACCAACAATCAATTACATATATTTGAACTGTGTACAGTTCCAGCCAGGACCACCTTTCTAAAATGCACAGTGATTGGCAAATTCAACATGCACTAGCATTTCAGGTGCCTGCTAACAAAAATAATAAACAAACAAGTTCTAGTCACGTGAGTGCTGATCATTACATTACTTTTTTTGTCAAGCTTCCAACTGTTTCCATTTCACATCCCCCCAACCATTACCTCAGTGTTAGCCTTGGTAACATCAATAGATAAGAGCACAGCCAGCCAATAGGAATACATCCATACATATTCATTCCTAAGTGACCTTTACTGACCTGGGAAGTGTGAACACTTTGTTTCATTTTCTGTTGGTGTTCGTTAGTTTCCAGTTCCATTTCCCATCCCCCCAACCATCACCTCAGTGGTAACCTTGGTAACATCAATAGATAAGAGGGCAGCCAGCCAATAGGAACACATATTCATTCCTAACTGACCTTCAGTGACCTGGAAAGTGTTTATTTGTATCATTTTCAGTTAGTGCGCACTAAATCGAGTTAGTGCGCACTAACGGGGAGTTAGCACACTAACTCCCGTTAGTGCGCACTAACACGATTTAACGATTTTTAACGATAAATCGTTAGAATTTCTATTGTATCGTGTTCTATAACGACTTAAGACGATATTAACATTATCGGACGATAATTTTAATCGTTGAAAAACGATTCACATCCCTAACAGATATGATACTTGAAAGGTTTTAATGATCCAAAGACAAAGACAAACCTTTTCCATCGGAAAAAAAATCAACAGAACCAGGGGTCATGATTTGAAGCTCCAGGGAGGAAGACTCAGAACCAATGTCAGGAAGTATTTCTTCATGGAGAGGGTGGTGGATTCCTGGAATGGTGAAGACCAGAACTGTGAAGGACTTCAAAGGGGCGTGGGATAAACATTGCGGATCCATAAAGTCTAGAGGACGTGAATGAAGAGTGGGTGGCTCGTGGGAATGATGGCTACTACCTGGAGATAATACCCTTATTCAATAAACATACACAAGGTTAATGCAACTCAACATTGCTCTAAGCTTCAACGGCAACAGGAAATGTGGAAAAAAGGATTTGCATTCACAAAAAAGTAGGGAGTAGCTTGCTTGTTATGGCGGTTACTACCCCAAACCAAATAAGCCTGATACTTCACTTTCAATGCATATCCAGCATAGCTCTCTGCTTCAACGGCAGGGGAGAAAGACTGATACTTCACGCATATCCAGCATAGCTCTCTGCTTCAACGGCAGGGGAGAAAGTCTGATACTTCACTTTCAATGCATATCCAGCATAACTCTCTGCTTCAACGCCAGGAGGGAATGAAGAAAAGTGGATCTATATACAGACAACATCCAACAAGGACTGAATTACATAGTCTGGGTAAACAAATAAGCATGGGTGTACCTTGCTTATTGCGGCAGTTACTACCCCTAACTAATTAAGCTAGATATTTCACTTAGATGCAGTTACAACACTGCTCTCTACATTAATGGTGGGGGTGGAAGAGAAATAGAACCAAAAGGTTACTAAGAGCCAAGAGTAATAGATAAGTATGAGAAAAAAAAAAAAGTGTGAAGCTTGCTGGGCAGACTGGATGGGCCGTTGCTCTTCTTCTGCCGTCATTTCTATGTTTCTATAAGGACTTACAATGGAAATTTCTCTCCTATATTTGGAAAAGACGTCCCCCGAGAGATGCCAGGAATGTATTATTCTGGACTAGGGCTAAGGGAGTGTTAGGAGTACCCTATCTTCAGAAATACTATGTGACCTCGCAACTTCAAGCGGTAGTGGAATGTCATATTCCGGGCAGTAGGAAACAGTTGATGTCTATTGAACACTCCTGGTTAGGGAGAGGAAATTTAGAGAGTATTTTTTTGGGAACGGAAGACACCGAATCTTAGGGCGTCTTCTATCCTACCCTCTATGCAATGCACGCTTTCTTTGTGGGAAGAGTGGATACTTTTTCCTGGCCTGGTTTCGTATCTTGTCAGAATTCCCTGCTGGCAGCGCGTCTCGAACTTTTAAGGCTTGGGCGGAGAGAGGTTTATATAAGATTCACCAGGTTTGGGAAGTGGGAGTTGTAAAGCCATTTCCCACTATGAAGAGAGAATTTCTCTTGCCTAACACCAACTTTCTTGTATATGCTCAAGTATGTCATTTCCTACACAGTCCGGTGGTTTCTAGGGATTTGCGAAAGGGAGTTTCCTTGATGGAAAGCTTTTGTGTAGCGACTAGGAAACCTCCCAAATTAATATCTAAACTATATAAATTACTGGAAGATACTGAAATTTATCAGGCAACTCATCTTCAGGCAATGGAGCGAGATCTAGGGTGAGCCTGGGACAAAGAATGATGGGACAACTGTTTTCTGAGTATGGGGAGACACTCTATGTCCACAGTTATGATTGAAAACAAATATAAAGTGTTCTATCAGTGGTATTTATGCCCTGATGTCTTAGCAAAGTGGTACCCTAAGAATTCAAATAAATGTTGGCGTTGCACAGCATCGGAAGGAACCTTTATTCATATTTGGTGGACATGTCCGGTGATAAGTACTTTTTGGGAGCAAGTTCAAGGGATGGCTAACGACATGGTAGGGGTGGAACCTCTTTTACGTCCTGAATCCTGGCTCCTGGGGCTGTGGGAGGAAGACCAGGAGATGATTAATGCATAGTTAATGCCTTATTTGGCTATCGCTGCCAGGTTAGTAGTAGCTCGCTGGTGGAAAAAGCCGCCCCCCCCCCCTCCATTGCATATGGTGGTCATCAGACTCAGGGGAATTAAAACTATGGGACAAATATCTGTGTATCGAAAGGATACTTTGGTGAAGCATGGGAAGATATGGGCACCATTTTACGAATGTTTTTTGCACCATGGTTCTTCTTTCAGAACCCCAAACCACGGGTTAATCCCCTCTACGGCTTGAATAACATAAGAATGAGTCTACACTTTGGGTTGATACACTTTGATATTTTGAATCTTTATTTTATGAACAATACACATGATATTAGGGATGCCACCTTCTACTGTTCTTGCTTGTATTATTGATCATGCTATAATAACTGTACCAGTTTGGATGTTCTTTATTGTTACTAATATCACAAATCTGTATGGGGTTGGGATGGGTTGGGAAGGGGGGGAGGGGATTTATGACAAAGTTTGTATTACAAGACGGTTCCTAAGGGGATGTAGCAGCATGTCATTTATATGGCTTGTATATTTAACGTTGTCCAAATAAAAAGTTTAATTACAAAAAAACCCCCAAAAACTGCTGCCCTTGAATAATTAATCCAGCCTGTAAATTGTCAAAATGTGAAAGCTGTCTTACTATTTCGATAGTGTGACATAATCCTCAGCTTGTGTCAATGTTTCTTCCTTGGTGATCCTTTGAATTCTACCAAAAAGATGCAATTCAGAGAATGATGGGAAATCTATGCACTGACTGCATGGTGCATAGCAAAGGAGTGGAGAAGTAGCCTAGTGGTTAGACCAGCAGGTTGAAAACCAGAGTTCATAATCCCTCTGCCACGCCTTGTGACCTTGGGCATGTCACTTTACCTTCCATTGCCTCAGGAACAAACTTAGGGGATCATTTACTAAAGGTTTTCTCCCATTCTGTGTCTATGGGAAAAATGCTTAGTAAATGAAGCCCTTAGATTGTAAGCCCTCTGGTTACCTAGTGAAACCTGAATTTAGCTCTCCTTAAGCTATTAATGAAAAGACATGAGCTAAATCCAAACAAAAAAATAAACAAATGAAAAGAAAAAATGAACAAAAATGTAGCATTTCCCATCCTAACAAAAATAAATAAATCCTTTGGTGATCCATTGCATATTATCTGGCAATGCAGCCACTGCCCTGATCAGATATGGGCCAAATAATCTAAGCATGTACACTGAGCAGGGCTCCCTTTCTGCTTCTCTGTCACACATTTGTCCCTTTCTGCTTCTCTGTCACACATTTGACATTTTCATCCACAGGGAGCCTATCCTGAAGGGACAGACAGAAAGTATAAATACTTCTAGCTGCTGAGGATGGGGCTGGTGCAGATCTCTCAGTCACCGACCATGTGAAGGGCTCGGGCTGACAAAGGGCCATTGCTGATGGAAGCTGGAAGGATAGACAGAAAATGAGGATGACCCTAAAGGTGAGACCTGTGTATGATATGATTTATTTTTATTTTTGAAATTGCAGTATAGAAATGTACAACTTCAAACACAATCTATACAGTGCATTGCCCCAGCATGAACCAGTTAATGCTATAATGCACTTGTTTTTTTTAAAGTTTTAACAGTTGGTAATAGCAACATACATTGAAACAAATCTTTAGTCAATCATCACTCACATTGATTCTGGAGCACAGGTTCCCAACCGGTACTATCTGAACCCATTTCCCGAGGAATTTAAATAATGTAAAATTCTCTTGTACATGTGAAGGAATTATAGAATCTTTCCCCAAGCTGTTTCAGAATCGATCATAACATCCCATCTCTCTGCTTGCATCCAGACAGTCTGTCATCTGTTGATGCTATAAACCTGTAGGAGAAGTAAATCCTTGGAAGGCAGAGTTTAGCCCACCCGAGAGCTCTCTGTACAAATTTCATATCACCCTTTCATAAGATGGAACCCAGCAAGGGAGCTGGCACTGGACGTTTGTCCTCAAGGTGCTATCTTGTTTAGTTACAGACAACACTTCCTTCCAAAAAGAGTGAAGCTTTGTGTATGCATAAAAGCATGCACCAGCGTTCCTAGTCAGGCAGTACACTTAATTCACAAGTTGTTATCCAATAAAGCCCATTTTCAGGCTTTTTCTGCATCCTCATAACTGTGATGCAAGGTCTTAAATGGCATTTCTTTAAATTTAGAATCAAGAGTTAACTTATGAGCTGATATACAGAAGTGCGTGATATCATTAGGATTTATTAGCCTGACTATTTTTTCGTCCAACATATCTGGCATCCATGATTTTACACACCTCAGTTTTTACCAATTAAACATTGTGTACCCCTTTCCACAAAACATCTAATGCCACTGTCCTCCAATTATTCTGCTGACAAAGCTGGTAATTGTTTTTTCAATCGCCATTTGGAAACACAGGAATGACAGCAGAAAAGGACCAAACGAGCCTCCCAGTCTGCCTAGCAATCCTATGCCAGTATATGCTGCCCTGTGCAGGTTACCCCAATGCCTCTCAGTTTCCCAGGCTGTAAAAGTCACAAGTCAGGGCCCTTGGATGCTGTTTGAATCCAATTTCCCTTCTCCTTGCTGTAGAAACAGAGAGCAATGATCGAGCTACATGAAACATATCAGGCTTAGTGATTAAGGGTAGTAAGTGCTGCATCAACAAGTGATCCTCATGTTTATTTCTTTCCCAAACCATAAAAGTCAGGGCTCTTCTTAGCTGCTGTCTGAATCCAATTCCCCTTTTCTCACTGCTGTTAAAGCAGAGAGCAATGATGGAGTTGCACTAACAGTATCAAGGCTTCTTTGCTTAGGGTAGTAACCGCCACACCAGCAAGTTACCCCCATGCACTCTTTTCTTCATTCCATTCCTCCAGCCTTTAGGGATCCACAGTGTTTATCTCATTCCCCTTTGAATGCTTTCACTGTTCTCATCTTCACCACCTTCCAGTCATCCACCACCCTCTCCATGAAGAAAGGATTCCTCATTTGCAAATAGGTCTAAACATATTTATCGGGTATTTCATGTTTTAAGTTGTTCACAAGTGCATACAGACTCATGTACCTCATTGTCAACCCCAGTATAACTTTTCTCCTCCTTATATATTTATTTAAAAATGTGCATATACCGCTTCTACAATGGGGTTAGATAAAAGCAGTTTACAATGTACACTCATAATCCTACTTAAAATCATATATACAAAAAACACTGAGATCAGTACAAATAGCATCAATAAATAAAAGATAAGAAATATCAAGCCTCACGAGGGAAAGCCAGATGGAGCTTAATTCACAATGGGTAGATTAAAGGCAATGGAACATAGGCAGGTTTTTAGGTATAGCTTCCGCTCATGGAATCCTATACCTTCCATCCCTGATGCAAATGAAATATCACCTACCGAAGATACAAAAGAAAGATACATTATAGTTAGTGTTCTATTAAGAGTCTATAAACCAACATTACTGGTCAAATTAAAGGATGCATTTATAAACTTTTGGGTGGAAGGTACACTATACTGATTGGTGAATAGTGAGCTATTGCTTCACCTGTCAGATTCAGAACACTGAACTGGTAATCATTTGATAGCCATTCCCCAGAAAAGCACATCTGGCATGCATTGTTACAAAATCTGAAGTTAGGCATGTCTACACACCAAATGTTTTCTCTCTCATTCCTTTAAAGTAGCTGATTTGAGATTTCCAAATGAATTGCAGCACTG
Source organism: Rhinatrema bivittatum (assembly GCF_901001135.1). Taxonomy (NCBI): domain Eukaryota; kingdom Metazoa; phylum Chordata; class Amphibia; order Gymnophiona; family Rhinatrematidae; genus Rhinatrema; species Rhinatrema bivittatum. Next base: position 708,542 of record NW_021820281.1, on the reverse strand, counting down.
CTGACTACAGCGATCGTACATCCTTAGCGGTCATCCAAGAAGGAGACATCTGTACTCTATAAAGGAGTTTTGGTAAGAGAACCATTTTATAGAGGGCACACCTGCCAAAAAGTGATAACGGCAATTTACCATGTTTTAAACTGGTTTCTAATCTAATCTATAATATTGATTACATTTAATTGCTATAATTTAGCTAGATCATGTATAATTTGTAACCCTAGATAATTGAGATATAACTCAGTGTACAGAAAAATCTCCAGACCTGTCCAATTTAGTCTTCATAGAAATGGTTTTAACATCAGATTTTTCAAAACTTATCTTAAGTCCTGCATAGCTATCGAAAATTGTGAATAAATCCAAATCATTTCCCAGAAATTCTTCAGGATTATGAAGAAATAGTAACACATCATCCACAAACATGCATATTCTATGCTCCTGATGGCCCAATTTGCTACCTCTAACCTTGGACACTGATCAGTTCTTGATTGCTAAAGACTCATAGTGTTAAAATGTATAAAAGAGGGGACAGCATATATCCTTGTCCCATGACACTAAGGAGGTCGAACAGAGAGGAGATCTGACCATTAATCACTATCCTGGACAGTGTGAAGCAAATAATAGTTGAATCCACTGATGAATAAAGCACTGGAATCTAGATCCAGAAGATATATTTACATTGCACTTTTCTGAATCTAAAGTAATAATTAAACCTTTATTAATTTCTAGATGTTTAGTCCACAATGCTTTTATCAGCTCCTAACATTACTGACACCATGACATCTTTTCACAGCCAATCACATGGTGTGATCGGCTGTTCCTATGAGCAGAAGAAATGCAAATAGTTGTCTAGACAGTATTGATGTCAACATTTTTACATTTATTAAAGAAATTGAGTGGTAGTTAAAAGCAAGTCCTTTCCTGTTTTTGTAAGATTGTTAACATGCTTGATTAAACTCCCTTAAAATGGTCCCTTAATATAAAGAGCATGTATACATGTGTTTTAATGAAAATAAGATTTTGTAATATTCGGCTCCAATACTGTCAGACCTGGTGCCTTGCCCAGTTTAATTCTTTGAATAACAATATCAATTTCACATACAGATATGGGTACATTAAGAAGATCAATGTGTGCATTGTCTAGCTTAGGTGATTTCAGCCCAGCTAGGAAGTTTACATAGTAGAGACATCATCCCTGCACTGACCCAAATATAATGCAGTGTAATACTCAATAAAAATGTTACTTATGTCACTTGTTTTCCTGTAGTCCATGTTTGTTTAGTGTATTTTATCAATCAAGCTAAACGCTTACTAGCCTTGTTGTCATATTGAAAAATTGATTGTGGAGGATGTTTGTTATTAACACTTGAAAGCTTGTCATCCTATTAAAGATTCATCAGTTCCAGCAAACCAGGCATAAGAATGAGACTTGAAAATGGATGAGTTATGTTAGGACAGCACAAAATAAACAAACAGTTGCATATGGAAATTTCAGGTCCCTTCTCCAAAAAGCTTACAATATAATTGATAGTAGAAGTGAGAGAAGATTCACATAGAAAGGGGGGATGGAAAGCTGAGGAGGGGCAGCATGTGACAGACGCAAAGAGGGAGCAGGGCAGGGAGAGAGAATCTCGATGAGGAAAGAGAGATAAGTAGATCTAAAGGTGAGGGACAGAGAGGGAGAAGACAAGAAGGAAGGAAGGAAGGAAGACAAGCACTGCATTGTAGAGATGTGCTTCGTTTTATTCTACCGGGTCGTTTTTCGGTTTGAATACTTCGTGGTATAATTCGGGTCTTCTCGTTTCGTTTTCGGTTCGTTTGCCCGAAAACGAAACGAGAAACCCGAAACCGGACCGAAAAACGAATCGGTAACGAAGCGAAAAAAAAAACCCACCCCAAGCATTTAAAAACGATTTTAAGCATTTTCGTACATATATAACAACCCCCCCCCCATCCCGATCCCTCCCCAAGACTTACCAAGATCCCTGGTGGTCCAGCGTAGTCCCGGCTTCCATTTGCCATGCCCTCCGTGCCCTAGTTCGTGCCAGTGCAAGCCGCGCGCCAAAATGGTGCCGAATAGCCCGAACGACCATGTCACAGGGGCTTTCGGCGCTATTGGTCAGCCCCTGTCACATGGCCATCGGCGCCATCTTGTGCTCCTATCATGTGACAGGAGCTGACCAATGGCGCCGAAAGCCTCTGTGACATAGTATGGGCAAAGGCTATCGGCGCCATTTTGGTTACTGGCAGCCGAAAACGAAATCGCTTTCAGACCCTTGCTGGACCCCCAGGGATTATTGGCAAGCCTTGGGGGGTCAGGAGCCCCCTCCTGACCCCCCCAAGGCTTGCCAATAATCCCTGGGGGTCCAGCAAGGGTCTGAAAGCGATTTCGTTTTCGGCTGCCAGTAACCAAAATGGTGCCGATAGCCTTTGCCCATACTATGTCACAGAGGCTTTCGGCGCCATTGGTCAGCTCCTGTCACATGATAGGAGCACAAGATGGCACCGATGGCCATGTGACAGGGGCTGACCAATAGCGCCGAAAGCCCCTGTGACATGGTCGTTCGGGCTATTCGGCACCATTTTGGCGTGCGCCTTGCACTGGCACGAACTAGGGCACGGAGGGCATGGCAAATGGAAGCGGGGACTCCGCTGGACCACCAGGGATCTTCGTAAGTCTTGGGGAGGGATCGGGGGGTGGTGTATTATAATTAATTTAAATTTGGGGTGGTTTTTAATAAAAAAATATAATTTTTGCCCCTCTCCCCAGGCAAACCCGAAAACGAATTTTCCCCCGAATTGCGGGGAAAATTTCGTTTCCGGTTTCGGGGGCTCCGAAATAACGGCGTTTAAGTCGTGTTTCGGATACTCCGAAACAGAAACGAATTAGGAAATTTCGTTAAATTTCCTAAATAGGGCGAAAAACGAACCACATCTCTACTGCATTGTGCTCTTTGCACAGGAGACTGTGGAGGCTGAGACAGAGGATGGGACAGTGGAGTGCAGGCTAGAGAGAGATTGGGAGACAATGGACAGACTCAAGAATGGAGGAGGCAGAGTCAAGCCTTTGGACCTGGAAACACTTTCAAGCAGTGCTGTCCAAGACTGGTAAGCACTGCTGTGCAAGAGACAGAGATCCACTTATAGGCGGTTCCCCTTATTGAAGATGAAGGTGCCCGGTATTCTAAGTGTGTTCAGTAGGGGTGTGCATTCGTTTTGAACTTAAATGTAAAACGCAACTTTTTTTTTTTTAACTTAAAAAAGTGATGAGGCGAAAACAATCGGATTTCCAACTTATTCAACATAGCTATGTTGAATAAGTTGGCCTCCTGACCCCCCCAAGCTGGCCAAAAGTTCCTTTTGGGTGCAACGAGGGTCCCAAAGTGAACGCGCGGGGAATCACGTGACGCCGCGTCACTCCGACGTGACACCGACGTCACGTGCTCCTCGCAAAGGAGTTCAGAAATGGCGTCCTGACTCCCTGCTGTACCACCAGGGAGTTTTGGTAAGTCTGGGGGGGGGGGGGATTAAGGAGGGTGAGGGGTTTAAATTTTTATTTGCACGTATGGACATAGACTCAACTTATGGAATTCTCTATATGTCCATATTGACCGAAATTGACCCCCCCTTTCAACTTATGGACTTATGAACATAAACTTTTGGTCTGCACATCTCTAGTGTTCAGCACTATTTAGCTGCATAAATGGGACTTATGCAGCTAATTAGTGGCCACTAAATCTACATTCAACAGCCACCACTTAGCCATATAAGTTACATGCCCTAGAAGTAGGAGTGTTGGTTGAATTTGTGGTGGTGCGAGTTAGCTGTATAACTTATGCGGCTAACTACTGATATTCAGGGTTAACTACATAAGTATCCATGTAAGTTTAGATGCCCCATAGAGCAGGTCTAAGCTTAGCCGGGTAGAATTATCTGGCTGAGAATGTTTATATAAACCTTTATTCAGTGGCGTCACCATGCTGCTGAATATACATCCTAACTTGGCCGGAAACATTTTAACCGGATAAGTTACTTACATGGCTAGCCTTGAAAATCTACCCTGAAGATATCTATTTATTTATTTATTTTTATTTATTTCAAGTCTTTTATATACCGAGGTATAGCAAGTTGCCTTCACTCTGGTTTACAGGTTAACAACATATTACAGTAGAAGAATATTCTAAACTAGTAACTTATTAACTGAGCGACTTTATACATTATATAACGATTGAACATAACAGGAATGATTGTGGGCAATCGGGAAAAGTTCAACATATTACGTATTAACTTGAGTACATCATCAAACATATGGTGTGATTAGATTTCTCTTGCTTGGGTAAGATGGGACTGAGGGAAGGATCTTTTCTCATGAAGTGGATAAGGCACATCTATGATTAGATAAGAAAGAACAAGATTAGGAGACTGTGGAAGGTGTGAATTGATGTGAGAGGATATCACTCGAGAAGTTTTATGCGTATGCAGCAGAAAGAGCGTGCGAGGAGCTCTCTTGGGAAGTTTAGTGCATGTGAAATGGGGAGGGATAACGAGTTGGATAGTATCGTGCAGCTTAACCAACACCATCTTTGAATGTTTGTCTAAATATCCATGTTTTGAGTTCCTTTTTGAAAGATTTGATGTCACTAAGGTACTCTGGTAAGGAGTTCCATAGTTTCGGTCCTGTGATGGAGAAGGCTCTGTTCCTAGTGTTGGAAAGCTTTGCTAATGGAAGAGAGGGTATGATTAGGTGCAGTTTGCTGGCGGTTCTGGTTGTGCGTTGAGATTTGTGTTTCTGAATCATGTTATTGAGTGCGGTGTTATCTGCTTTGTAAATAGCATTGTGTACAATTGTTAAAGTTTTTAATTTGATTCTTTGCTCGACCGGAAGCCAGTGAAGACTTCTCAGAACAGGGGTGATGTGGTCTAATTTTTTCTTGCTGGTTAGTACTCTGGCTGCGGTGTTTTGTAAAAGTTGTAGTGGTTTTAAGGCAGATTTTGGAAGGCCAATCAGGAGTGAGTTGCAGTAATCAAGGCTGGTGAAAATAAGAGATTGCAGAAAGGTTCGGAATTCTTGTTGATGTAGAAGCGGTTTAAGGTGTTTCAGAATGTGAAGTTTATGAAAGGCTTCTTTAGTTTTCGTTGCGATGTTCTTTTTGAAGTTTAGTCATTGTCGATCCAGATACCGAGGTCCTTTGCGGTGTTCTTCAGTTGGATGGTGATGTTGTCAATTTGTAAGGAAGGTAAGGGGGTTGTTTGTCCTGGGTTGTTTCTTTCAGTGAGGATGCATTCAGTTTTGTTCATGTTGAGGCACAACTTTAGTTGGTTCAGCATGTTTCTAATTGAGATTAGGTGGTTGGCTGTGATACTCAAAACATCTTCGATAGTGGAGGTTATTAGAATGAGGAGTTGAGAATGTCATTGGTGTACATATAATATGTGACACCTAGACTCAAGATGAGATGGCAGATTGGGAGTAGGTAGATATTAAAGAGGGTGGCCGAGAGGGGGACCCTTATGGTACCCCCATTTCTAGGGGGAAGGGATCCGAGAAGTTGTTGATGGTGACTTTGAAGAATCTGTCCTTTAGGAATGATGTGAACCAGTTGAGCATTTTGCCTGAAAGACTTTTGCTTGCAAGTCTAGAAATCAGGCTCTTGTGGTCTACGGTGTTAAAAGCCGCTGAGAGTTCAAGTAGGATTAATAAGTGGCTTAGCTTGTTGTCGAAGCCTCTTATTATTTTGTTTGATAGATTGAGTAGTAGAGTTTCAGTGCTGCGGTTTTTCCTGAAACCATGCTGAGAGGGATGTAGAATTTTGTTGTTCTCTAGGTGTTCATTAAGCTGTATCAGTGCAGCTTTCTCAGTCATCTTTGCGAGTAAGGGAAGGTTTGAGATAGGTTGATAGTTATTCAGATCGATTGGATTTAGGTTCTTCTTTTTTAATATAGGTGTGATTGTTGCAGTTTTTAATTCGGTTGGGAGCTCACCTTCTTCGAGTGATTTGTTTATAATTGCGGCTATGTTTGGGGCAATGATGTGTGCCATTACCTTTAACTCTCGTGTTAGGATTATATCTAGATCATGACGAGCTGGGTTTATTTTCCTTAGCATTTTTTCCACTTCAGTATTAGATATTGGATCGAAGTTCGACCAAGGTGTTGTAGTTGTTGTGTCAAATTGTTCTTCTGTGATTGAGGGTTTGTTGATGGAGCCGGTTATTTTGTTTATTTTGTTCTTAAAGAACATGGCCAACTCTTGGCTTAAATTATTTGTTTCGGTTGTGGGAGTGTTGTTGTTGTTCTCCTCTATGAGGTTTCTTACAATGTTGAAAAGGGAGTTGGAGTTATTTGTGGAGTTTTTTATCTTTTGACTGTAGTAGTCACGTTTGGTGTTCAGGATCATTTTTTTATAGGTGGCGAGTTGCGTGCGGTATCTTTGTAGGGTTACTGAGCATTTGGATTTTCGCCATTCCTTTTCCATTTTTCTGAGGTTGGATTTCATTGTTCTGAGTTGAGAGTTAAACCAAGGATTGTTTTTTCTTCTGATTGTTTTTTTAACTGTTTTGATTTCTCGGGGTTTATGTTATTTGCAGTTAGTTCAGTAAGGTGGAACCAGGATTGAATAGTGTTGTTGATATTGGAGAGGTCTAGATTTGCTAGTTGTTTTCTGAGCTCTTGTTGGAGTAAGTTGGGTTGGAAGGGAGGATGGTATTTGAATGATTGTGGTTCATTTGTACTTGTCCTGGTGTTGGTTTTTACTTGTGTCCTGCATTGTAAGAGTGCGTGATCAGAACATGGGACTGGTTTGGACGATATTGATGTGTCTGAAGTAGGGATTGGTGAAGATCAGGTCTATCATGTGACCCGCTTTATGTGTGGGGTTGTTCACTTGTTGGTTCAGGTTAAGGCTGGATAGCATGTCAAGCAATGTTTGGCAGTTTTGTGATCTGGGGTTGGTATCTGTGTGAAGGTTGAAGTCCCCGAGTATCTAGGGATTGGGTAAGTGAGTTGAAGTTCCCGGGATATCTAGGGAATGGGTAAGTGATTTTTGGGTCTTGGGTTATTCAGAAAGGATCAGATTCTGATATGGGAGAAGTATAAGCTGTGTTTTGTTAATATTCATAAGGCAGAATTAGACACACTTACTCTTTCATTCTGCACTTGACTGTCAGCCTTTCTGTGTGTTTGAATTATTATTTAGGACTCACAGTTTTGTTTTTTAATGTTTTCCCTGTGATTCCTGGGGTACTGCAAAATACTCAGTTGCAGCCTAGGATACTTAGAAAGTTGCATAGTGCACTGCACGGGAACATAGCATCTCTAAACAGAATACCTGAATAACAAATATGCAGAGCCTGCACCTTTATTAGGCTTTACAATAGTTCTGTTACGAGCGCGCGCGGGCGCGGTCGTCTCGGGCGGGTGGTGAGCCCTTGGGCCACGGCGAAAGCTAGGGAGGAGCCCCAGCCACACCGTGGGAGGTGAGCTGAGCAGGCATGGTGAGCCAGGCAGGCAGGAACAGAAGCAGGGAGTCCGACCCTCAGCCGGACCTGCATGCCCATGGTAGCCAACACGGGGAAGTTGACTAATGAACGGTCCTCCGACTGTTCTCGGCCCTTTCGGACCCGCCGCAGGGAACGGCAATGGGCAGCAGGCCAGACAGAGGCGAGGGCAGACAGAGTCCTTATACAGAAGACGTCAGACGGGGGCTGAAGCAGACATCCAAAACAGGCTGAAGCAAGACACTGAAGACATCAGGGCAAGGGCTGAAGCAAGAAGGAAAGGTCCAGGCGAGCGGGAACTCCGATGCTGGGATACTCACATCCGAAGCCCCTTCGGCTGGCAGAAGCTCAAGAGCCCGTGGGACGAATCCCTCCTGTTGGCCACTCCAGGGCCCAACAGGACAGAAGGCTCAGGAACCAGACGAGGACGAAGGTCAAGGCAGAGACACGAAGACATCCGGGCAAGGGCTGAAGCAAGACACTGTAGACAAGGCTGGACGGAAACATGGCACTGTCCATCAGGGCGCCCTACTCAGCCCACCCGTGGGACTGAGTCGCGGACCACCCCGTCCCAGACGCGCCCTACACAGCCCAGGAAGGCTGGTCGCGAACCACGCTGAGAAGGAGGGTGCAGGGAAACTCCAGGCGAACGGGAACTCCGATGCTGGGATACTGACATCCGAAGTCCTTACGGCTGGCAGGAACAGGATCAGACATCAAGGCAGAGACACTGGACAGGGATCCATCAAGCAAATGATCACGGAAGACCTGGATCAGCAAGGTTACAGACGACTGTAGGACCTGATCCGAAGGCCCTTTGCAAGTGAACAGAAAGTCCTTAAATACTGGAGGTAGAAGGCAACTCCCTGGGAGGAGCTTGCCAGGACCGCCCACCGCTGGTCCTATAACTAGGGTAGAGAGCTGCGGGCCAGCCCCTAGGGAAACGGGCGTGGCTGAAACCCAGGAAGTCCAAACGCAGAGGCATACAAGCCACAGGCACAGCTAGGCCTCTCAGGCCCTGGAGCAAGTCCCGGATGGAACACAGGCGAGGCCCAGGCTTCAGAGCGGCCTCTGGAGGAAGGTAAGAGACCTCCTGTAGCGCAGCAGCAGGGGGGATCGCAACAAGTTCCTCTCTCTTCCCACATCTGGCAGCTGAGAAAGGTTTCTCTCTCCTTCTTCAGGACATTCCACTTCTTTTTATGCATTTTCAATCACACCTCAGCCAGCGATGTCCTCTCTAGGTCATGAGTGTGAGGCAGATCCATTAATCAGATAAATCCTTTCACCTTATACAGCACCTAACAAAACAGGTAAATTCTGTAAAGTGCCCTCAGCCATGCTCACTATTCAACACGCGTTTGGATGTGTGTTTTTGAGGAGCATCTATTACTCCTTATACTGTAAGGGGTTTAGCGCCTTGAAAATGTGCAGCCAATCCCCCTGAAAATGAATAGCGCTCATCACATGCAAATGCATGTGCACGAGGCTATGAGTTAGTCACTGAGCATTCTGTAAGGAAAATATGTAGCCAATCTGCACATTTTACAGTCATAAATTAATGCCTGCCCAAGGACAGGTGTTAATTTATGAGCAGTCCAACAAAGTGTGCTGAAAAACAGAAAATACGCTCAATTTTAATTGTGTCCATTTTCCTAACCGATCACTGGCAGCCGGTTCAGAAAACAGATGCTCGTAAAATTGAGCTTCGATTTCCTGAACCCAGTGACCAAGCACCTCTCCTGTGCCAAGGAGGCGCTAGGGGTGCATAATTTTCCCAAGCCCCTCCTTTTGGTGCGATCACTCATTTAAATATAGGATCGTGCGTCCAGGAGAGGTGGCTGGGCGTGTGTCGGGAGTTGGGCGCTCAACACAGAGTGCTCATTCTCCCATGATCTTTTCTGTATTGGGCTTAAAGGTAACAGAACTATCAATGATTCCTCCTCCCCATTCCTGAGAAATCTTTTACCATGTTTCTGCCACACCTTCAACTTCACGCTATAAGTCCTTCTAGTTCATCAAATGTATTTCAGTGTTTTCCATTTGCATAAAGAATTTCATGGAATGTTTTAAGTCATGCAAATCATCGGTTGTGCTCCTCCCTACTGCTGCCTTAATTTCCAATTCCTATTTTTGGTGAAAACATATATGTCTCCTCCATCCATTGCCATAGCAGTCATTCCTCAGTCAATGGCTTTTAAAACCGATTCCTCCAAACTTGCACTGCTGGTTCATTCTAATGTTCCTTCCTCTGTCCTTTCTCAGGGGAGTATAAAGAATGTCTTCCCAAGATCCTTGTTATCCACGTAAGAAATGAGGAAAACCCCAAATATCGGCAGTGTGACGAAGGCTGAACTTCATGGACTGATGTCGCCTTTTAACTCAGGTAACTGTGTGTCCCATGCAGCATCTCATAGCTTCCTCCTTGTGAGCATCCAAGGAGCGTATTTCTAATGATGCCACTTTATCCAGTAATTTCCCTTGTTTATTACAGAATACATAGAAGAAGAAAATCTCACCACACTGACAGAATTCATCATTCTGGGATTTCCTGAATTCCCAGATCTACAAGTTCCCCTTTTCTTTCTGTTCTTACTGATTTACCTGATCATCCTGATGGGGAACCTCACTATTATAGCCCTGACGTGCCTGGACCCTCGCCTGCACACTCCCATGTACTTTTTCCTCTGTAACTTGTCCTTCCTTGATATCTCTTCGACCTCAGTCACTCTCCCCAAACTGCTGGATATCTTCTTAAGGAAGAATCACCAAATATCTGCAGTTAGATGTTTTGCACAGGCATATTTTTTCATGGTTTCATTATGTGTAGAATTTTTTCTGCTTACGGTCATGGCTTATGACCGCTATGTCGCAGTATGTCACCCCCTGCGCTATGCTGTGATAATGACTCAGAGACTCTGTGTGCTGATGGTTTCAGCCTTATGGATTTTTGGGATAATGATTGGAGTTACATACATTGCCTTCCTACTGCATTTCTCTTATTGTGGTTCCCATGAGATTAACCATTTCTTCTGTGATCTCTCAGCAATGCTAAAACTATCTTGCACCAGCACCTCAGACATTGAATTAGTGACTTACATTTTGGGAGGTCTTATAGAACTGCCCAGCATTACCTCAACCTTTGTGTCTTACATCTACATCATCTCCACCATCCTAAGGATCCGTTCCACAGAGGGGAGACACAAAGCCTTCTCCACCTGCTCCTCCCACCTCACAGTTGTTATTCTGTTCTATGGAACTATGCTCTGTTCATATATGAGACCAACATCCACACAAACCCACACTCAAAACAAACTCTCTGCTGTGTTGTTTAATGTTTTAATCCCTATGTTCAACCCCATGATTTATAGCCTAAAAAACCAAGAAGTAAAAAAAGCCCTGAGAAATTTTGCTACTAGGAAACTATTTTTTAGAGATTGGAAGAGCATCTTCTCCAGTTGTGACTGTAAAACCTTATGGCAGACAAAGAGATAATTTGAAATGTGCCCTGCATGTAAAGGACATCTCCTTGTTAAATGAGTGACTGTAGTTCCTTATTTAATCCCCTGGCAAGGTACATAAAATAATGCACTCAGTCAAACTTTCCATCTGTCACTTCCTCAATCTATCACTCTCCAACAGAGCATTCAAACCTGCTGTGATATTACCTCTCTTTAAAAACCCTCATTGCTCTCTACCTGTCCTGCCAACTATCGTCCCATTTCCCTCCTCCCTTTTGCCTCCAAACTACTTGAATGTGCTGTTTTTCCCACTGTCCTGACTTACTTGGATCTCAAACCATACTTGATCCACTTTAGTCTGGTTTTTGCTCTCAATAGAAACAGCCTTTGCAAAGTCTCCAATGACCTGTTTATGGCTAAATTCAAAGTTCTTTACTCTGTCCTTATCCTTCTTGACCTGTCTGCTGCTTTTGACACTGTTGATCACCTTGATACTCTGTCCTGACTTGAATTTCAGGACTCTGTGCTATCTTGGTTTTCTTCTTACTTCTCCCATTGCACATTTAGTGTTCTTCTGGTGGATCCTCCTCTATTGCCATATCCCTATCAATTGGTGTGCCTCAGGGTTCCATCCTGAGCCCTCTTCTCTTTTCCCTGAACACTAATTCCCTTGATACTCTGATTTCCTCTCATGGCTTTCAATATCATTTTTATGTCAATGATGCTCAGATTTACCTCTCTGTACCAGAAATTTAATCAGAAATCCAGTCCCATATCTCATAACACAATGATCCTCCAAGTCTCCTCAACTCATAACCTAGGATTCATCATTGACTCTTCTTTCTCCTTCTCTACATATATTCAAAACTCTGCTAAAATATGCTATTTCGTTATATCATCACCAAAATCCATAGATTTCTTTCTGAGCATACTACCAGAACCCTTCCACTCTCTCATCTCCCCTATCCTAAATTCAGCTGCATGATTTGATTTATCTTTCACCAAAGTTGCTGCACTCACATAACCCCTCTTCTCAATTCACTGCATTGATCTCTCGCATACAGATCAAGCTCCTCTAACTCACCTACAAATGACTTCACTCTGCAGCTCCTCACTACTTCTCATCTCTCTCTACATCCCTCCTCATGCACTCCACTCATCAGATACGTCATTCATATCTGTGCCTTTCTCTTCTACTGCCAATTTCCCCAACTCTGTGCTTTCCAACTGGCTGCTGGGATCATCTTCCTGAACTGGTGTGTCATGCTCCCTCTCTCACCTTATTTAAATCACATCTAAAACCCATTTTTCTGAGGCTGCTTTTAAATCTTAAGCCTGATGATCCACCTTCATTAACTAATTTAAACAATTGCATCTTGACCTGTATGTTTGTCTTGATTAGATTGTAAGTTCCACTGAGCAGGGCTTTTTGTGCAGCACTACATATGTCAGTAGTACTATAGAAATGATAAGTAGTAGGGAAGTAGTAGGAATGGAACTTCCCCATTGAGTAAGGGTTCTTCCTTCTAAATTTGTTGGTGGGTTCTTCTTCTACTACTTGGGGAAGGACACCTGTGAGTCAACGAATAGGATTACCTCAACATTTCTCGTTAAGTCTAACAGGGAAGACTTTCCTTCAACTATGTTGATTGTTGTCTATTTAGATATATCTTCAGCATTTGATTCTTTATCACACCAAATATTGCTGACCCATCTTGCTAACATCAGAATTGGGGGGATCAGTGGGGAACTGGTTTTCTTTCTTTCTGAAGAATCATTTTTTATCATTCTAGGGTGGGTAATGATGCTTCAAGGACAAAAGTACAGTATGGAGTTCCTCGAGATCCTGTCTATCCACCAAGTTGCTTAATATTTTTTTTACTCCCTTTATGTGATTTATTGGAGAGGAAGAATGTGACTTTTTTTTTATTTTTATGCAGATCATTTCCAATTATTATATCCAGCCATGGGTGGTTTACAGGATGCTATCTCTCATATTAGCCAGAGTGTGAATGAAATTATTTTGTGGATGAGGCAGAATGGTCTATTAGTGAATGCTGAAATGTTTCCCCTGTTGTTTATCAACTTGGGGGAGTAGATGTTACAGCTGTAGAGGTAGTTCAAGACCTAGGTGTTTCATTAAACACTAGATTTATGATGCAGCCACAAGTACAAGTGTTCATGAGAAGGGGGTTCTTTAAGTTAAGGAAGCTGTACAAATTACACTATATGCTTGAAAGAAATTATTTTAGGATGGAGATGCAGGCATTTGTATTATCCAGTATGGATTATTGCAATGCCCTATATGTATAGATTCCTAAGAATTATTTAAAGGCATTGCAGGTTTTAATGAATGCTGCAGCTTGGATTACATCTGCTAGTTTTACAAAAATTGCCCTGGCTCCCAGTAGAATTCTGAATAAAGTTTAAAATTCTATCTTTAGTACATCATATTACATACAAGAAATATTCTACTTATTTGAAACAACTAGTGACTATGTATTACCCTCAACAGTCTTTATGTTCTGGATCATAACAACTATTAACTATTGCTAGTAGTAGTAGAGAGACAGGCTTACAGCAGATCTCAGCATGCTTTTCAATAGATTGTGCTGCTGTGGAATGATATCTCCTCAGAAATGTGCCTGATAAGTGATTACAAGAGGTTTCAGGAAAGTGTTAATAATTTATTTATTTAGAGATGCTTTTAAATGTCGCATTTTATACCTTGCTTTTTTATGTGTTATAGTTAATTATATATTAGATGTTGTTTAATCATCTTGTAATCTGCCTCAAAAACTATTTTGGCAAGAGTGTGGAATATCAAGAAATTGTAAATAAATAAATAAATAACCCCCCCCCCCCCCCCCCCCCCAATGAACTCTGGTCCCTGTTTTACTCCTAGTATAATTCAAAAGAAGTGGAAGAGACACTTTGTGCCAGATTCCAAACACCAACTTTATTTTCTGGATACTCGCTGCCTAATTTTAAAAGGAGCGCACATATTGGCACGCGAGCAGAGATACGCTTAATTTAATATCATGTGCACAAATACACGTATACCATTTAAAATGTTTACACACATATTTTAACAACATGAGAGAGAGAGAGAGAGCACTTTACAAGGGAGAACATGACACTATGGGCTGGATTTTAAAAGCCTTACGCACGTGGGGGGGGGGGGGGGGGGGGGGGGGTACGCATGCCAGGCCTATTTTAAAAAGGCCTGGTGATGCGCATAAAGCCCCAGGATGCATGTAAGTCCCAGGGCTGGGCTTTACTAAATGGATGGTCTGGGAGTGGGGGCAGGGCCAAAGGTCTCCGACACAGTGGCCATTGCCACTGTGTTGGAGGATCATGTGCCAGTAGGCTTCTGGCAGGCGCAAAAGGTAAGACAAAGGTAGGAACTATTTAAAGGCAAGGCCTGCACCTCAGACCTTGCCTTGACTTCTTCTGGGCTCCTGGTTTGTTCCTGATTTGGTTCCTGCGTCTGATCCTCCGTTTTGACTCCTGTCTGGTTGCGGTTGTCTTCTGGTTCTCGATTCCTGACTGGCTTCGGTTTGTTCTCTGGCTCTCGACCCCTGGACTGGCTATGGTATACTCTCTGGCTCTCGACCCCAGGACTGGCTGCGGTGTACCCTCTGGATTTCAACCCCTGGACCGGCTGTGAAGAATTCTTGGTTTTCGACCCCTGGACCGGCTTTGGAGCTCCTCAGGCTCCGTTTCGCCTGGACTATTCTTTTCTGACTTCACGACCTGCTGGAGGCGCCAGCTCACCTTTACCTTCCACGACTCATCAAGGACGTTCCGGATCTCACGACCTGCTGGAGGCGCCAGCTCAGCTTTATCTTCCACGATCCATCGGAGACGTCTCGGATCCTACGACCGGCAGGAGGCGTCAGCTATCTGGACTCCACGACCTGCAGGAGGCGCCTGCATCCAGATTTCCGGTCCATCTGAAGAGTGTTCCAGACAAGGCCTTGCTTTCCAGTGACCGGACATACGTTCTTCGCTGGACTAAGGGTTCACACCTCGAAGCAGAACAGATACTCTAGAGTTAGACATTGATTACATCGACAGTTTACAGTTGAACATTCATTAATTTTGCTTCTTTAAATAAACCTACAGTTCTTTAGTTCTGGGTCTGTTTGCAACTGTTCTTTTGTAAGCTGAGGATGTGGTTGGTCTGTTAGGAAACACCTTATGGACCCTTGCTGCTGTGACCCTATGTCTTATGTTCCTTACGTTATTATGTTTCCAGGTGCACCCCGGAGCCATCCTTAGATTCTGGAGGCAGCGTGTTATTCAGCCATGCACAACTCTCCTAGGATTACCCGAGCCCGAGCTCTAGAGCAATTGAGACCCTGTACCAAGTCCTGCATAATAATATAGATCCCGTCTCCTCTCGCAACCATGCTGTCCCAGGGCTGGTGAAACTTCTGTGTGCTTTGCATTTTTTTGTTGCCTACACATAAAGAGAATAATTTGTGTGTATAATATAATGTGATATATTCATGCAATAATTTTATTGATATCACACATTATAAAATCACATTTCTTACTAAACAATATTAAAACTAACACCACCCACTCAACTCACATTCATACTGTTAAAATACAAACATCTGAAAACATCGTGACACTGTAAACATACATGTACCAATACCTAATATTTAAATAAAAATGATTTTAATACTTCATTTCGTCCATGTGTGCCTAGTATTATATAATGTTTTAATACTTTCCTCAATATTACTTCTTCTTATGTACCATATATCCAATCTTATAATATTTCTTCTCTTCTAATTATCTTCGCACACCACGGGCAAAATCACCCCGATCCACTCGGGTTCCTCTCCAAATGTTTTTACACAAACATGATTCCTTGCAACTTGTCCGTTCCGTCCGTTCCGTCCAACAAAGATCCTTGTTTCACCCCCTCGTCGGGGCTTCTTCAGGGACTCATCACATAACAGGTACCAACTTCCCACCTATTCCCAAGAAATATAAAATTATATACCTATACCTCAAACCCATCAAACTTATTGTAAACTCACCCACAAGCAACTATAATCTAACCTTCAAATACCTCAGTTCCTCAAACCCGATATCAAGTATCCACTCTGAATTTTCAACAGTATTTCTTCAGTTTCAACAGCTTATTACCAGTTTATAATCCAAATCTCTAAAACCAAAATAGACAGATCACAATCAAGAACAAGCAGCTAGCATGAATATAAATCTTATTAAATTCAACAGAACAACAGGACCACTTCCCCTACCTTTGCAGAGTATTCACTTCTCCACCGGAACCAACAGGTATCACATGTCAAAAAAGCGTGGTAACGTACACACACTTCCTCCTACTTTTATATACCAATCTCTCAGTGGTTAATTTAATTGGGGATATTGACCAAATTTTAAACACCTGCGGACCTCTCAATTCCCATGTAGAAATGCACTCCATTCAATAGGGCCGTTCAACCCACCAGGTGGAATGGTACCCCATTTGAAAATAAATCGCTGTTCAATTTGTCTTAGCGATAATGACAAGTCACCTCCATTCAATAAACATACCCTCTTTATCTGCCTCTTGTAATATGTTTATTGGCTATGTTATTGTTAAAACTTTTGTTCGATGTAAACCGAGTTGATTTGATCTGCATCAAGAAATTCGGTATAGAAAAACCTTAAATAAATAAATAAATAAATAAATATAACGAAAAATGTTATATCATCTAATGTATTCGAATGTTCTACCCAATGGTTAACTAAAGGTGAATTAGCCCTCACAGATCTAATTCGACTTCTATGCTCTATAATACGTAATCGGATCGCTCTACTTGTTTGACTGATATATACTAAACCACACGGGCATACAATTGCATAAATTACCCCACTCATATCACACGAGAACAATTCTGGTAGCTTATATGGATACTTTATATTAGCATGTTGAAATTCTTTAAGTAACAGTGCATGTTTACATACAGAGCAGGCACCACAAATTGTTTGACCACATTCTTGATCAACCAATCCCTTCAGTCTACGGGATTTTAAATGTCCCCCTAAGTTTTGTCGTCTCTTTATTGCAAAAATAGTTTTCTCAATAAATACAGGTATAGAGGCTAACATCTGCCAATGCTTTAAAATACTACTCTTAATGTCCTTAGTCCTGGAAGAATACGGAATAGAACAAACAATTCTCGAAGGGGCTTGTTTATCATACTGTATATCATACACAACAGATGGCTTATAACCACGGGCTATAAACTGATCACTTAATTTCTGAGATTGGATTTTGTATTCTGTAACAGATGTAAATAATCTTCTATATCTCAAAAATTGACTGATAGGAATGTTCTCATCAATTGTTTGGGATGATGTTTGGGATGATGTTTGGGATGAAAACTACTATGAGAACTCAGGTCAGCGGGAAAAAACCTATTGGAGGTCCCTTCCATAAAAATGTGGCATTGAATGTGACCAGAAACAGAGCATTTTCAGTTGTAGGTCCAACAATGTGGAATGCCCTGCCTGACCCTCTAAGGCAAATACCCAATCGTAATGAGTTCAAGAAAGCACTGAAAACTTACTTATTTCAGGTAGGTTTTAAGGATAGTGAGCCTTAGTTAAAGTATGCAGTTTTTAGTTGTATTCCATTTCTTGCCTTATAGTTTTAGGTGTATTTTAGGTCCTGTCTTATAATTAGTAACCTGAGTTGAGCTGTTTTAGATATAATTTGTATTGCAGATCAGTGATATTGAACATTTTACAATTTGTTTTATTTTCAGATCTTTAAGATTTTAAAGTAATGGCCATATTTCTTATCCCATGTTACTTTAATTTTACGTTATTGATAATATTACTTATTGTATTTTTATTCTTACTTTTATTGAAGTTTTTATTTTCTTTATTTGATTTTAATTATTCTCCCTTTTAATTTTAACTACATTGTAAACCGCTTTGGTCAGCATTTAATGTTGGTAAAATGGTATATAAAAACGCTAAATATATTAAAAAAATAAATAAATACTATAATGAAGCAAAGTATTTATATCAGTAATCTTTCTATATACAGTAGTCACCAATCTATCATTTTGTACATATACTAACATATCCAAAAATGTCACTGATTTTTTGTCCCATGTACATGTACATTTTAAATTTGAATCACTCAAATTTAATTCTCCCAAAAATGTCTGTAACTCTTCCACTGATCCCTGCCAAACAAAAAATACATCATCAATAAACCGTTTCCAAGTAAAAATATGAGGAAACCATTCAGACCCATAGATCATTTTCTCCTCAAAGGCTGACACATATAAACAAGCTGTACTCGGAGCTACTGGTGATCGCATAGGGATTCCTTTGATCTGCAGATACAGTCGTGTATCAAACCCAAAAGTATTGCATGTCAATACTATTTCAGCTATCCGTAACAAAAATTGTAACCTCCTAACTGAGATATCCATTTTCATCAGTTCTATCTTAATAACTTGAAATGCCTCCATTTGGGGGATATTCGTGTACAATGACACAATATCTGCTGTTACTAATATCCAATCTTCAGAGACCACAGGTAATATTGACAACTGATTTATAAAATCTGTTGAATCCTTAATGTATGAGGCAATCTTGGCTACATACGGTTGGAGATAATGATCAATCATCTTGGCAAGGGGCTCCAAGATGGTACCAATGCCAGCCACAATTTGACTCTCTGGTGGATTCACCAAGGATTTATGAATCTCGGGTAATATGTAAAAATAAGCCTTCAAAGGGTATGACACATTAAGATATTGATATTCCTTCTGTGTAATAATATTATCCTTCATAACCAAATCTATTTATTATTTATTTATTTATTTAGTTAGTTAGTTATTTTGAATTCTTATATACCGACATTCCTGTAAAGTATACAGATCATACCAGTTTACAGTGTAACAGAACTGTCGCGGTGGGCGATTACATGGAACGTAAAACATTAGAACATCGGAACACATTGAATGTTGCACATTAGAGTATTGGAACATTAGGAACATTTGGAACAGCTGAAAACATTATAAACTGAATGCGGGATAGACTATATGACATCCATGTCATAAAATAGAGTAAAAGACATTAGACTAGATGATTGGATTCAAGGGAGTGGGGGGGGGGGGAGTAAAGGGAAGTGAGAGTAGAGTGAGGGAAAAGTCGGGTGGCAAGGATCAGAAAGGTGGGAATGAGCGGGTGGCCATAGCAGAGGAAAAAGGCACCCTGATGAGGCCTAGGGAACTGAGTCGAGAGTGAGGTGTGATCACTTTATCCTCACGCCTTGGACCATGTCATTCAAGAGGCGTCAAAGTGAGCTTGAGTTTCGGGGAAAGCTTGCATGAAGAGCCATGTCTTTAGGTATTTCTTGAAGGTTTGGTGACTAGGTTCTTGCCGAAGATCTGGCGGAAGATTATTCCAAAGAGTAGGCCCTGCTGTTGATAGTGCGCGTTTTCTTAGCGATGATTTGGCAGGGGGGGCATACAGGGAGCCTTTGTAAGCTCTCCTGACTGGTCTGTCTGAGGTGTATGTACGGAATTGATTACTGAGCTTGAGAGGGGCGATATTGTGGATGTCCTTGTGGATCATCATGAGAACTTTGAAGGAGATCCTGAATTTGACGGGTAGCCAGTGAAGTGACTGAAGTATGGGAGTGATATGGTCTCTTTTATTTGAGTTGGTGAGAATCCTGGCAGCAGCATTCTGGACCATCTGCAGGGGTTTGATAGTTATGGCCGGGAGACCGAGCAGTAGGGAATTGCAGTAGTCTAATTTAGAAAGGATAATAGATTGAAGCAACAGACGGAAGTCTCGAAAATGCAGGAGAGGTTTTAGTTTTTTGAGTACTTGTAATTTAAAGAAACATTCTTTGGTGGTGTTATGGACAAAAGATTTAAAGTTGAATTGGTTGTCGAGTTGAACCCCTAAATCTCTGACAGAAGGGGAGAGGTTGATAGCTGTTTTAGCGAATTGAGAAGCGCTTGGGGACTTGAGGAGAACTTGGTTTCCATCCGGTGAAATGATGAGGAACTCGGTCTTATTTGTATTGAGGATCAGGTTAATGCTAGCTAGAAGATTATTGATCGATTGCAGACAGCTATCCCAGTAAGCCCAGGTTTTTGAAGAGAATCAGTGATTGGGAGAAGAATCTGGACATCATCCTCGTATAGGTAATACTTTAATTTTAGATTGGAAAGTAGTTGGCAAAGAGGGAGCATGTAAAAATTAAAAAGGGTAGGAGAGAGAGATGATCCTTGTGGGACTCCCAGGTTTGATTTGATGGGGTGTGATTCCTTGTTGTTGATCCTAACCTTGTAAAATCTATTGTCTAGGAATGATTTAAACCAGTTGAATGCCACTCCTTGATTACAAATGTCTGATAGACGCTCTAGCAGAATGGAATGATTCACGGTGTCAAACGCCGCAGATAGGTCGAGTAGTGCAAGGAGGTAGGACTGTTTTTTTTCCAAATTTAGGAGGATGGAGTCCGATAGCGAGGATAGAAGGGATTCAGTACTTTGAGTTTTCCGGAATCCAAATTGGTGTGGGGAAAGAATATTATTCTCCTCCAGGTATTCTGAAAGTTGTTTGTTTACTATTCATTCCATGATTTTGGAGATCAAAGGTAGATTTGCTATGGGACAGAAGTTTTCAGGGTCAGTGGTCGGCAAGTTGGGTTTTTTTAGAAGTGGTTTAAGAATGGCTAGTTTTAGTTGTTCTGGTACCTGTCCTTGTGTCAAGGAGCGGTTAATGATATCTGCTATAGATTTAGAAATAATGTTTGGGATGGAGAGAAGAAGGTTGGATGGTATTGGGTCCAGCGGGTGAGAGGAGGGTTTTAGTTTCTTGAGGATGTTTTCGATATCCAGAGAAGATGGGGTCTCAAAGGATTCTAGGGTGGCGCTTCAGTTAGGGGCTATGTTGAGTGAGGGAGGAGTTGCCAGGTGAGATGTGGAGAGTGGCTTTATGAGGGTGGCTATCTTTTTCTTGAAAAAGATGGCTAGTTCTGTGGCTTTGTTAAGCGCTAAGTCATCAGGTATGGTGGGGGGAGAAGGTTTTGTGAGTGATGCAACATAGGAGAATAAGGCTTTAGAATCAAAGATTCAGTGCCAGGAAAAATAGTGGAAAGTGTTCTAAACATCAAAATCACAGAACATATAGAAAGACATGGCTTAATGGAACAAAGTCAGCATAGCTTTACCCAGGGCAAGTCTTGCCTCACAAATCTGCTTCACTTTTTTGAAGGAGTTAATAAACATGTGGATAAAGGTGAACCGGTAGATATAGTATACTTGGATTTTCAGAAGGCGTTTGACAAAGTTCCTCATGAGAGGCTTCTAGGAAAAGTAAAAAGTCATTGGATAGGTGGCGATGTCCTTTCATGGATTGCAAACAGGCTAAAAGACAGGAAACAGAGAGTAGGATTAAATGGGCAATTTTCTCAGTGGAAGGGAGTGGACAGTGGAGTGCCTCAGGGATCTGTATTGGGACCCTTACTGTTCAATATATTTATAAATGATCTGGAAAGAAATACGACGAGTGAGATAATCAAATTTGCAGATGACACAAAATTGTTCAGAGTAGTTAAATCACAAGCAGATTGTGATAAATTGCAGGAAGACCTTGTGAGACTGGAAAATTGGGCATCCAAATGGCAGATGAAATTTAATGTGGATAAGTGCAAGGTGATGCATATAGGGAAAAATAACCCATGCTATAATTACAAAATGTTGGGTTCCATATTAGGTGCTACAACCCAAGAAAGAGATCTAGGTGTCATAGTGGATAACACATTGAAATCGTCGGTGCAGTGTGCTGCGGCAGTCAAAAAAGCAAACAGAATGTTGGGAATTATTATAAAAGGAATGGTGAATAAAACGGAAAATGTCATAATGCCTCTGTATCGCTCCATGGTGAGACCGCACCTTGAATACTGTGTACAATTCTGGTCCCCGCATCTCAAAAAAGATATAATTGCGATGGAGAAGGTACAAAGAAGGGCTACCAAAATGATAAGGGGAATGGAACAACTCCCCTATGAGGAAAGACTAAAGAGGTTAGGACTTTTCAGCTTGGAGAAGAGACGACTGAGGGGGGATATGATAGAGGTGTTTAAAATCATGAGAGGTCTAGAACGGGTAGATGTGAATCGGTTGTTTACTCTTTCGGATGGTAGAAAGACTAGGGGGCACTCCATGAAGTTAGCATGGGGCACATTTAAAACTAATTGGAGAAAGTTCTTTTTTACTCAATGCACAATTAAACTCTGGAATTTGTTGCCAGAGAATGTGGTTAGTGCAGTTAGTATAGCTGTGTTTAAAAAAGGATTGGATAAGTTCTTGGAGGAGAAGTCCATTACCTGCTATTAAGTTCACTTAGCGAATAGCCACTGCCATTAGCAATGGTTACATGAAATAGACTTAGTTTTTGGGTACTTGCCAGGTTCTTATGGCCTGGATTGGCCACTGTTGGAAACAGGATGCTGGGCTTGATGGACCCTTGGTCTGACCCAGTATGGCATTTTCTTATGTTCTTATGTTCTTATGTAAAGATGAAGTGGTGGATCTTTTTGGAGAAGAAATCTTTTTTAGCTTTGAGAATGGCATTCCTGTAGGCGTTTAGAAGGGATTTATAGACTGATAGGGTTGAGGTGGACAGATTCTTACGCCAACTATGCTCTTTGCTACGAAGATCTTGTTTGAGAGCTTTAAGTTCCGGGGTGAACCACGGTTTCCTATTGTCCTGGGGAGGGTATAGTGATTTTGTGACGGTAGGGTTAACCTGTTCTGCAACTTTGTTTGTGATCCTGAACCAGGAGGTGGTCGCTGAGTGGGCATCTGTGAGATCGATTTGAGCTAGATATTTTGAAAGATGCTTGTTAAGATGGTCAATGGCACAGAGTTTCCTGAACTGAATTGTGGTGTTAGGGAATAGAAGCGGGTGGTGGTCTGAGATTTGAAGCTCTAAGGAGATGATTTGATGGTCTGACCAGGGGACTGGAACGCAGGTTGGGAAAGTAGCAGCTGAGATGCCCTCATTTATGAAAATGAGGTCCAATGTTTGGCCTGCTTTGTGCGTGGGACTGTTGACGATTTGTCTGAGGCCCAAGTGACTGAGTGCAGAGAGTAGAATTTCACAATTGGGAGGTTGTGGTGAGGTTTCCACGTTTATGTTGAAGTCTCCCATCAGGATAGCTGGTTTATCCAAGGTAAAATGTTTAGCAGTAAATTCAATCACCGGAGAGGGGTCCGAATTGAGGTTTCCAGGGGGTGCATAGATGAGGCCGAGTTGGAGATGATTAGATTTGAAGAGGGCTAATTTGAGGTTATTAGATATGGAGGATAGTTGCAAAGAGAGGCCTAGACCCTTTTTTGCTGCTAGCAGTAGGCCTCCTCCTCTTTTTTTCGGTCTAGGGATTGAATGGATGTCATAAAGATGATTGGGGAGCTGATTCAATAAAACTGTGTCAGTTGGTTTCAACCACGTTTCCGTGATTGCACAAATGTCCGGTTTGTAGTCTAGCAGATGGTCATTGAGTAGATGAGATTTTTTGGTAATGGATTGAGCGTTGAATAAGGTTAGTGTGAAGAGGGTGAGATCGAGCAATTGGGAGACTGGAGAAATCACAATTGGGATTAATCTTTGTTGTCAGAGGCCTAATGCCCTAGGCCTGCTGATCCTGCGATTGAAAGTTATGGGTATTTTGAGAGTACTCATCTTAGGTAATGGGGTGATAGTGAGACTGTTATGATAGGTCAAAATGCTGGAAGAATGAACGGCGTACCAGGTAGGAGAGGACTTGCTGGGTCTGGCGACTGTGAGGTCTATAAGGTGCACCTTAACAGTCGTGATTGTTAATGTCGCAGGTCTATTTATTTTATGAAGACTGATGATAGATGTTTTTAGAGAAGGTCGAGAGTGGGTATCCTGGCGGTGGAGAGAGAGCTAGCTTACCAGCAGGGGAGGTGATGAGTCCTAATTAATAGTTGTCTGGAAGGAGTGAAGTGAACTTGGGGTGGCAGTAATGGACCAAGAGAAAATATTTTGTTGAAAGAAAGTTGGATGAGAGTTGGGCGAGGCTGTATGAGTGCTGGATGGGTGCTGGACGAGTGCTGGACAGGTGCTGGACAGGTGCTGGATGGATGCTGGACAGGTGCTGGACAGGTGCTGGATGGGTGCTGGACGGGTGCTGGATGAGGCTGGATGAGTGCTGGACGAGGCTGGATGGGTGCTGGACAAGGCTGGACGAGGCTGGACGAGGCTGGATGGGTGCTGAATGAGGCTGGACGAGGCTGGATGGGTGCTGAATGAGGCTGGACGAGTGCTGGATGGGTGCTGGATGGGTGCTGTACGAGGCTGGACGAGTGCTGGACAGGTGCTGGACGGGTGCTGGACGACGCTGGATGAGTGCTGGATTGGTGCTGGATGGGTGCTGGATGAGGCTGGATGAGTGCTGGATGAGTGCTGGATGGGTTCTGGACAAGGCTGGATGAGTGCTGGACAGGTGCTGGATGGGTGCTGGATGAGGCTGGATGAGTGCTGGACGAGGCTGGACGAGTGCTGGATGGGTGCTGGATGGGTGCTGGATGAGGCTGGACGAGTGCTGGATGAGTGCTGGATAAGTGCTGGACGAGTGCTGGAGGGGTGCTGGATGGGTGCTGGATGGGTGCTGGATGAGGCTGGACGAGTGCTGGATGGGTGCTGGACAAGGCTGGACGAGTGCTGGACGAGTGCTGGATGGGTGCTGGATGAGGCTGGACGAGGCTGGACGAGTGCTAGACGAGTGCTGGACGGGTGCTGGATGAGGCTGGATGGCTGCTAGATGAATGCAAGCGAAGGTAGTAGAGGGGCGAAAGTATGTTGGCTGTAAGTTGAGTGTAGCAATACTGAGGAGAGGCTGACTATCCGGAGCGGGGCTTTAGTTCTTATTCCTGAGGCTCTCAAAGGGGCGCACTAAGGGGCAGGCCCCTTAGTCGCGCTCCTTCGGACGTGCAACGCCCGGCGCGCAACGCCGTCGGGACGCGCATGAATTTAAAGCTGCTATCTCTGCCCTCTGATAGGCCTGCTGCCAAACAGGGGGCGGGGTTGAACTCACTGTTCGGTGCCGGCTCCTTCTTCTTTCTTTTATTTCAGCTGTTATCCTTTCTCTCCCTCGTCTCTTGATTAGCGCCGGGAGAATCTCCCCCTCTGCACGGCTCACTGATTTAATTTAAGTGAGCGGGCTCATGCCACGACTAGGCCGCCTGAGCCCCGGCAGAAGAGGTAGGGAGTAGCTGGTGGGAATCGAGCGAGGGAGGCTTCAAAGAGGGACGCCGTCGGGACGCTCACAAATTTAAAGCTGCTATCTCTGCCCTCTGATAGGCCTGCTGCCGAACAGGGGGCGGGGTTGAACTCACTGTTCGGTGCCGGCTCCTTCTTCTTTCTTTTATTTCAAATCTAGAATCTCTTGCACTTGCAACCTTACCGATTGATTAAATCCTTCATCTATTTCAGTGTAAAACTGTCGATCGCTAAGCTGTCTTAAGACCTCCTGGTTATAATTACACACATCCAGCACAACTACCCCTCCCCCTTTATCTGCAGCTACAATCACAATGGAATCATCCCCCCTCAACTCTTGAACGGAATAGAGAATTATTGAGAAATATCCCTGTGTTTATTTACCGTTTTGCATTTTTTTGTGACAGGAAGTTTCCAGAATACAGTCGGACTGGTTTGTGGGAGGAATCAGTCCTCAGTCTCACAGCACTTTGGACAAGTCTTGAGAGCTATGATGAAACATATTTGACAGTATATTTATTTCTCGGTGGACCCAGTGCAACTGCAAGAGATCTGGCATGGATTCTTTGACATAGCTGGGATGCCCAATGTATTGGGAGCTGTTATGGAGTCTCAATTTAGTGGACCCTTGGGCCGACCTGCAGGTGACTGGGAAAGGTGTTCAATGTCTCTAGTATGTGGCAGGCCGGGAGGCAGATGTTCTGGCAGGACGTAGAGGTGCTCTTCACCCTTGAAGCTGGTTCTCCCCCGGGAGAAGCCCGTAGGATCCCAACCACTGGGACTTAGGCGGCTTCACCCTTGGAAGCCAAAGCCCCCCCGGGAGGAGCCCGTAGGATCCTAACCACTGGGACTTAGGCGGGTAGTTGACCATGACTGAGAACTGGAACCAGACTAGAACAGTAGACAGCTACTTTAACAGGACTCGGGTACTGGAACCAGGCAGGAACTGAGCAGGTACTGTAGCAGGCAAGCAGGAACCAAGCGGGTACTGTAGCAGGCAAACAGGAACCAAGCGGGTACTGTAGCAGGCAAGCAGGAACGGAGCAAGTACCAAGGCAACTCACTCCGGGGCACAGCGCAAGAGGGAACCAGGAGGTAAACCCATTGCAAGGCAAAGACTGTGTCAGCGGCCAGCTTATCAAGGCCGCAGCGTCTGATGTCAGGAACTGGGTGGAGTCACCTCTGGCACGAAATGACCAAGGATACATCAAGCCCAGCATCCTGTTTCCAACAGTGGCCAATCCAGGCCATAAGAACCTGGCAAGTACCCAATGCTTCACTAACATTTTTGTAGGTTTCCTAATGAATTACTGAAACAGAAAAAGTAAATACCCCTGGCCTAACATGGGGCTTGAACCCATGACCCTGAGATTAAGAGTCTCTTGCTCTACCAATTGAGCTAGTCAGGCTTAGAAAAAAAAGCCTTTTTTCAGCAAAAATTGGTTCTCACAATCTTTGCTTAACTCACATTTCATACAGCTGTAGGGATTCAAACAACTCAATATTTGCACCCGTGTCGTAAGACACCAACCGAGTAGAAATGGCCTAAAAAAGCGCCCAAATGGCACGCACATGCGCCTAGGAGCAGGGCATCCATGGGAAGCTTCCCGGCAGCACGGCCCCCACGGGGACACCACCGAACAGGGCGCAAACCAGGCCTCCAGAAGCGGGAATAGGTCCAGGAGCACGGAGGTAAGGGGCTGGTCGCGGTGCTCATGGCCAGATCCGCAACAGTACCTCCTCTCTTACGCCCCTTCTTTGCCGGTCTGGGTTTACTTGGTTGGTCCAGATGGAACTGCCGTAATAAGTCCTTGTCGAGGATGTTACGGGCCGGTTCCCAAGAATTATCCTCGGGTGCGCAACCTTCCCAGGCAAGCAAGTAATCCCAGCATCATTGATGGAACTGGACATCCAAAATCTCATGTACTTGAGATGTAACATTGTCCGGTACCAAAGGATCCGATGGTTCAGGAGCCTGAGAGTGGTATCTGGATAAAACAAGAGGCTTCAGCAATGACACATGGAAAACGTCATGTATGCACATGGAGGAGGGTAGGCTGTAAAGTATCACAGAGCTTTGAAAGAGAGGGTCAAAGCTTTCTCGATAAGAAGCCTTTGCTCTTCATTCATTATGAAATGGGTGGGTCCTACTTTAAGATCTTCTTTCATTCCCGTTTTAGCTGCTTGGAGAATCCTGTATATTTTCTCCCAAGTACTGAGGACATTTTGCTCATAATGCAGCATGAAGATTCCAGGGCATCCACGACAACCACGGAACCCAATGAGTGAGGAAATTCTCCATTATGAGTAGAAGCTCCTCTGATTCAAAGTCACTGAGAATGAAAGTTTTGTGAACATTGATTTTTTCTTTGAATGTTTGAATTTTTCTGCTTTCATTATTTCAGTTTATGCTTCCTTGTAAATTCACTTCAAAGTTCATCCTGCCTTGTTTTCCTTTCTCACTATATGACTTAATTTTTCTTCTCCTTTCTTCTACTCATTTTTATTAGATGTTCATGCCTTTTTCATAACACGGAAAGGTTTACAAAAATCTTGTAATCTATTTTTTTCTGTAAATTGGTCCATCAATAGAAAGCAGCCCAGTATGGAGAGAATGAAATAAAATGTCAGAATTCTCATTGGAATACACAGTATTTCATTCAAGACACCATATTAGGTTTCAGGCCAAAATAGATTCTAGTAAAAGCCATATATTATGTATTGCAGATTTGCTCTGCTATGGCAAATTGATTGAGGAAACAGCGACAGCATGTTCACCCAGGAAGAAGTACAATTCCTTGATAATTTCTAGAAAGTGGTTCCCTTTGGGTGAATATTTGTGATTTTGAACATGGATTCCTTTTTTCTGAGAAGCATATGAAGTTGTCATTTCTGCTCTGCAGGTTGGAAACTGATAGTATATTTTTTTCTGGCACCATAAGTTGCTTAAATGTTCAGAAAAGGAGATACCCATAAGAAGATGCCATACTGGGTCAGACCAAGGATACATCAAGAACAGCATCCTGTTTCCAACAGTTGCCAATCCAGGCCATAAGAACCTGGCAAGTACCCAATGCTTCACTAACATTTTTGTAGGTTTCCTAATGAATTACTGAAACAGAAAAAGTAAATACCCCTTGCCCATCATCAGGCTTGAACCAATGACCCTGAGATTAAGAGTCTCATGCTCTACCGACTGAGCTAATCAGGCTTGGAGAGTAACCCTTTTTTCAGCAGAAATTGGTTCTCACAATCTTTGTCTAAGTCACATTTCATACAGCTGTAGGGATTCAACAACTCAATATTTGCACCCATGTCGTAAGACACCAACCGAGTAGGAATTGCAGGTTCAGCTCACCTTAATCTAACCATGATATTTTTGTGATTTCTGTGGGTTTGGGTTTCACCTCTTCTCTTATGTGTATAAAAGGCATATTTCACTTTTGTAAAATCATTCTTTCAATGAAGACACTGGATTAGGATTCCTGTCTAAATCTTTTTTTCTGAGCATCAAGTGGCAATGGCATTTATA
Source organism: Rhinatrema bivittatum (assembly GCF_901001135.1). Lineage (NCBI taxonomy): Eukaryota > Metazoa > Chordata > Amphibia > Gymnophiona > Rhinatrematidae > Rhinatrema > Rhinatrema bivittatum. The sequence continues at coordinate 679,743 of NW_021820281.1, read as the reverse complement.
GCCACGAGGTTTCAAGCTGTTATTATATTTATTTCCAGTATTTTAATGAGCACAATTTAATCAGCAAGTAGATAATAATATGGGCCATATACATTTGTTCCACAGGTTTGTTCTGGTAGAGAAAATTGACTGTGAGAATATAGACAGGATATTTAGGCAAGAAGGATTACAATTTTTGATATATTCTAGAAAGTGCTTCCAGTTGTGTGAATTATTTCGACATGGTTTAATTGTCATAAGAATAAAATATTATTTTAAGCTGTGCACTCACAGTTGACACTAATATTAGATTTTGTACCTGCCAATTAGATCAATGGTAATTGTTATATGTTATTTCTGACATATTTTCATGGCGACCTCTCATTATAATAGTCATGATGGTTATTATTGGGTGAAATTCTTCACAAAGCATGATCAGAAAGTTCATCTGAGAAGAATTACATTCTTTCTGAGAATTAAAGAAAATACTGCCTTCTCATTTGAACTATTTCACTAAATTCAATTTCAGGTGACTATATAACAAAAGTAACCCCCTATGAAACATAGTTATCATGTATCATCACCTTTGCATAGCTACCGTTAAAAACTCCATAGAGAGGGGGTCTCTATTCACTAGAAAAATAATACTTCTTTTAAACACTCATAAGGGTGCTGAATTTAATGCTAAACTAAAATTGAATTAAAACATTTAGAGATTACTTTAAAGAAAACAGATGAGCTTGCAGAAACTATACCACATTGATCATAACAAACTGTTGCATTAAATTGTAAGCAAATAGTTAAAATCTGGCAAAATAGGTTTAAAATTAATATTCACTTTCAAGGTATTTCTCAAAGACAGAAAGCGTGTTGAATTAAATAAACATATGGGTTTCACCTCTTCGCTTATGTGTATAAAAGTCATATTTCACTTTTGTAAAATTATTCTTTCAATGAAGACACTGTATTAGGATTCCTGTCTAAATCTTTTTTTCTGAGCATCAAATGGCAATGGCATTTATGGCCACGAGGTTTCAAGCTGTTATTATATTTATTTCCAGTATTTTAATGAGCACAATTTAATCAGCAAGTAGATAATAATATGGGCCATAATAGGGGCTGATGAGTAAAGATGGCCGGCGCCATCTTTAAAGATGGCGCCGGCCATCCAGTGCTCCTACCATGTGACAGGGGCCGGCCAATGGCACGGATACCCTGTCACATGGTAAGGGCAAAGGGGCATCGGCACCATTTTATTTTAGCGCAGCTGATGCCTGGGAATGGGAAATCGCTCCACGAGGCTTTATTGGAGTGTATTGGGAAGGAATTGGGAAAAAAGCAACTCGCATCGCTGTGTGTAATTTAAAAAATCCCCCCTGCGCACACAAGTGGGGCACTTACAGGCACATGCGCGTGCCGATACAAAATCAGGTGCATATGTGCACATGGTGTCAGATTTTATAACATGCATATGGCGGCACGTGCATGTTATAAAATTGTCGTGTCCGTGTGCGCGCGCGCATGGTATAAAATCTACCCCATTATCTCTCATATGGATAATTCTCGTGACATGCTATAAAACCAGGCCTCCCCCTAATTAACTCATTAGGAAGAATAAAGTTTCCCTACCTAGGATCAAAGGCCATTATAGTGGCACTCAGTTTTAAATATTACTTCCTTTAATATATTTTTACATTGTCTGTAATCTGCTTTGAGATGATTTTTGGGAAAAAGCGGAATATCAAATCTAAGAACATAAGAACATAAGAAATTGCCATGCTGGGTCAGACCAAGGGTCCATCAAGCCCAGCAGCATCCTGTTTCCAACAGAGGCCATACCATACCACCGGGACGACCCATAGTATCATCAAAGGGATCACTCCTAGAACCACTTTCACAGTTCGTAGATCGGTCCTTACGTAAATTCATACCACAGATAACATCATACATACGTGACTCGGCCCATCTCATGACAATTTTACAAGCACTTCATCCGGACCCAAAATCCACAATGTTGGTTACAGTAGATGTGACGGCGTTATACACCTCGATCCCGCAAATTGAAGCCATAGAAGTGATCATGAACACTCTTACCACGGTACAAACACCACAAAGGATCCCAAATGAGTTCATTGTAGAAATGGCAAGCATAGCATTGCAAGAAAACTATTTTATGTTCTTAGGGAATTTCTACAAACAAATCAAGGGAACAGCAATGGGGGCCACCATGGCCCCCGACTTGGCAAATCTATATATGTCAGAATTTGAACAAAAGTGTGTGTATCAAAGTTCGTATTATACACATGTGGAAGAGTGGAAAAGGTTCATTGACGATATATTCTTCATCTGGACAGGAGGAGAAGATGAACTTAAAGCGTTTATTAGATGGCTAAACAACTGCAACCCACATTTACGATTCACCAGTCAACATGATCCTCATACCATTTATTTTTTGGACATTCAGATTTCATTAACAGATGAAGGATTTCACTTTACCATCTTCCGGAAACCCACAGATCGCAACACCTTATTGCACTATTCCTCTTTTCATCCTAATCATCTAAGAGACAATTTGCCAGTAGGTCAATTTTTGCGACTCAGAAGATTATGCTCTACAACAGCAGAATTTAAGACACAATCTGAGGACATGACTAACAGGTTCTTACAAAGAGGATATCCACCCTCTGTAGTGAAGAGAGCATACAAAAGGGCAAGATGGGCAAATAGAGACCTTCTTCTTGAACCTAAAATTCCACAGAAAAATGAACGGATGGTCTGTGTTCTTCCGTACACACCGCAAGCACAAATGTTGAAAAGAAGCATCTTAAAACATTGGTCCATCTTACAAATCCATCCGGGTTTTAGGGAGAAACCAATGTTTGCCCTAACAAAAGCCAAAAATTTGAAGGATCTGACGGTTCACTCTAATTTGTTACCTCTAAGAGAAGTACAAACTTACCAACAAGGTAATCAAAAGAAATGTGGGAAGTGCAGCGCATGCAGCTACATGTATGAAGGCACATCACTTATTATACCAGGAAGAAAACAGTTTTATTTTCATCAGGAATATAACTGTGATTCAACAAAGGTTGTATATGCACTTTGGTGTTCCTGCCACAAAATTTACATAGGCAAGACCATGAGGAAGTTGAAAAACAGAATTCAGGAGCATGTGAGCCGTCTTAGACATCAAGTAGAGGGGGCACCGCTCACCGACCATTGGAAAGAACTGGGCCACTCACCGGAGGACCTCCGAGTGGCAGTGATTTATCAGTTACAAGAACATCCAAGAGGTGGAGACCTGAATTCAAAGTTGATACAGATAGAACAGAGATTCATTTATACATGGAATACTACAGCCCCACATGGGCTGAATCGGGAAATAGACTGGACAGTTTTTACATAAAAGTATGGATATTAAGGAGAGGGTTGAAGGATAAAACACATACACATAGGTAGGTTGAGAGGGTTGAGAGGGTTGAGAGGGTTGAAGGAAAAAACACATACACATAGGTAGCAGACAGCACTCCTAATTCAACATTAAGGCATTTCTTTAATTGTTAAGGTTCATTCAAAATGATAATTTTCAGACAGACAGGGATCCCAGTATATATTTAGCAGAGACAACCCATTCCTATATGGCAGCATTGGGTTAAGTATACAAGTTAGTTCAGTAGACAGACAGTATATATATATAAGGGAGGTATTTATCCTCCCTCAGATTTCAGCACACATCAATTTATGGTAAACCAATAGTGGGATACACCCCAGAGCTAACTAACAGACAGGAATAGAGTCATAGGATTAAAGAAAATGCAAAAATATTAATCTGGAAGACCCTGTGGAATTTTTAGCAAGCATCAATAGAGTGAACTAGAAACGTAGTGAAAACCACATGGAGCCAAAAGAGAGAACAAGGAATGAAGTGAACTAGAGTGAACTAGAAACGTAGTGAAAACCACATGGAGCCAAAAGAGAGAACCAGGAATGAAGTGTTGAAAATACATCCATTTAGAGTAAAAAAAAATCCATGGTCAAAATCGCGCTAACATTGGAATGTAAGGGAGGTGGGCAGATACAGCGAGATCATTAAACTAAGCAGTGACCCCGATAGGATTTATTAAGGTGTAATTAGTAGCTGATGGGTCCACCCCCCGCATCATAGATGGAACCCCGCCCTCCAAGTTGAAGACAGCAGCAGGCGTCGGAGAAATCAGTTCTCCACTAGGTCCGCATAACAAAGTAAAAGGTAAAAATCACTAATGGAGACATGGGTCCATAGAGAACATAGAGAACGTGGTGATTTCACACCATCACTAAGTAGAACAATATTAAACAACATAGAACCTGGGCAAAAATCACATGTATAATAAGATTTATGGTAATGAGAAGGGTCGGCCCTCCCGTAGCCCCTAACTGTAAGCGGACGTGGGAGTGCTCAGTCTCCCATCAGGTCCGCATGACAATGCGCAAAGCAATGATTCATTTATTAATTGAATTTGTGATAAGGGACTGGCGCGATTAAGACAGACAGAAGATAGCACCTCATATTCTATAGAGCTGGGGTATATAGAATGTACACCTCGATGAATGCACGGTCTTTTTTAGAGATATCACCCTAATTAAACACACCGGCGTCGGCCTCGGTTCAGTGACGGGAGGTGTCTGGAAACCTGCGGTAAGTATAAAAGTGCAGTATAGGCACTAGCGCCTTAGACATGGAAGTAAGGCGTCGTCCACGTATAACCGAATAACAACAACAAACGTAAGTGTTAAAGACTTGATAGTGGTAATTAACAAATGAGTAGAGTCACAATAATGATTAAGTAAGAGCTAAACGCTTTGGTTTTTATAGTTGGAGACACTACAAACGCTATGTATCCGGAGAGGACACAGCAGTTTTCCCTCCCGTAGCCCCTGAAGCAGGCACCTAGTGCCGAAACATGGCCCATGTCGGGCAGGCAGACGCGACCCACTGAGAAGGAACAGAAACGGCAGCCTTGATAAGTATTCAAACATAAGAATTAACTGTTGGGTCGCCTCGGCAAACAGGGAGGTGGGATTTTATGAAAATAGTTAAAGAGAAAAGAAAGAATAAAAATTGGTTCTATACAAGATATCAATAATAAAGAGTAATAGACGGGGCGAATGAAAAGGACAATTAAAAATTGGTTGTCCTCAAACAGAGCCACCGTACAGGAGAGACACCACAATACAAGTTTTCCCTTATATTGGTGAAGGTTGGAGAATTACTGATGCCAGTAATAGCAGAGGCCATTCCCTAAGTCATCTTGATTAATAGCAGTTAATGGACTTCTCCTCCAAGAACTTATCCAAACCTTTTTTAAACCCAGCTACACTAACTGCATTAACCACATCCTCTGGCAACAAATTTCAGAGCTTAATTGTGCATTGAGTAAAAAATGTGCTACTTGCTAACTTCATGGAGTGCCCCCTAGTTCTTCTACTATCTGAAAGTATAAATAACTGATTCACATTCACTCATTCAAGACCTCTCATGATTTTAAAGACCTCTATCATATCCCCCTCAGCCGTCTCTTCTTCAAGATGAACAACCCTAACCTCTTCAGACTTTCCTCTTAGGGGAACTGTTGCATCCCCTTTATCATTTTGGTTGCCCTTCTCTGTACCTTCTCCATTGTAACTATATCTTTTTTGAGATGCGGTGACCAGAATTATACACAGTATTCAAGGTGTGGTCTCACCTTGGAGCGATACAGAGACATTATGATATTTTCCGTTTTATTAACCATTCCCTTCCTAATAATTCCTAACATTCTATTTGCTTTCTTGACTGCTGCAGCACACTGAGCCAACAATTTCAAAGTATTATCCATTATTTATTAATCTGTTTATTTATTTTAGAAGCTTTTCTACCGACTTTCATGAAAAAGACATATTGCATCGGTTTACATAGAACTAAAGGTTGGAAATACATCAAACTAAAGGTTGGAAGTACATCAAACATTATGATGCCTAAATCTTTTTTCTGGGTGGTAGCTCCTAATATGGAACCTAGTATCGTGTAACTACAGCAAGGGTTATTTTTCCCTATATGCAACACTTGCTCTTGTCCACATTAAATTTCTTCTGCGATTTGGATGCCCAATCTTCCAATCTCACAAGGTCTTCCTGCAATTTATCACAATCTACTTGTAATTTAACTACTCTGAATAATTTTGTATCATCTACAAATTTGATAACCTCACTCATCGTATTCCTTTCCAGATCATTTATAAATATATTAAAAAGCACTGGTCCAAGTACACACTGTTTACCCCTTTTCCACTGAGAAAATTGACCATTTAATCCTTCTCTCTGTTTCCTTTTAACCAGTTTGCAATCCATGAAAGGACATCACTTCCTATCCCTTAACTTTTTAGTTTTCTTAGAAGCCTCTCATGAGGGACTTTGTCAAGTGCCTACTGAAAATCCAAATACACTATTTATTTTATTTATGTATTCAGTTTTATATACCGATGTTCACCTTTATCCACGTTTAATAACCCCTTCAGAAAAATGAAGCAGATTTGTGAGGCAAGACTTCCCTTGGGTAAATTCATGTTGACTGTGTTCCATTGTTATGTATGCTGGCCATGGGGCTCCGCAGCCAGTCCCAGTTACCTCTTACTGCCCAACAGCAATGGCAGCAGGCTCTGGCTCTCTGGTGGCAGAGGGGAGCCACTGCCGATGCAGGTCACATCTTCCCAGGTCCGCCGGAGTCCCTCCTCCATCTTAGGCATCCAGGACACCGCCAACTGCCGCCCTGGCATGGGCCTCTCCTATGCGTTGCCTCCTCCCAGGATTTAAAGGGCCAGTGGCAGGAAAATGTCCGCCCCTCTTTATGATGTCATCAAGTCCAGCCTATTTAAAGCTACATCAGGCTCCCAGCAGGCAACTTGGCAATGGGAGCTGACGGCCCAAGTGTAGGTTATGGCTCCCGGACCCCCGCTGGACCACCAGGGACTTTTGGCAAGTCTTTGGGGGGACTTTTCAAAAGTCCCTGGTGGTCCAGCGGGGGTCCTGGAGTGATCTCCTGCACTCGGGCCATCAGCTGCCAGTATTCAAAATGGTGCCAATAGCCTTTGCCCTTACTATGTCACAAGGGCTACTGGTGCAATTGGTTGGCCCCTGACACATGGTAGGAGCACAAGATGGCACCAGCCGTCCATTGCTCCTACCATGTGACGGGGCCAACCAATGGCACGGTAGCCCCTGTGAGATAGTAAGGGTAAAGGGCACCAGCGCCATTTTGAATACTGATTCGTGGTAGGCCCGATGGCCTGAGAGGGAGATATCCCTTGCGGGATCCCGCTGGACCACCAGGGCTTTCAGTAATTATTGGGGAGGGATGGGGATGGTGGGAGGGGGGTTGTAATAAAGTAAAATTGAAGGGTTGATGTGTTTTTTTTCCGATGTGTTTTTTTTCACGATTCATTTTTTTTCATGATTCATTTTCCAATTCATTTTCTCTGATTCGTGCCACCGAAAAATGACCCGGGGAAAAACAACATTTTTCAATGAAACGCCCGAACCAAAATCTGACCCGACATGGAAAAACTTAGCTCATCTCTATGCAACACATATAATTCTTTCAGATTACTATACCCCAGATGCATGACTCTGCACTGCTTGGCATTGAATCTCAGCTGCCATATCTTCAACTGCTCTTCCAGCTTCCTTAATACCCATCTCATTCTTTCTATTCCTTCTAGTGTGTCCACTCTGTTCCAGATCTTAGTATCATCTGCAAATAGACCAACCTTACCTTCTATCCCTTCCGCAATGTCGCTCACAAAGATGTTGAACAGAGACGATCCCAACACCGATCCCTGTGGCACTCCACTGAATACCATTCTCTCTTCAGAATAGGTTTGATTTATTATCATCTGTAGACTTCTATCTGTCAACCAGTTTGTAATCCACACCATCACCTTGGAGCTTGCTCCCAAGCTTTTCATTTTGTTGATGAGTCTTCTATGCAGTTAGTGTAGCCGGGTTCAAAAAAGGTTTGGATAAGTTTTTGGAGGAGAAGTCCATTAACGGCTATTAATCAAGTTTCCTTAGGGAATAGCCACTGCTATTAATTGCATCAATAGCATTGGATCTTCTTAGTGTTTAGGTAATTGACAGGTTCTTGTGCCCTGGTTTGGCCACTGTTGGAAACAGGATCTTGGGCTTGATTGACCCTTGGTCTGACCCAGCATGGCAATTTCTTATGTTCTTATGTTCTTATGTGTGACCATATAAAAAACTTTATTAAAATCCAAGTAAATTACATTGAGCACTCTTCCCTGATCCAGCTCTCTAGTCACCCAATCAAAGAAATCAATTAGATTTGTCTGACAGGATCTTCCCATGGTGAAATATGCTTCCTCTGATCAAGCAACCCACTGGATTGAATATAGTTCACTAACCTTTCCTTCAGCAGAGTCTCCATTAATTTCCTCACCACCGAGGTGATGCTAACCATCCAGTAGTTTCCAGCCTCTTCTCTGCTTCCACTCTTGTGAAGCAGGACCACTACTGCTCTTCTCCAGTCACTAGGTACTACACCCTTTTCCAGGGATCTATTGAATAGGTCACACAGCAGACCTGTCTGCACATCTCTGAGCTCCCTCAGTATCCTGGGATGTACTCAATCTGTGTCCCCATGGCTTTGTCCACTTTCAGTTTTCTTAGCTCTTCCCATACATTATCTTCCGTAAATGGCATTTCATCTATTCTACCCCCTTCTACAGTTTGGATAACAAGGGACGGTCCTTCTCCAGGTTCTTCCTTAGTGAACTGAAGTATTTGTTTAATATTTCAGCCATTTCTTCATCTCTCTCCACCCATTGATCCTTGTCCTCTTTCAATTTCACTATACCACTATGGACCTTTATCATTTCTCTGATGTATCTGAAAAATGTTTTGTCACCTCGCTTTACCTCCTTGGCAATCCTTTCCTCCGCCTGTCTTTTTGCTTTTTTGATTCCTTTTTTCATCTCCCTCAGCTTTGCCAGATAATCCTCCATGTGTTCCACTTTTGGAATCCTTTATATTTCTGAATTACTGCTTCTTTTGCTTTTATTATATCAACCATCTCCTTTGTGAAAAGATTGGTTTCTTATTTCTCTTACTTTTGTTTACTTTTCTAACATATAGATTTTTTGCTTTTGTAATTGATCCTTTTAGTTTGGCCCACTGTTGTTCGACCTCTCCCATTTTCTCCCTGTCTTCAAGTTCGGCATCCAGATATTTCCCCATTTCTACAAAGTCTGTTTTCCTGAAGTTCAAAACTCGGGTCTGTGTGTGACTTCTCCGGATCAAATTTGCAATATCAAACCATATTGTATGATGATCACTGGTGCTGAGGTGGGCACCCACCCAGACATTAGAGACATTAGCCCCATTAGTGAGCACTAGCTCAAGTATATCTTCCTCCCTCGTGGGTTCCATTACCATTTGGTTGAACAGAGCCCCTTGCGGGGCATCCACTACTTTTATTAGATTCTGCAGAAGGGATTCTGCAGTCCATGTTCTGCAGGTTAAAGTCACCAACAATCAACACTTCCCCCTAATTTCCCACCTTTTTAATGTCTTTGATCAGATCTCTATCTAGTTCTTCCATTTGAGTCAGAGGCCTGTAAACCACTCCAATAAAAATGGATGTACCATCATCTTTTTTAGGACTGCACATAATGCTTCTTCTCTACCCCACTTTCTTGGATATAATTGTTGACATAAAGTTCTACTCCTCCCCCTTGTTTGTCCTTTCTTTCATTCCTTAACAAGTTATAGCCCGGTATGGTTGTATCTCAGTTATGAGAATCCGTGAACCATGTCTCTGTAACAGCAGCAATGTCCAAGTCCACCTCTACCATTAAGGCCTGCAGGTCAGCGATTTTATTGCCCAAACTATGAGCATTTGTAGCCATAGCTTTCCAATTTTTCTCCCTTGCTATGTTCTACTTCCTAGCAACTTTTTTGTTTTTTTGAGCTGAATGATTTTATTTTCACTGCACATGTCCTGTAGTGTTTATATTGCTTGGGGGTGACAAGGCAATTTCATGGGCCATCTCCTTTCACCCCTATACTTTAAATGTCAATTAATATAAGATTTGAATTTCTCACTTAGCATTCTTCTTCCTGCTGCAGACAAATGTAGGCCATCCTTTCCATATAGCCTTTTACTGCTCCATACACGACCCCAGCCTCCAATGTATCCAAAACCATTTTCTGTACAGCAGGATTTGAGCCAGGTATTGAACTTATATGGAAAAGCCTCTCATCTCCTGTTCCATGCACAGGTAGTACTTCTGTAAATGCAATAGCTTTTTCGGTGTTTCTTATCTTCATGCCTAGATTATGGAAATCTTTTTGAACTTCATTTATACCATTTCTATTGAGGTCATTGGTCTCCAGTTGGATGATAACACTGATCTCAAAGTGCCTACTTTCTTCTTCAATGATTTTTGCTAGCTGAGGATCCTGGAATGCATTTACGTTTTGTGTCACCATCAAAATGTGCTCCCAAATTGGGTCCTCTGATTATTGAGTCTCCCAGCAGAAGCAGTTTTCTTTTATGATATTTGGTTCTGTTGCAGGGCTTTAGGGTGCATTGGATGACTTCCCATTTAGAAACTACTTCAAAATCTATTGCTGATGTTTCTTCTATCTCCAATATAGAAAAGCATTGTTATGGTTTTGAGGTGTTGGAGTGGATTCTTATGTATTGCGGAGGTGGCCACTCTCACGGGGAGGATCCCCATGAGGAGCCGCAGTACCAGGCTAGACTCTATACATGCAAACACAGAGAAGTAATATTTATTGTACAGCTCGATGGTACTGCCCAGGGGGCGGGCAGCAGTAGAATGTAACTCCAGCAGTAGTCCAAGGGTCCTCAGCAGAGGGGACCAGTCTCACATTCGAGTAAGAGAGTAGGCAGCGCGGTGTAGTAGGGACAGGTCCCGGATGTGGAGCGCTGTAGCTGTAGGTGAGACAAACTGAAGGGTTAGTACTCACTGAAGCAGAAGATGTTTCATTGGAATTCCTGGCAGGCAGACGTTGTTCAGAGACAGGCACCAGATTAGGGAGATCAGACCCTCAAGGAGCAAGTACCCGGTATCCCAAGATAGGTACCTGAAATAGAGCAGAAGGGCCCCTGAGGAGTGGGTACCCAGGTTAGAGTAGAATTATCCCGAAGGGCAGAGAGAGCTTCCTGCAACAGCTAAGAAGCGGCAGAGCATCTTAGACCAGAGGCATTCCAATCCTTGCTAGCTAAGTTTGTTAGCAAATGAAAGGCAGGCTAAATACCAGGATGTGTTGACATCACTCGGAGGGGACACCCCCAAGGTTCCTGCCATGATGTGAATATAGAAGTGGGTGGCATGCGCGCGCTCGCCCTAGAAGGCCATCAGGAAATCATGGTGAACGCCGTCACCATTGCCAATCCAGGGACACCGGAGAGAGCGGCATGAAGACGCGGTGGCAGCCATCTTCCAAAGGCTTGAGGAGAGAGAAGGAAGAAAGGTGAGGCACAAAGGTCAATGCCATCTAAGACCGATGGACACAACAAGCATTATGTAGGGGTAACATTGTGGAAAGTGGGTGACTGTTCTTCACCGGTCTTATTCTGCCAGAAACTACTGTTATCTGATTGATTCTGGGTTTTTGAATCCTGGATGTCTGATAAATCTGTGGGAATGGGGGTTGAGATACAGGTTGCTGTAAACTTTCGGAAGGGGGGGGGGGTGCCTGAATTTCACATGTTTAGTTCTACCAGAGCCCACTGTAAACCATTTTTTCCTGGGATTCTGTAACCTCTGTGGGAGATGGTTGACAGATGATGGATATTTTAAGGATGGGAAGGTTAATTGAAACTTGGCCAATTGCTCTCTTAGATGAATCAGCTCCATTTTAATTTTAGTCAAATCTAGAGCAAAAATATTGCTCTGTCACTGTGAAGAGGATTTTTTTATGTATGTGTCAATTTTGAATCATGTCGGGTTGGGTCGGTGTTGTTATAAACTGTCCTGACAAGCTCAGATAAGTGTTCGGTTTTATCTGCATAACCTATAAAAGTGAAAATATTTAAAATAAAAGTAAAAATGTAAACAATGTGGTTACCGATGATTACAAAAGCGGGAGCATAGTCAAAAGACAATGTGATTGACATGCATAGCAGCACTTTAATATGCTGCAGAACCCGAGCATGAGGCTTTTCAATTCTAGCACATGCAAAGTTTATAGGGTATCCACATGTCACACAAAAATATTAATTTTCAGCGATCCTATAACGGTGTTTTTGTATAGTTGAATTTTGAATGAATATCAATATTAATATCTTAAATTCAATACCTACACTCAATGTAGATCTAATAATTTCCAAAAAATCTTATTTGACTGTCTGGAAAAATATTTTATAGGAAGAGCAGAAGGTTTCATATAGAGTGTAGGTGTCCCTGCACCAATTTGTTGTTGGTTATAATCATTAACCTCCTGCTACCTCCGTATACGATTTTTTAAAAAAAGTTTTTTTGAAAAGCGTTTTCTTAATAAAGTCCCAAAATTTCAATGACATCCGTTATGTTGTTAATGCTAATCTGTGAGCGGAGAAAAATGAAACTTTGAATAAAATTTAATAAAGTTTGTAGTTTATACTTATGTTAAAGCGGGTACCTTCCGACTTCCTAAATGTTGGCTTCTTTAAATGATGAAACTGAATCCCAACACGTTCGTGTTTCAGACGAAAGTCTTTCTTCAAGGGAGTCTCGCAATAGATGTCAGCTGACGTGCCATGACATCTGTTTTGAGAAACGGAGCGGTAAAGAAGCAGTGAAAATGGCAACTTGATTTGAAGCACAATGTATTGAGGTAAACAATTCAAGTAGTTGGAGATTTCTATTGCGAGACTCCGCTGAAGAAAGACTTTCAAAATGGCAATGTTAAATTTCCATAAACTACTATTCCCCATCCTTTGTATAATCTGGGGATAGGCATCTGCTCTTGGTTACACTCGGAGCATATATTCTACCATATGCACACGACAGGGCTCCCTTGCTGCAGCTTCTCTGCCCAGGTGCCAGCTGGGTGAGGGCAGTGGCTGCTTGAGCACCTCTAATATTGTGAAAACTCCTTCACTGTGTCTTGGGAGGAGTAATTTGTGCTGAGTTTAGCATCTCTAATCATTTAGAAAAGTTGGCTCCTATGTTGCCTGCTATGATTTCAGATTTTCAGGCTCAGAGATCCTTTCCCAAAGGGACCCATGGAGAGTGTAAATGCCTCTTCCTGCTCAGGATGGAGCTGCTGCAGAACACGCAGTTACCGACCGAGTGAGAGCTCCTGCCAACAAAGATCATCACTGACAATACTGGAAATGACGAAGGCCTGGAGGTGAGGGATGTGTGAGGGATGTTTGTTATTAGCACACGTGGGGTTCTCATCTTACTAAATCTCTGTCACATCCTGCACTGCCAGGCACAAGAAGGGGACCTGAAAAATGGATAAGAGTTACCGTAAGACAGCACTATGTAAAGAACAGACAGGAGCAGACTATGGTTTCAGGTCCTTTCCCTAAAGGACTGACATTTGTGACATAGGCAATGTAGTGAGTAATGGATGGAGTAGAAAGGGAGCAAAGGGCTTTGCTTGCTAAAGGTTTTTTGAAAACAAGCAAACGATGAGACAGGAGCTGGAGGTGGAGAGAGCAGTTTGGTGAGGAAAGAGGGAAGAGGAGAAGGCATGAAGAAAGGAGGCAGTCAGATATCAGGTCTGTCCTGTGCATGATGGAAGAATACAGCAGTGAGAGCTGAGACAGAGGGTGGGACACTGGGGTACAGGCTCAGAAGTTTGATGTGAATTCAGAGAGTGTTTGGGAGCCAAACAGACGGACTCGAGAAGAGAGGAGAGAGAGAGAGTCAAAGCCTCTGACCTGAAGGAGCTTCGGACAGCAGCGTCCAGGACTGGCCGTACCGGTGAGCAGTGCTGTGGAAGAGATGGAGACGCCCTTTTTAAAGTGGAATTTATTCGGGGCATGGCTAAGTGATTTGGATCCTGGTCCATGCAAAGAGGATCAAAGTTGGTCACAGTAGAATCATGAGTTATGTCTGCTTAATATTGATAATTACTTTCCTGTTCCTTCAGCTTACGTTTTAATTGTACTTCCAAACTTTCAGCATTTTTCCTCTTAATTTCCAGTTAATTGAGTGTCACAGGATCTTTAAGAAGCATTTAAAAACATTCCTGTTTCAACAAGTGTTTGGAGCAGTTGATTAAGGTTAGATCAGGTCTTTTTTTACAGATGATCCATCTCATTATATGTTGTTTGTGGATTTTAAATTATGGATGCATATTGTAACTTGCCCTTGATGGTGGAGTGTGCGAGAAATAAATTTTTTTTATCATCATCATCATTATTAGATTTATTATTTAGGGTCTCCAGTTTTTGATCTTGTGCTGTGAGTCCTGAGCTAGCAGTGAATAAAAAATTATAGGCCAAGATATGTTGCAGAGAGCACTGCTTGTAAATCCTGCTTACATAATCTCTAAAGAGACAGCCTGTAGCCTAATATATGTAATAATTTTATCTTTTTTTAGCATAACAAATGCATTACAATATTATCTTTAAGTTCTCTCATCTGGCAGCCTATATAATATTCCAGTAGGGAATCTCTGTCCATGCACTGTCAATCTCAATGAGCCAATTATGTCCTTTCTGGATTTTGGGTGTGAGGTGGTCCACTAATCTGAAAACTCTTTCATCCCATACAGTATTTTATAAAAAATAACAGAACTACCAGCATTTCCTCCCTGGCCTGAGAGAGAACTGAGTGTCTCACTGGGGCTCTGTAACAACTGCATACTTTTAATTTCAGCATTTTGAGTTCATAGGAGTTAACCATTTAAGCTTCTATAGTTTGTAAAAGTAATTTAAGATTAATGTTTCAGGCTCTTCCATACAAGGTCCGCTAACACTTGCATAGCCTCTCTGATGCTGCTCTAATCCCCTATTACTCTCTTAGCAGTAAAAATGCATTCCCCCATTCTCAGTCATTCGCCGATTTCACAGCTATTTGCCAATCCATCACAACTCAAGACAATCTCTAAACCAAGAATATTGATCCCTTACTGGGCACAACTGACTCCCTGAGACTTTCATTACTGGTTAATTCTAATGCTTTTTCCTCTGATGTCTGATGCATAAAGCAAGCTGTATGTCTCCCTGGATCACCCCCTAGGAACATGCAATGATCTTATCTGTAATGACTTCATATTTTCCCTTATCTTTTCTCAGAATGCATGGAAAAGAAAATCTCACCATAGTGACAGAATTCATCATTCTGGGGTTTCCTGAATTCCCAGAGCTGCAAATCCCCCTTTTTATTCTGTTCTTACTGATTTACCTGATCATCCTGATGGGGAACCTCACTATTATAGCCCTGATGTGCCTGGACCCTCGCTTGCACACCCCCATGTACTTTTTCCTCTGTAACTTGTCCCTCGTCAATATTGCTTCCACCTCTGTCACGCTCCCCAAACTGCTGGACATCTTCTTAACAAAAAGACAACGTATCTCTGCAGGTGGGTGTTTTGCACAGCTGTATTTTTTCATAGTTTCAGCAAGTGAAGAATATATCCTTCTTACGGTCATGGCTTATGACCGCTACGTGGCGGTATGTCACCCCCTGCACTATGCTGTGATTATGAATCAGAGGCTCTGTCTGTTGATGACTGCAGCCTTATGGATTTTGGGGATTCTGTTTGGAGCTGCGTACATTGCCTTCCTACTGTGTTTCTCTTACTGTGGGTCCAATGAGATTAATCATTTCTTCTGTGATCTCTCGGCACTGCTCAAACTGTCCTGCACCAGCACCTTCCCCCTCGAATGTTTGATTTACATTATGGGAACTTTTGTAGCACTGCCTTGCATCATCTCAACCTTTGTGTCTTACATCTACATCATCTCCACCATCCTAAGGATCCATTACACAGAGGGGAGACGCAAAGCCTTCTCCACCTGCTCCTCCCACCTCACAGTCATTATTCTCTACTATGGGACAATGCTGTGTTCATACTTGAGACCGACGTCTACACAGTCCCTTACCCAAAACAAACTCTTTGCTGTCCTGTATAATGGTTTTATCCCTATGTTCAACCCCATGATTTATAGCCTGAAAAACCAAGAGGTAAAAAAAGCCCTAAGTAAACTTGTTGCTCAAATAATATTGTGCAGGGATCGGAAGAACTTTTTCTCTTCCTGTGACTGTAAAACCTCATGTTTCAGGAAAAAATAGAATAATATATGCCCTGCACATAAAACATATCTTCTTATTATACATAGAGGGGTAGATTTTAAAAGAAGCGCGATCAGCCTACTTTTGCTTGCGCATCAGACTCAAGCAAAAGTACGCTGGATTTTAGTAGATACGCGCGGAGCCGCGCGTATCCACTAAAATCCTGGATCGGCGCGCGCAAGGCTATCGATTTTGTATAGCCTGCGCGCGCCGAGCCGCGCTGCCTCCCCCCGTTCCCTCCAAGGCCGCTCCGAAATCGGAGCGGCCTCGGAGGGAACTTTCCTTTGCCCTCCCCTCACCTTACCCTCCCTTCCCCTACCTAACCCACCCACCCGGCCCTGTCTACACCCCCCCCCTTACCTTTGTCGGGGGATTTACGCCTCCCGGAGGGAGACGTAAATCCCCGCGCGCCAGCGGGCCTGCTGCGCGCCGGGCCGCGACCTGGGGGCGGGTACGGAGGGCGCGGCCACGCCCCCGGGCTGTAGCCACGCCCCCGTACCCGCCCCCAAAACGCTGCCGACACGCCCCCGGAACGCCACGACGACCGGGCCCGCCCCCCGACACGCCCCCGACACGCCCCCCTCCGAGAACCCCGGGACTTACGCGAGTCCCGGGGCTCTGCGCGCGCCGGGAGGCCTATGTAAAATAGGCTTCCCGGCGCGCAGGGCCCTGCTCGCGTAAATCCGCCCGGTTTTGGGCGGATTTACGCGAGCAGGGCTCTGAAAATCCGCCCCAGAACATAGAAATGATGGCAGAAAAAGACCAATGGTCCATCCAGTCTGCCCAGCAAGCTTATGGTAGGTTTTGCAATTATCAGTTTCCCTGACTGTCAAAATCAGGGCCATTGTTGGTTTCTGTTTGAGTCCAATTCCCCAGTACCTCCTGCTGTTGAAACAGGATCAATGATGGAGTTGTATCAAGAGTTTCAGGCTTATTGGTTAAGGGTAGTAACTGCCACCAGAAAGTTACCCCCATGCAGTCTTTTCTTCATTTCTATCATCTAGTCTTTAGGGATCCACAGTGTTTATCCCATGCCCCTTTGAATTCTTTCACTGTTCTCGTCTTCATCACCTCCCCCAGAAGGGCCTTCCAGGCATCCACCACCCTCTCATAAAGAAATATTTCCTTACGTTGGTTCTGAGTCGTCCTCCCTGGAGTTTCATTTCATGACCCCTAGTTCTACTGATTTCTTTCCAACAGAAAAGATTTGTGGTTGTTTGTGCATCATTAAAACGTTTCAGGTATCTGACGGTCTGTATCATATCTCCCCTGCACCTCCTCTCCTCTGGGGTATACATATTCAGTCTTTCAACCTCTCCTCATAAGTCATTTGATGGAGATCACCCACCAAATTGACTGCAGTTCTCAGCAATATATTCTGTTTAAACTGTTCACCTGATTTTTCAATGTATGTGTTGTTATAAATGTAAACCGGAGTGAAGGCCTCTACCAATACTTCGGTATATAAAAGACATATAAATAAATAAATAAATAAAATACATTTGTAGTTTGTTACTAAGCACAACCAAAACTCAAAGAGCAAAATGACTTACCTGTGTGCCTGTCCCCAAGCTGCACTGTCATATGCAGTCTGTCTATGTTTTCTTAGCATTTTTCAAGCAGAGCAGAAGGTGCCATAGCAGTGATTCTATTCATCCATCTGTTCATCTGTCTGGGGGCATCAAGGCTTCTACAATAATTCCCTGAGTGAGATTTGGTAATGATCTCTTTGAAAATGACTTCAGTCTGGTAAGGTTGCAGTCATTTGCACTGGAATTAAAATTGAAAAGTGCTAGAAAATCCATGCATAGCCTAGAATGGCTTTCAGCAATTCTATTTAATTTTAAAAAGACTTTCATGATGTTCTAAAACTTCACAGAGGTGCACAGTGGCTTCATACTTTAGTATCATCATGTTTCTCCTATAGATGAAGCAATAACAATTCACAATTAAGTAGATGTCAGGACAGAGCAAAGTTTACTCCCAAGAATGTCTGGAGGTGGGCAGAGAATGTAGGTGATGGAGGGGTGGTGGTTATCAAAGGGAGGGTAATTTTTATAAGAGCTCACCTAGCAGTAACATCAGGGTGTGGAATGCATTGTATATGCAGACTTTACTGAATATTTGTAAATGTTTATTTTGGAAATCCTCAGGTACATGCACTCACCTCAACATAAAATGTTACACAACTCCATGGAGGGCATAAATTCAGTGCAATAATTACTTGCATGCTTTTCTAAATCAAAGAGTGTATATGTAAGTTGCAATTCTGCCCCAAGAAGGCCTCTGATCATCGCACATAAAAGCAAGAACAGAATTGAGTTTTGTCCATAGTTCTACATATACTGAGTTCAGGTTAATTTTAGAACAGACATTTACATGAATAAAACTGGATATTATGCAAGTAAATGTCTTTCAAAATTACCCATGAAGAGTTTCTCCAAGTGCAAAGGTCGCTGAACAGAAAAGGACTTTTAATGGCCTGTGTGTGAATGACTCTGACTTTTGACTCCGTCCTCTCCAGTTCTCAGGATAACATCACTTTTATTACATGCTCTGCCACCATGAGGTGATGGGATCTGAGCTTTCATGACATGATCTCATTGGTCAGTAGAGCAATCACATAGCCAATGAGCTGAGAGCATTAGACAGATGGTTTCAGTCCCTGATGGGTCACATCCCGATCTCTGAATCCAGCTTCCCCTGTGCAACAGGTCCGGGTCCCATCAGCTGCTTCTGACCTGAAAACAGAGTAGATACAGGCTGGAAGAAAGAGCAGGAAGATACAAGAGCTCCATCTCTATTAGTTATCCTTTCTGAGTTTCATCATTGGCAATGAGGACTTCAACCACGATGGAGCATGTGGGGCTTCAGTAGCTCTCCCAGGTACTGCTCATCTAGCCTGGTTCATAAGTGGCCTTCCATACTTCAAGAGAAGAAGAAGCTTGCAAGTTGAGCTGAAACACGTCGGGTCATTTATCTGCAATGGGAAACTGCAGAAACTAATTCAATAGATCTTCCACATGAATTAAATGCACTAATTTTACTGAACTAGGGGTAATCAAGGAAAATAAATTTTTTGGTTTATTTTCGGGAGGTTTTTCCCCACGAATATCAATTCGTGGAACGTTTGATTTATTTTATTCTTAGGTGAAAACACCCCAATCTCACAAAACAATGAATATGGGGCCCACCAAGGCCTTCTGTTCCTCTCTACCTCACCTGGAAAAATGCCAGTGCCAAGATCCCTCCCGGCCCCCACTTACCCGGTTGTGTGGAAATCCACCAGAGATGTATAGGCCCAGGCTGAAGTCTCGGCCTTGCAAAGGCCAAGGATATGTCCAGAAGCCGGGTCCCAACATCTGGACCTTGGCCTAAATCAGAGCCTGAGCCCAGGCCCAGTGCTGCAGCCCAGCCCGGAGGCTGGGCTCCAACACCAGGGTCATGACCTAGATCCAGGCCTGATGCTGGAGCCCTGCCTGGAGGTAGAGTCCTGACAACTGATCTTTGGCCAGAACCCAGATCAGGACTCAGGCCCAATGCTGGGGCCTGACCTGGAGGCTGGGGTCATGCTGGAGTTAATTAATGCCGGTGAATTCACCCCAGCAGATGGCCCCATTTTGGTGTATAGCCTTGCCATTTTAAATGAATGTACATCTCTTCAATGAACTTATCTCACTAATAATCCTGAAATCTCTACATGAACTTTCTACATTTGGTATCAGGGAATGTGCTAATGAGCTTGTGCAGGAAGGACAATGTATTAGAGGATTTTTTTAATGGGGAGGGTAATTTTCCAAGGCATCTCTGCAGGTTAAGCTGTGCTCTATCTGCAGAAATGTCCTAAGAACATAAGAACATGCCATACTGGGTCAGAGCAAGGGTCCATCAAGCCCAGCATCCTGTTTCCAACAGTGGCCAATCCAGGCCATAAGAACCTGGAAAGTACCCAAAAACTAAGTCTATTCCATGTTACCATTGCTAATGGCAATGGCTATTCTCTAAGGGGCGGATTTTAAATGCCCTGCGAGCGTAATTCTGGCCGGATTTACATGCGCAGGGCCCTCGCGAACCGGCGCGCCTATTTTGCATAGGCCGCCGGCGCGCACAGAGCCCCGGGACGTGCGGAGGTCCCGGGGCTTCGTAAAGACCGGGAGCGTGTCCTGGGGGCGTGCCCGGGGTCAGTGGACGGTCCGAGGTGGGTCCGGTGGTGTGGCAAGGCTTCGGGGGCGGGCCAGGAGGGCGGTCCCGAATCCCCCGGCACTGCAGCCTGTGCTGGGGGATGACGAGGCGGCGCGCACAAGTTACGCCTGCTTCAAGCAGGCGTAACTTGTACAACAAAGGTAGGGGGGGGATTTAGGTAGGGCTGGGGTGGCTTAGATAGGGGAAGGGAGGGGAAGGTGGGGGGATGCGGAAGGAAAATTCACTCCGATTTCAGAGCAGCCTTGGAGGGAACGGAGGCAGGCTGTGAGGCTCGGCGCGCGCAGGCTGCCGATTTTGAGCAGCCTTGCGCGTGCCGACCCCAGATTTTAAAAGATACACGCGGCAAAGCGCGTATCTTTTAAAATCTGGCGTACTTTTGTTCACGACGGTTGCGCAAACAAAAGTACGCGCGCGCGTATTTTTTTAAGATCTACCCCTAAGTGAATAGCCTCTTATAGTATTGCCTGTCTGGCGTGCGGACAAAAGTGTGCACATAAGACCTGTATGTGCGTACCTTTACTCCCAGGTGGGGGAGGTATTCTTGGGGATGGGGTCAGGGCAAGATTTTTATTTACATGAAAACTTGTTATTTTGAAAAGAATGTATGTAAAGTTTTTTGGCAAAACTGAACACCACCCAAAAAGCAGGTGTCACTGCGTGGAGGTAGCGTTGTTGGGGTAATTTTGAAAGAGAAGTTAGGCATGTAGCTCCACTTAGAAAATGGATGCAATTTTTGTGGGGTGGTTACAAAATTACCCCTTAAAAACCTGGATTACCTTCTGAACTGACTGAATCGGCTGACATTCAGATTTGTTTGCCTTTCTCATCCGTGCGAATCCTCCACTTCAATCTTGACAGGGTTAGAAGTGATTTCCTTAGGTGAAAAGCATTTTAGCCATGTCAATTGGCCATCTGACACTTTCCCTCCCTCAGCATGGCTGAATGTCCAAGCATCCATGTGTCCAGTTTCCAAACTGTCCGCACCAGGTCAAATCCGTTGATGGTTTTGACTCTGTGGGCTTTTCAGTGGCGTCTAGGCAAACGTTTGCCTGGACGCCACAGTCTGCTTTATCTGCAGGTGCCTATTTTTCATTAAAATGAAATATGTAGATTTCAAAGTGATCTCCAGGCCCATTATTTCCTTCCTTTGATCTAAAGATGCCCCTGGGGAACATCCCCTCTCATGGCAGTCAAAGGTTCCTCAATTGTGCAAGCAGCCCCTCCATGTACATCACTTTACAAATTGTCCTCCAGGAGAATAATTTTATAACTCAATGCACATGCAGACTTTACTGAGGATTTTCAAAGCAAATTTATGCATATAAATTCCCTTTGAAAATCCTGCCTTAATTGGCTGGGCACAAACGGAATTGCCCACATGCAAGTTTATGCTTACTCCAATCTAGGTGCGTTAACTTACATGCAGACTTTTGAAAATACCCATGTACATGGGCTTATGAAAACTGCTACGATACATGCCACTTTTGCATGTGTAAATCATTTTGAAAATGACCCCCTTAATGTTTAACATTCTCTCACCATGGGTAACATTGAACCACTTTCTCTACTACTATTGTAATCACACACATATATAAGAGAAAAGTATACAATTTTATTATTTCAAATTTATAACAAATTTGGAAATTTGGAATAAAATGAGTTTCAGGCATTTTTTGGTAAAAATATTGTTCATATTATTGGAAGGTAAATGTGTCCCATTAGTTGTATTTGATCGGGTGATTCATTCTGAATTTGTTTTCTCAGTGGTTACCATCCCCCTGAGGAAGCAGATGTTCGTGAAACAAGGGCCGCTTGTTGGGGTTAAACCACAGTAAAAATATGCAGTTTACAAAAGGAAGAAGGAGGGTTGTCTACAAGTAATGAAGCCTACACGGGGCAGTCTGCCAGATGAAGATATATTGGAAAAAGTCTGTATTATTACTCAGTCATGTTGTGATATGAAAATATAAGCAAAAGCTGGATCGAGTTGTAAGTGGTTAATACCACAGGGAGTTCATATACCTGACTTTGTATAGGGTTAAAGAGAAAACTATGAATGTATAGACCTTTGGGTTCTGTGGCTCACTATTCCTTGTGTTAGTGTCACGATCAGGTCCCTCCACTCAGCATGCTGTGGGGCTTTGCTGGGCTTCAGGCCTCTGGCTTCGCTCCTATGACACGTCTTGTCCCCTTGCACAGCTCAGGCATAGCGCTGCTATGGACTCCTCACAGCCTCTAGTCAGAGTGCCCAGCCCAGTCCTGGCACTCCCAAGCAGTACACAGAAAAAGGATCTTAATCAATAAGGAGTTTAATGTGGTGCTGTAGCTCAGCGGCTGCAGCCTTATATTAATGCGGGGTTGTCCTTACAAGCCCCAGGGTACACAGCATTTAAAACACAATTCCCTTCCCGCCTGTCTCATACATCCATACAGCAATACAGGATTTACCATCCCCCAACCTCCTGGTTATTCCACCTCCATAGAGGAACAGCTGGAGCTTTCCTCTCCCCAGCTTACCTCCATCTCCTCCTCCAGAGACTCTGAGGAGCCGGGCTTTTGTGGCCAGGTCCACCACGGTGGCACGCTCTCTTCCTCAGCCTCCATAGATTCTGCTGAGTCATAGGGATCAGTCCCAATTTCCTCCACCTGTTCCTGCTCAGGCTCCAGCCAGGGGTCAGGTGTTGGTTCGGGGAACCTGGGAAGTGTAGTCTTTGCTACCTTCCTCAGCGCCCTCCGGTGGCTAAGTTTGGTACCACTAGCTTCTGCTCGGCTGTGTCTCAGCTGTTTCTGCCCTGGGCCAGGTCGTACTGCATCACACCCCCCCCCCCCCCCTCTTAAAAACCCTGGAACTCCTCACCCGAGTTCCAGTCTTCTCCCCCAACCGGGAAAGGAAATCAGCATTAACATGATCCCTACCAGCTCTGTGTCTAACCTCAAAGCGATAGGTTTGAAGGGTAAGATACCACCTGGTTAATCGGGCATTGGACTCTTTCATGACGTGCAACCATTTTAAGGGTGCATGGTCCGTCACTAACACAAAGGGGCGTCCCGCCAGGTGATATTTTAGTGTTTCAATAGCCCACTTAACGGCTAGACATTCTTTCTCAATAGTGGCATATTTTTCCTCATGGGGGTGAAGTCTCCTGCTAAGGTACAAGACCGGGTGTTCCTCCCCTTTGTCCACTTGGGAGAGAACTGCCCCCAACCCACACCCTGAGGCATCCGTCTGTAACAGAAATGGTAACGTGAAGTCAACCGCCTTCAACACAGGATCTCGGCACAAGGCCCGTTTAAGTCTCTCCACCCTCTCTACCTCCAGTGGGCCCCACCGCAACTTGTTTGGGGTCCCCTTCCTTAACATGTCATTTAAAGGGGTGGCCAGATCTGCAAAGTGTGGTATGAACCGTCTGTAATATCCAATGAGCCCTAAAAAGGCTCGGAGCTGCTTCTGGGTCTCGGGCAACGGGTAATCCCGAATGCACTCCACCTTATCCAGCAAGGGTTTCACCACCCCTCGCCCCACCAGATGTCCTAGGTATTTAACCTCTCGTTGGGCAATCCTACATTTAGCCGGGTTGGCCGTCAACCTCGCATCCCTAAGCAACTGCAGTACCGCTCTAACCCTTTTTAGATGTGATTCCCACTCAGTGGAGTATATAATGACGTCGTCCATATAGGCCGCTGTATATGCTATATGGGGGCGTAACACCAGGTTTAGGAGGCGCTGACAAGAAGCTGCAGCTCCTTGCAGTCCAAACGGCATACGCACGAACTGAAACAGCCCTGCTGGGGTAGCAAACGCTGTTTTCTCTCGCGAGGACTTGGCCAAGGGAATCTGCCAATATCCCTTGGTCAGGTCCAGGGTGGTTAAATACTGAGCCCGTCCCAGCCTCTCTACTAGTTCGTCAACTCGTGGCATGGGGTAGGCATCAAAAGTGGATATCGCGTTAACCAACCGGAAATCTATACAGAAACGTAAAGTTCCATCTGGCTTAGGCACCAGGACAATGGGGCTACACCAGGCGCTACTGGACTCTTCGATGACCCCCAGTTGCAACATCTCCTCAACCTGCCTTCTAACCTCATCCTGCATGGCTTCAGGGAGGCGATAGGCCTCCTCCTAACCACCTGTCCTGGCGGTGTTGTTATCTCATGCGTGATTAGCGTGGTTCGTCCTGGCAACGGGGAGAACACGTCTTTGGCCTGTTCAACTATCTCCTGTATTTGGGCTCTTTGCCTGGGAGTTAGCTCCTCTCCTATCGGGACCTCAACTTTTTTACTAAGTTCCCTTACTTGTGGACCTAAATCCACCTCTTCCTCGGATATCGTATCCGCGGACATACTTTGCCTCTCTACCCAAGGTTTCAGCAAATTGACGTGGTACACCTGGGGTCGCTTAAGTCCTACCTTGACTTGATAATTTAGGGGCCCCAGGCGCCTTAAAATTGTCCCTGGGCCCTTCCACTTGGCCAAAAGTTTGTTAGGGGACGTAGGCACCAATATTAAGACCTGATCTCCCTCTTGAAATTCCCGGTCCCTAGCCCCGCGGTCGTAGTAGGTCTTCTGCCTTTCTTGAGCCTGCTCGAGATTTTCCTTGGCCAAACCCAGGGCAGTCTCAGCATGCTGCCTAATACCCCCAATGTAACTTATGATGTCCTGAGGTTGCGCCTCAGCCCCTGTCCACTGCTCGTGTATGACATCGAGCAGACCCCGGGGTTGTCTCCCAAAAATAAGTTCAAAAGGTGAGAACCCTGTGGAAGCTTGGGGCACCTCCCTGGAGGCAAACAACAAGAATGGGATGAGGCGATCCCAATTACTAGCATCTTTTTCTAGACAACTGCGCATCATGGACTTCAGGGTTTGATTATAGCGCTCCACTAACCCATCAGTCTGGGGGTGGTACGCTGAGGTTCGTATATGTTTAATGCCGAACTGGGCCCATAGGCCTGCTAATTCCCGGGACATAAAATTGGTACCCCTGTCTGTCAGTAGTTCACGTGGAAAGCCGAACTGGCAAAATATCCTTATCAACTCCGGGGCTACCACCCTTGCCCCAGTAGACCTCAAAGGGATGGCCCACGGAAATCTGGTCGCGTAGTCTAATACCACGAGAATATACTGATGACCGCGTTTACTTTTTTCTATCGGTCCAATGATGTCTACCGCTACCCGATCCATTGGTTCATGTACTACCGGCACGGGTACCAGGGGTGCCTTAGGGGGGGCCCTTGGGGCGACCAACTGACAGTTGGGGCACGAGCTGCAAAACTTCTTAACTGTGATGTAAATACCTGGCCAGAAGAATTGCCGCTTGACACGGGCTAAGGTGCTATGCAGGCCTAAGTGCCCGGCCAGGGGATGGTCATGCGCCAGTGACATGACTTCGGGTTGAAACCGTAGGGGCACTAACAGTTGTTTATGCGGTCCCTGTCCCTGCAGTCCTTCCTCTACCCTGTAAAGTAATCCCTTCTGGACCATAAAGTAGGGGTATATCATAGCCTCTTTATTAGCAAGCTGTTGTATAGATACTTTAGCCTTTTCCCAGGCCACCTTCAAGGCTGGGTCCTTAACCTGCTCCTCTTTACTCTGGGAACTGTGCTAGCAGGGAGCCTATCATTTCTTTAGTGAACCCCACGTCCTCACCTTCCTCTGGGCCAGTCTGTCTCCTCTTCTCCCTCTTTCTCTCCGCTCGGGGCTTACGACTAACCCCGGGAGTTTCCACCACCTCCCCCTCCTCAAAGGGAAAAATCTCTCCTAGAGGGGGTTCATGCTCACGTACCTCTTGTGTCTGGGCTTGGGCTCTTGTGGTTATCAAAGTTTGCCTGCCCGCCAACACCTCCGCGAGGTGCCTCCACTCTCTCCCCAAAATGAGGGGAACCGGCAATCCTTCCACTATGGCTATCTCTACGATGTCCTCATGGGTTCTCCAACGTACCAGTACCTCATGTACCGGGTACCTAACGGCCGTACCATGTACACATCGTATCACCACCTCCCCTTTTTGGGCTTGGGGCATCTTGAGTCCCAAAGCCACAGCCAGTTTCTTAGAGAGCAGCACCTGATTAGTGCCAGTGTCTATTAAGGCCTGCACTGGCTGACCATTAACCTGAACCTGCTGAAAATAGGGATTCGGGTCTCTGGATACTGCTTCCTCCCTTCGCTCCGGTGGGTGGGCATATGCGGTAGCTAAGCGTGGACACTCCCTTTTGAAGTGCCCAGCTCCCCCACAATGGAAACATCGCCCTGGGGCCGGCCTTACCCCCGCCTCCCGTTCTGGGCCTGTCTCTTCCTGCGGTCCACCCCTTCCACTGAGCACCTGTAAGGGACCTCTCTGATTCCTTGCAACCCCTTGACTACCTGCCTTGCTCAGACCTGGTCCTTTAGACCCTTTCTCTTTGTTGGAGGATGTGCCACCTCCCATAGCTGCTTCTGCCTCCAAGTATCTCTCTGTATTCACTATCGCCCTCTCGAGCCCACTTGCTCCTTGGCGAATCACCCAGCTCCTCATTGGAGGTGGTAGTGCTCCTATATACTGTTCTAGCACTATCAGCTCCATGAGCTTAGTCACCGTTTTCCCTTCGGGTTCTAGCCATCTATATGCGAGGTCCTTCAAATGCTGGGCCAGGGCCCGAGGTCTGTCTTTCGGCTGTAACCAGGTTTCCCTGAATTGGCGCCGATACCAATCCTGGGTTATACCCAGTCGGTCCAAGATGGCTGTCTTCAGCAAGGCATAGTTCATGGCCTGCTCCGGGGCCAAAGCCCTATAGGCAGCTTGGGCCTCGCCCGTTAAACAAGGGGCCAACCGGGCAGACCATTGTTCTCTGGGCCAACCAGCCACACTAGCCACCCGTTCAAATGTGACCAGGAAGGCCTCAGGGTCATCCCCTGGACCCATCTTCTCTAGGTGGATACCGTGCATGAGGTCCATCCGGCCTACTCCGCCAGTCCCAGTCATCGGGTGTGGGGTACCTGCTGTTCCAGTAGCCTGCTGGGCTGCCCAGAGCTGGGTGACCTTGCGCTGCTCCTCCAACATCTGGATCAACGGGAGCTGTTGCTGCTGCTGGTGATCCATCATGCGCTGAATCATGTGCTGCAGGGCCTCTTGCTGCTGCTGCATCTGGGTTGCCATCCATTTTAGCACTTCCTCGGACGCCATGCCAGAAACTAAAAGTGGCAAGACTTTTTTTTTTTTTTTTTCTGTTTTCCCCCGGCTTCAGCGAGCAATCCTGCCCCGACGCCCTCCTTCACCTTTACCTTCACTAGGTCAGTAGAAGCACAGGTAGTTGACCGCTGGGTCCGCCCTCCAGTCAGCGAGTTTCAAGGATCCCACTGCTGCCACCATTTGTCACGATCAGGTCCCTCCGCTCATCATGCTGTGGGGCTTTGCTGGGCTTCAGGCCTCTGGCTTCACTCCTATGACACGTCTTGTCCCCTTGCACAGCTCAGGCATAGCGCTGCTATGGACTCCTCACAGCCTCTAGTCAGAGTGCCAGGCCCAGTCCTGGCACTCCCAAGCAGTACACAGAAAAAGGATCTTAATCAATAAGGAGTTTAATGTGGTGCTGTAGCTCAGCGGCTGCAGCCTTATATTAATGCGGGGTTGTCCTTACAAGCCCCAGGGTACACAGCATTTAAAACACAATTCCCTTCCCGCCTGTCTCATACATCCATACAGCAATACAGGATTTACCATCCCCCAACCTCCTGGTTATTCCACCTCCATAGAGGAACAGCTGGAGCTTTCCTCTCCCCAGCTTACCTCCATCTCCTCCTCCAGAGACTCTGAGGAGCCGGGCTTTTGTGGCCAGGTCCACCACGGAGGCACGCCCTCTTCCTCAGCCTCCATAGATTCTGCTGAGTCATAGGGATCAGTCCCAATTTCCTCCACCTGTTCCTGCTCAGGCTCCAGCCAGGGGTCAGGTGTTGGTTCGGGGAACCTGGGAAGTGTAGTCTTTGCTACCTTCCTCAGCGCCCTCCGGTGGCTAAGTTTGGTACCACTAGCTTCTGCTCGGCTGTGTCTCAGCTGTTTCTGCCCTGGGCCAGGTCGTACTGCATCACAGTTAGGTTTTGATGTTTTTAGAGTGTGAATGTGTGAGAGAGAGTGTGTGTATTTTAGGACACATTTCCAAATTTGTTATACATTTGAAATAATAAAATTGTATACTTTTCTCTCATATATGTGTGATAACATTCTCTCATGTCATAAGTGAAAGTATATTATAAATAATCTCATTTTCTCTTACTGACTGTTTCTAACAATTTTTCCTCCTTGCTTGCTTATGTATGAGGTTGAGTACCATCCTAGATTCTCTCCTCTGTATTTTGCATCTTATATTAGACAGATTCACGGCACCCCTACTACCTCATTGACTTCCAAGGCAGACTGGGGAGCAGGAGAATATCAGGGTCCCATTTGATCTGAGATATCACATTGGTTTACATTCAGGTACTGTAGGTATTTCCCTCTCCCCAGAGGGCTTACAATCTAAGGGGTAGATTTTCAGACGAGCGCGAACAGCCTACTTTTGTTTGCGCTCCAGGCGCAAACAAAAGTACGCTGGATTTTAGTAGATACGCGCGTAGTCGCGCGTATCGGCTAAAATCCTGGATCGGCGCGCGCAAGGCTATCGATTTCGTATAGCCTGCGCGCGCCGAGCCGCGCAGCCTACCCCCGTTCCCTCCTAGGCCGCTCCGAAATCGGAGCGGCCTAGAAGGGAACTTTCCTTTGCCCTCCCCTCACCTTCCCCTCCCTAACCCACCCGCCCGGCCCTGTCTAAACCCCCATCCTACCTTTGTCGGGGGATTTACGCCTCCCGGAGGGAGGCGTAAATCCCCGAGCGCCAGCGGGCCTCCTGCGCGCCGGGCCGCGACCTGGGGGCAGGTACGGAGGGCGCGGCCACGCCCCCGGGCCGTAGCCACGCCCCCGTACCCGCCCCCAAAACGCTGCCGACACGCCCCCGCAACGCCGCGCGCTCCGGCACCGCCCCCCAACACGCCTCCCGACACGCCCACTCCAAAAACCCCGGGACTTACGCGAGTCCCGGGGTTCTGCGCGCGCCGGTGAGCCTATGTAAAATAGGCTCACCGGCGCGCAGGGCCCTGCTCGCGTAAATCCGCCCGGTTTTGGGCGGATTTACGCGAGCAGGGCTCTGAAAATCCGCCCCTAAGTTTGTACCTGAGGCAATGTAGGGTAGAGTGACTTGCCCAAGGTCACAAGGAGTGACAGTGGGACTCAGACCCTGGTCTGATGGTTTGTAGCCCACTGCTCTAACCACTAGGCTAGTCCTCCTCCCCTTATTTCTATATGCCTGGGACTTTTTTTTACTACCGCAAAAGACTTTTAATATAACTCTGCAGCCAGTGGAAAGAATAAAGTCTAAAGATCAATGGAAAATGAAGTAAAGTTGGGTAAGATTTTCATATAACTGTAGGAATGAACTTGGAACTGACTCTGAGACGCCTAATCCCAGTCTGCATACAGATTCCCACCCAGAGGGATCAACATTTTACACCAAAGGGTTTATAATAAGCCTACTGTCAGAACTATTTATTATTTAGAAGGATTTCAGAGCCTTTTCCAAAGAGGATCACTAAAGTGTCATCAAACGAAGCCACATATCCCCATATTGTTCTCATTTATTCCATAATACCATCATTGATTTTCCATAAATTAGCATTCCCCGTCCTTTGGCGATCCATTGTATTGTGCATAATCTGGCCTTCTGCCCTTGATCACAAGTGTACCACCTGTTCTAAGCATGTACACAAGGCAGGACTCCCTTGCTGCTTTTCTGCCATGTGAGCTACCATTGGAGATGCTTTCCAAAGAGACCTGTTGCCAAGTCGTCGAACCTAGGTTGCCATGAGGTATATATGGGAAGAGGCCCCGACGTGAACAGGAGGGGTTGGTGGCGTCTCCCTGTCATGGGCCCGTTAACTTTGTGTGGATCATGAGCGCATGCGTCTAGGAGGCGGGGCCAAGAAGGCCGAAGTCGGCGGCATCCATGCTCGGGGAGAGAGCGCGACGGTCCCGATGGCGTGAGAGGAGCATAGGCTCTGCTGAGGGTCCGAAGCGGCGAGGGAGCATCAGACAGCCGACTCGGGGCTGGCAGGCCTAACATTTTGCCTGCATATTTCTGAGGCTGAGAACGCCCAGGTTTTTTTCTTCTCTGTTTTGCATCATATGCTAGATGTAGGCTCACAAATTATCCACTGCCTCGCTGAGCTGCAAGGCCAGGAAATTAGTGGACTCCCAGGGTCCCCTTCTCATCTCTTTTATTAGGGACATCTATAAACTGCAAAACTCAGCATCTTCTGTTTTCATCAAAACTGCTGCTCTTGAATATTAATCCGGCCTGTAAATTGTCAAAATGTGAAAACTGTCTTACTATTTCTGTACTGTGACATAATCCTCAGCTTGTGTCAATGTTTCTTCCTTGGTGATCCTTTGAATTCTACCAAAAAGATGCAATTCAGATAGGGGTAGATTTTAAAAAGCATTTACTAGAGCAAAACTGGTTTTTGCTCGAGTAAATACACTTTACTCAAGTAAGTGGGCTTTTCAAAATTGCTACAATATATGCCATTGAATTGTCCATAGGATTTACTCAAGTAAGTGCACTTTACTCGAGTAAATAGCTTTTGAAAATTGCTACGATAGTATGTCACATTTACATGCGTAACTCCTTTGAAAATGACCCCCATAATGAGGGGAACTCCATGCACTGACTGCATGGTGCATAGCAAAGGAGTGGAAAAGTAGCCTAGTAGTAGTAGTAGTTGAAAACCAGGGTTCAAATCCCACTGCCATGCCCTGTGACCTTGGGCACATCACTTTACCTTCCATTGCCTCAGGAACAAACTTAGGGGATCATTTACTAAAGGTTTTCTCCCCTTCTGTGTCTATGGGAAAAATGCTTAGTAAATGAAGCCCTTAGATTGTAAGCCCTCTGGTTACCTAGTGAAACCTGAATTTAGCTCTCCTTAAGCTACCAATGAAAATGTGTGAGCTAAATCCAAACAAATAAATAAACAAATGAAAAGAAAAAAATGAACCAAAAAGTAGCATTTCCCATCCTAACAAAAAATAATAAATAAATCCTTTGGTGATCCATTGCATATTATCTGGCAATGCAGCCACTGCCCTGATCAGATCCAGGCCAGATAATCTAAGCATGTACACTGAGCAGGGCTCCCTTTCTGCTTCTCTGTCACACACGCTATGATCTGACATTTTCATCCACAGGGAGCCTATCCTGAAGGGACAGACAGAAAGTATAAATACTTCTAGCTGCTGAGGATGGGGCTGGTGCAGATCTCTCAGTTACCAACCATGTGAAGAGCTCGGGCTGACAAAGGGCCATTGCCGATGGAAGCAGGAAGGATAGACAGAAAATGAGGATGACCCTAAGGGTGAGACCTGTGTACGGTATGATTTATTTTTATTTTTGAAATTGCAGTATAGTAACGTACAACTTCAAACACAATCTATATAGTGCATTGCCCCAGTAAGAAACAGTGAATGCTGTAATGCACTTGTTTTTATAAAGTTTTAACAGTTGGTAATAGCAACATACATTGAAGCAAATCTTTAGTCATACATCACTCACATTGATTCTGGAGCACAGGTTCCCAACTGGTACTATCTGAACCCATTTCCCGAGTAATTTAAACAATGTAAATGTCTCTTATACGTGTGAAGGAATTATAGAATCTTTCCCCAAGCTGTTTCAGAATCCTTAGAAGCTTTTCTCCTTTCGATCATAACATCCCATCTCTCTGCTTGCATCCAGACAGTCTGTCATCTGTTGATGCTATAAACCTGTAGGAGAAGTAAATCCTTGGAAGGCAGAGTTTAGCCCACCCGAGAGCTCTCTGTACAAATTTCATATCGCCCTTTGATAAGATGGAACCCAGCAAGGGAGCTGGCCCTGGACGTTTGTCCTCAAGGTGGTAACTTGTTCAGTTACAGACAACACTTCCTCCCAAAAAGAGTGAAGCTTTGTGCATAGCAGAAAAGCATGCATCAGCGTCCCTAGTCAGGTAGTACAGTTAATTCACAAATTGTTATCCAATGAAGCCCATTTTCAGGCTTTTTCTGCATCCTCATAACTGTGATGCAAGGTCTTAAATGGCATTTCTTTAAATTTAGAATCAAGAGTTAATTTATGAGCTAATATAGAGAAGTGCGTGATATCATTAGACAGGATTTATTAGCCTGACTATTTTTGCCTGTCTTCTTTTATTTTCATCCAACATATCTGGCATCCATGATTTTACACACCTCAGTTTTTACCAATTAAACATTGTGTACCCCTTTCCACAAAACATCTAATACCTCTGTCCTCCAAAGATTCTGCTGAGAAAGTTGGTTATTGTTTTTTCAATCGCCATTTGGAAACACAGGAATGACAGCAGAAAAGGACCAAATGAGCCTCCCAGTCTGCCTAGCAATCCTCTGCCAGTATCTGCTGCCCTGTGCAGGTTACCCCCATGCCTCTCAGTTTCCCAGGCTGTAAAAGTCACAAGTCAGGGCCCTCGGATGCTGTTTGAATCCAATTTCCCTTCTCCTTGCTGTAGAAACAGAGAGCAATGATCGAGCTACATGAAAAATATCAGGCTTAGTGATTAAGGGTAGTAAGTGCTGCATCAACAAGTGATCATCATGTTTATTTGTTTCCCAAACCGTAAATGTCAGGGCTCTTCTTAGCTGCTGTCTGAATCCAATTCCCCTTTTCTCACTGCTGTTAAAGCAGAGAGCAATGTTGGAGTTGCATCAACAGTATGAAGGCTTCTTTGTTTAGGGTAGTAACCGCCACACCAGCAAGTTACCCCCATGCACTCTTTTCTTCATTCCATTCCTCCAGCCTTTAGGGATCCACAGTGTTTATCTCATTCCCCTTTGAATTCTTTCACTGTTCTCATCTTCACCACCTTCCAGGCATCCACCACCCTCTCCATGAAGAAATGATTCCTCATTTGCAAATAGGTCTAAACATATTTATCAGGTATTTCATGTTTTAAGTTGTTCACAAGTGCATACAGACTCATGCACCTCATTGTCAACCCCAGTATAACTTTTCTCCTCCTTATATATTTATTTAAAAATGTGCATATACCACTTCTAAAATGGGGTTAGATAAAAGCAGTTTACAATGTACACTCATAATACTACTTAAAATCATATATACAAAAAACACTGAGATCAGTACAAATAGCATCAATAAATAAAAGATAAGAAATATCAAGCCTCACGAGGGAAAGCCACATGGAACTTAATTCACAAGGGGTAGATTAAAGGCAATGGAACATAAGCAGGTTTTTAGGTATAGCTTCCGCTCATGGAATCCTATACCTTCCATCCCTGATGCAAATGAAATATCGCCTACTGAAGGTACAAAAGAAAGATACATTATAGTTAGTGCTCTATTAAGAGTCTATAAACCAACATTACTGGTCTCACTAGAGGATGCATTTATAAATGTTTGGGTGGAAGGTACACTATATTTATTGGTGAATAGTGAGCCATTGCTTCACCTGTAATTTCAGAACACTGAACTGGTAATCATTTGATAGCCATTCCCCAGAAAAGCACATCTGGCATGCATTGTTACAAAATCTGAAGTTAGGCATGTCTACACACCAAATGTTTTCTCTCTCATTCCTTTAAAGTAGCTGATTTGAGATTTCCAAATGAATTGCAGCACTGCTGACTGCAGCGATCCCACGTCCTTAGCGGTCATCCAAGAAGGAGACATCTGTACTCTATAAAGGAGTTTTGGTAAGAGAACCATTTTATAGAGGGCACACCTGCCAAAAAGTGATAACAGCAATTTACCATGTTTTAAACTGGTTTCTAATCTGATCTATTATATTGATGATATTTAATTGCTATAATTTAGCTAGATCATGTATAATTTGTAACCCTAGATAATTGAGATATAACTCAGTGCACAGAAAAATCTCCAGACCTGTCCAATTTAGTCTTCATAGAAATGGTTTTAACATCAGATTTCTCAAAACGTATCTTAAGTCCTGCATAGCTATTGAAAATTGTGAATAAATCCAAATCATTTCCCAGAAATTCTTCAGGATTATCAAGAAATAGTAACACATCATCCACAAACATGCATATTCTATGCTCTTGATGGTCCAATTTGCTACCTCTAAGCTTGGACACGGATTAGTTCTTGATTGCTAAAGGCTCATAGTGTCAAAATGTATAAAAGAGGGGACAGCATATATCCTTGTCCCATGACACTAAGGAGGTCGAACAGAGAGGAGATCTGACCATTAATCACTATCCTGGACAGTGTGAAGCAAATAATAGTTCAATCCACTGAAGAATAAAGCCCTGAAATCTATATATTTACATTGCACTTTTTCTGAATCTAAATTAAACCTTTATTAATTTCCAGATGTTTACTCCACAATGCTTTTATCAACTCCTAACATTACTGACACCATGACATCTTTTCACAGCCAATCACATGGTGTGATCGGCTGTTCCTATGAGCGGAAGAAATGCAAATAGTTGTCTAGACAGTATTGATGTCAACATTCTTACATTTATTAAAGAAATTGAGTGATAGTTAAAAGCAAGTCCTTTCCTGTTTTTGTAAGATTGTTAACATGCTTGATTAAACTCCCTTAAGACAGTCCCTTAATCTAAAAAGCATGTATACATGTGTTTTAATGAAAATAAGATTTTGTAATATTCGGCTCCAATACTGTCAGACCTGGTGCCTTGCCCAGTTTAATTCTTTTAATAACAATATCAATTTCACATACAGATATGGGTACATTAAGAAGATCAATCTGTGCATTGTCTAGCTTAGGTGATTTCAGCCCAGCAAGGAAGTTTACATGGTAGAGACATCATCCCTGCACTGACCCAAATATAATGCAGTGTAATACTCAATAAAAATGTTACTTATGTCACTTGTTTTCCTGTAGTCCATGTTTGTTTAGTGTTTTTTATCAATCAAGCTAAATGCTTACTAGCCTTGTTGTCATATTGAAAAATTGATTGTGGAGGATGTTTGTTATTAACACTTGAAAGCTTGTCATCCTATTAAAGATCCATCAGTTCCTGCAAACCAGGCATAAGAATGAGACTTGAAAATGGATAAAAGAGTTATGTTAGGATAGCACAAAATAAACAGTCAGTTGCATATGGAAATTTCAGGTCCCTTCCCCAAAAAGCTTACAATATAATCGATGGTGGAAGTGAGAGAAGATTCACATAGAAAGGGGGGATGGAAAGCTGAGGAGGGGCAGCATGTGACAGACGCAAAGAGGGCAGGGAGGGAGAATCTCGATGAGGAAAGAGAGAGAAGTAGATCTAAAGGTGAGGGACAGAGAGGGAGAAGCCAAGCACTGCATTGTGCACTATGCACAGGAGACTGTGGAGGCTGAGACAGAGGATGGGACAGTGGAGGGCAGGGCTAGAGAGAGATTGGGAGACAATGGACAGACTCAAAAATGGAGAAGGCAGAGTCAAGCCTTTGGACCTGGAAACACTTTCAAGCAGTGCTGTCCAAGACTGGTAAGCACTGCTGTGAAAGAGACAGAGATCCACTTATAGGCGGTTCCCCTTATTGAAGATGAAGGTGCCCGATATTCTAAGTGTGTTCAGCATTATTTAGCTGCATAAATGAGACTTATGCAGCTAATTAGTGACCACTAAATCTACATTCAACAGCCACCACATAGCCATATAATTCCCTTATATGGCTAAAAGTTACATGCCCAAGAAGTAGGAATGTTGGTTGGATTTGTGGTGGTGCGAGTTAGCTGTATAACTTATGCGGCTAACCACCGAAATTCAGACTTAACTACATAAGTATCCGTGTAAGTTTAGATGCCCCATAGAGCAGGTCTAAGCTTAGCCGGGTAGAATTATCTGGCTGAGAATGTTTATATACACTTTTATTCAGTGGCGTCACCATGCTGCTGAATATACATCCTAACTTGGCCAGATACATTCTAACCGGATAAGTTACTTACATGGCTGGCCTTGAAAATCTACCCTGAAGATATCTAGGGAATGGGTAAGTGATGTTTTGGGTCTTGGGTTATTCAGAAAAGATCAGATTCTGATATGAGAGAAGTATAAGCCGTGTTTTGTTAATATTCATAAGATAGAATTAGACACACTCTTTCACTCTGCAGTCGACTGTCAGCCTTTCTGTGTGTTTGAATTATTATTTAGGACTCACAGTTTTGATTTTTAATGTTTTCCCTGTGACTCCTGGGGTACTGCAAAATACTCAGTTGCAGCCTAGGATACTTTGTTTGAAAGTTGGGTAGTGCACTGCACGGGAACACAGCATCTCTAAAGAGAATACCTGAATAACAAACATGCAGAGTCTGCACCTTTATTAGGCTTTACAATAGTTCCCCTCTCTTCCCACATCTGGCAGCTGAGAAAGGTTTCTCTCTCCTTCTCCAGGACATTCCACCTCTTTTTATGCATTTTCAATCACACCTCAGCCAGCAATGTCCTCTCTAGGTCATGAGTGTGAGGCAGATCCATTAATCAGATAAATCCTTTCACCTTATACAGCACCTAACAAAACGGGTCAATTCTGTAAAGAGCGCTCGGCTGTACTCACTATTCAACACGCGTTTGGATGTGTGTTTTTGAGGAGCATCTATTACCCCTTATACTGTAAGGGGTTTAGCGCCTTGAAAACGTGCAGCCAAACCCCCTGAAAATGAATAGCACTCATCACATGCAGATGCATGTGTACGAGGCTATGAGTTAGTCACTGAGCATTCTGTAAGGAAAATATGTAGCCAATCTGCACATTTTACAGTCATAAATTAATGCCTGCCCAAGGACAGCTGTTAATTTATGAGCAGTCCAACAAAGTGTGCTGAAAACCAGAAAA
Organism: Rhinatrema bivittatum; assembly: GCF_901001135.1. NCBI lineage: Eukaryota > Metazoa > Chordata > Amphibia > Gymnophiona > Rhinatrematidae > Rhinatrema > Rhinatrema bivittatum. The sequence goes on along the minus strand of NW_021820281.1, from coordinate 642,368 downwards.
TACGCTCAATTTTAATTGTGTCCATTTTCCTAACCGATCACTGTCAGCCGGTTCAGAAAACAGATGCTCGTAAAATTGAGCTTCGATTTCCTGAACCCAGTGACCAAGCCACCTCTCCTGGGCCAAGGAGGTGCTAGAGTGCATAATTGTCCCAAGCACCTCCTTTAAATATAGGATCGTGCGTCCAGGAGAGGTGGCTGGGCGTGTGTCGGGAGTTGGGCGCTCAACACAGAGCACCCGTTCTCCCATGATCTTTTCTGTATCGGGCTGAAAGGTAACAGAACTATCAACAATTCCTCCTCCCCATTCCTGAGAAATCTTTTACCATGTTTCTGCCACACCTTCAACTTCACGCTATAAGTCCTTCTAGTTCATCAAATGTATTTCAGTGTTTTCCATTTGCATAAAGAATTTCATGGAATGTTTTAAGTCATGCAAATCATCGGTTGTGCTCCTCCCTACTGCTGCCTTAATTTCCAATTCCTATTTTTGGTGAAAACATATATGTCTCCTCCATCCATTGCCATAGCAGTCATTCCTCAGTCAATGGCTTTTAAAACCGATTCCTCCAAACTTGCACTGCTGGTTCATTCTAATGTTCCTTCCTCTGTCCTTTCTCAGGGGAGTATAAAGAATGTCTTCCCAAGATCCATGTTATCCACGTAAGAAATGAGGAAAACCCCAAATATCGGCAGTGTGAAGAAGGCTGAACTTCATGGACTGATGTCGCCTTTTAACTCAGGTAACTGTGTGTCCCATGCAGCATCTCATAGCTTCCTCCTTGTGAGCATCCAAGGAGCGTATTTCTAATGATGCCACTTTATCCAGTAATTCCCCTTGTTTATTACAGAATTCATAGAAGAAGAAAATCTCACCACACTGACAGAATTCATCATTCTGGGATTTCCTGAATTCCCAGATCTACAAGTTCCCCTTTTCCTTCTGTTCTTACTGATTTACCTGATCATCCTGATGGGGAACCTCACTATTATAGCCCTGACGTGCCTGGACCCTCGCCTTCATATCCCCATGTACTTTTTCCTCTGTAACTTGTCCTTCCTTGATATCACTTCGACCTCAGTCACTCTCCCCAAACTGCTGGATATCTTCTTAAGGAAGAATCACCATATTTCTGCAGCTAGATGTTTTGCACAGGTGTATTTTTTCATGGTTTTATTATTTATAGATTTTTTTCTGCTTACAATCATGGCTTATGACCGCTATGTCGCAGTATGTCACCCCCTGCGCTATGCTGTGATAATGACTCAGAGACTCTGTGTGCTGATGGTTTCAGCCTTATGGATTTTTGGGATTCTGATTGGAGTTACATACATTGTCTTCCTACTGCATCTCTCTTATTGTGGTTCCCATGAGATTAACCATTTCTTCTGTGATATCTCAGCACTGCTAAAACTATCTTGCACCAGCACCTCAGACATTGAATTAGTGACTTACATTTTGGGAGTTCTTATAGAACTGCCCAGCATTATCTCAACCTTTGTGTCTTACGTCTACATCATCTCCACCATCCTAAGGATCCGTTCCACAGAGGGGAGACGCAAAGCCTTCTCCACCTGCTCTTCCCACCTCACAGTCGTTATTCTGTTCTACGGGGCTATGCTCTGTTCATATATGAGACCAATATCTACACAATCCTACACTCAAAGCAAACTCTCTGCTGTGTTGTTTAATGCTTTAATCCCTATGTTAAACCCCTTGATTTATAGTCTAAAAAATCAAGAGGTAAAAAAAGCCCTGAGAAATGTTGCTACTAGGAAACTATTTTTTTAGAGATCGGAAGAGCATCTTCTCCAACTGTGACTGCATAACCTTATGGCAGACAAAGAGATAATGTGAAATGCACCCTGCATGTAAAGGACATCTCCTTGTTAAATGAGTGACTGTATTTCCTTATTTAATCCCCTGGCAGGGTACATAAAATAATGCACTCAGTCATCCTTTCCATCTGTCACTTCCTCAATCTATCACTCTCCAACAGTGCATTCAAACCTGCTGTGATATTACCTCTCTTTAAAAACCCTCACTGGTCTCTACCTGTCCTGCCATCTATCGTCCCATTTCCCTCCTCCCTTTTGCCTCCAAACTACTTGAATGTGCTGTTTTCCCTGCTTCCTAACTTTCTTGCATCTCAAACCATACTTGATCCACTTTAGTCTGGTTTTTGCTCTCAATAGAAACAGCCTTTGCAAAGTCTCCAATGACCTGTTTATGGCTAAATTCAAAGTTCTTTACTCTGTCCTTATCCTTCTTGACCTGTCTGCTGCTTTTGACACTGTTGATCACCTTGATACTCTGTCCTGACTTGAATTTCGGGACTCTGTGCTATCTTGGTTCTCTTCTTACTTCTCCCATTGCACTTTAAGGGCTTGATTTTAAAAAGCATTTACTCACTTGAAACTGAATTTTACTCGAGTAAATGCACTTTACTCGTGTAAGTGGGTTTTTGAAAATTGCTACAATATATGCCATGAATTGTCCATAGGATTTGCTCACGTAAGTGTCCTTTACTCAAGTAAATGGCTTTTGAAAATTGCTACAATAGCAGTTACATTTATATATGTAAATCCTTATGAAAATTACCCCCTTAGTGTTCTTCTGGTGGATCCTCCTCTATTGCCATCTCCCTACCAATTGGTGTGCCTCAGGGTTCCATCCTTTTCCCTGAACACTAATTCCCTTGATACTCTGATTTCCTCTCATGGCTTTCAATATCATTTTTATGTCAATGATGCTCAGATTTACCTCTCTGTACCAGAAATTTAATCAGAAATCCAGTCCCATATCTCATAACACAATGATCCTCCAAGTCTCCTCAACTCATAACCTGGGATTCATCATTGACTCTTCTTTCTCCTTCTCTACATATATTCAAAACTCTGCTAAAATATGCTTTTTCGTTATATCATCATCAAAATCCATAGTTTTCTTTCTGAACATACTACCAGAACCCTTCCACTCTCTCATCTCCTCTGTCCTAAATTCAGCTGCATGATTTAGCTTTCACCAAAGTTGCTGCACTCACATAACCCCTCTTCTCAAGTCACTGCATTGATCTCTTGTATACAAATCAAGTTCCTCTTACTCATCTACAAATGACTTCACTCTGCAGCTCCTCACTACTTCTCATCTCTCTCTACATCCCTCCTCATGCACTCCACTCATCAGATAAGTCATTCATATCTGTGCCTTTCTCTTCTACTCCAATTTCCCCAATGCCATGCTTTCCAACTGGCTGCCTTGGATCATCATCTTCCTGAGCTGGTGTGTCATGCTCCCTCTCTCACCTTATTTAAATCACATCTAAAACCCAATTTTCTGAGGCTGCTTTTAAATCTTAAGCCTGATGATCCACCTTCATTAACTAATTTAAACCATTGCATCTTGACCTGTATGTTTGTCTTGATTAGATTGTAAGTTCCACTGAGCAGGGCTTTTTGTGCAGCGCTACATATGTCAGTAGTACTATAGAAATGATAAGTAGTAGGGAAGTAGTAGGAATGGAACTTCCCCATTGAGTAAGGGTTCTTCCTTCTAAATTTGTTGGTGGGTTCTTCTTCTACTACTTGGGGAAGAACACCTGTGAGTCAACCAATAGGATTACCTCAACATTGCCGTTGAAGCAGAGCTCTCTGCTTCAACGGCAGGGGAGAAGAAAAGAGGGTTCACACTCACAAAGCGGGGAGTAGCTGGCTTGTTACGGCGGTTACTACCCCAAACCAAATGTGCCTGATACTTCACTTTCGATGCACATCCAGCATGGCTCTCTGCTTCAACAGCATGGGAGAAGACTGATACTTCACGCATATCCAGCATAGCTCCCTGCTTCAACGGCAGGGGAGAAGAAAAACAACCAATAAGGGCTGTATAACATAGTCTGGGTAAAACAAATAAGCATGGGTGTAGCTTGCTTATTGCGGTGGCTACTAGAGATGTCAATCATTTTCCATATCGTCTTAACGATAGAAATCGTGTGGCAGGAGAAGAAAATCGTGTTTGGCACGATTATTTCGTTGAAAAATCGTTAAAAATCGTTTTTTCCGATTAGTGCGCACTAACTCAAAATGATACAAATAGACACTTTCCAGGTCACTGAAGGTCAGTTAGGAATGAATATGTGTTCCTATTGGCTGGCAGCCCTCTTATCTATTGATGTTACCAAGGTTACCACTGAGGTGATGGTTGGGGGGATGGGAAATGGAACTGGAAACTCATGAACACCAGCAGAAAATGAAACAAAGTGTTCACACTTCCCAGGTCAGTAAAGGTCACTTAGGAATGAATATGTATTCCTATTGGCTGGCTGTGCTCTTATCTATTGATGTTACCAAGGTTACCACTGAGGTAATGGTTGGGGGGATGTGAAATGGAAACAGTTGGAAGCTTGACATGTGATGATCAGCACTCACGTGACTAGAACTTCTTTGTTTATTATTTTTGTTAGCAGACACGTGCATGTTGAATTTGCCAATCACTGTGCATTTTAGAAAGGTGGTCCTGGCTGGAACTGTACACAGTTCAAATATATGTAATTGATTGTTGGTAAGTGTATTTTTTAAGTAGCCACACTGGCACAAGTATGTTTACTTTTCCTCCTACTTAACTCACTAGCTCAGCTTTGTAAGAAGGGCTTCTCTGCTTGAGTGAGGGTCAGGCAGCTCCCCCCTGTCTGTGAAGCCAGCCTCTCACTAGTAATGCAGGGAGGGAGCTGTCTCAGACTTCACCATCCTCCCCGCCCCCCCTCACCAACACACCATTCACTAGCTGGGACATGGGGGAAGTCAGGAGTGAGGGTCAGGCAGCTCCCCCCTGTCTGTGAAGCCAGCCTCTCACTAGTAATGCAGGGAGGGAGCTGTCTCAGACTTCACCATCCTCCTCCCCCCCCCCCTCACCCACACACCATTCACTAGCTGGGACATGGGGGAAGTCAGGAGTGAGGGTCAGGCAGCTCCCCCCTGTCTGTGAAGCCAGCCTCTCACTAGTAATGCAGGGAGGGAGCTGTCTCAGACTTCACCATCCTCCCCCCCCCTCACCCACACACCATTCACTAGCTGGGACATGGGGGAAGTCAGGAGTGAGGGTCAGGCAGCTCCCCCCTGTCTGTGAAGCCAGCCTCTCACTAGTAATGCAGGGAGGGAGCTGTCTCAGACTTCACCATCCTCCTCCCCTCCCCCCTCACTCACACACCATTCACTAGCTGGGACATGGGGGAAGTCAGGAGTGAGGGTCAGGCAGCTCCACCCTGTCTGTGAAGCCAGCCTCTCACTAGTAATGCAGGGAGGGAGCTGTCTCAGACTTCACCATCCTCCCCCCCCCCCCCCTCACCCACACACCATTCACTAGCTGGGACATGGGGGAAGTCAGGAGTGAGGGTCAGGCAGCTCCCTCCTGTCTGTGAAGCCAGCCTCTCACTAGTAATGCAGGGAGGGAGCTGTCTCAGACTTCACCATCCTCCCCCCCCCTCACCCACACACCATTCACTAGCTGGGACATGGGGGAAGTCAGGAGTGAGGGTCAGGCAGCTCCCCCCTGTCTGTGAAGCCAGCCTCTCACTAGTAATGCAGGGAGGGAGCTGTCTCAGACTTCACCATCCTCCCCCCCCCCCCCCCTCACCCACACACCATTCACTAGCTGGGACATGGGGGAAGTCGGAGTGAGGGTCAGGCAGCTCCCCCCCTGTCTGTGAAGCCAGCCTCTCACTAGTAATGCAGGGAGGGAGCTGTCTCAGACTTCACCATCCTCCTCCCCCCCCCCCTCACCCACACACCATTCACTAGCTGGGACATGGGGGAAGTCAGGAGTGAGGGTCAGGCAGCTCCCCCCTGTCTGTGAAGCCAGCCTCTCACTAGTAATGCAGGGAGGGAGCTGTCTCAGACTTCACCATCCTCCCCCCCCCCTCACCCACACACCATTCACTAGCTGGGACATGGGGGAAGTCAGGAGTGAGGGTCAGGCAGCTCCCCCCTGTCTGTGAAGCCAGCCTCTCACTAGTAATGCAGGGAGGGAGCTGTCTCAGACTTCACCATCCTCCCCCCCCCCCCTTCACCCACACACCATTCACTAGCTGGGACATGGGGGAAGTCAGGAGTGAGGGTCAGGCAGCTCCCCCCTGTCTGTGAAGCCAGCCTCTCACTAGTAATGCAGGGAGGGAGCTGTCTCAGACTTCACCATCCTCCTCCCCCCCCCCTCACCCACACACCATTCACTAGCTGGGACATGGGGGAAGTCAGGAGTGAGGGTCAGGCAGCTCCCCCCTGTCTGTGAAGCCAGCCTCTCACTAGTAATGCAGGGAGGGAGCTGTCTCAGACTTCACCATCCTCCCCCCCCCCCCCTCACCCACACACCATTCACTAGCTGGGACATGGGGGAAGTCAGGAGTGAGGGTCAGGCAGCTCCCCCCTGTCTGTGAAGCCAGCCTCTCACTAGTAATGCAGGGAGGGAGCTGTCTCAGACTGGTATCAGGGTTAGGGCACTGTGTGCAGGAAGATCACAACACTCCTGGTATTAATAGGGATAGGGCACTGTAAGAGATGACTGTAGTAGATTGAATAAAGATCTGATGTTTCTGCTCTCCTCACACCAAACAAAAACAACACACAAGCAGAGAAGCCCTTCTTACAAAGCTGAGCTAGTGAGTTAAGTAGGAGGAAAAGTAAACATACTTGTGCCAGTGTGGCTACTTAAAAAATACACTTACCAACAATCAATTACATATATTTGAACTGTGTACAGTTCCAGCCAGGACCACCTTTCTAAAATGCACAGTGATTGGCAAATTCAACATGCACTAGCATTTCAGGTGCCTGCTAACAAAAATAATAAACAAACAAGTTCTAGTCACGTGAGTGCTGATCATTACATTACTTTTTTTGTCAAGCTTCCAACTGTTTCCATTTCACATCCCCCCAACCATTACCTCAGTGTTAGCCTTGGTAACATCAATAGATAAGAGCACAGCCAGCCAATAGGAATACATACATACATACATATTCATTCCTAAGTGACCTTTACTGACCTGGGAAGTGTGAACACTTTGTTTCATTTTCTGTTGGTGTTCGTTAGTTTCCAGTTCCATTTCCCATCCCCCCAACCATCACCTCAATGGTAACCTTGGTAACATCAATAGATAAGAGGGCAGCCAGCCAATAGGAACACATATTCATTCCTAACTGACCTTCAGTGACCTGGAAAGTGTTTATTTGTATCATTTTCAGTTAGTGCGCACTAAATCGAGTTAGTGCGCACTAACGGGGAGTTAGTGCGCACTAACTCCTGTTAGTGCGCACTAACACGATTTAACGATTTTTAACGATAAATCGTTAGAATTTCTATTGTATCGTGTTCTATAACGATTTAAGATGATATTAACATTATCGGACGATAATTTTAATCATTGAAAAACGATTCACATCCCTAGTGGCTACTACCCCTAACTAATCAAGCTAGATATTTCACTTGGATGCAGCTCCATCACTGCTCTCTACATTAAAGGTTGGGGTGGAAGGGAAATAGAACCAAGAGCTAAGAGAAACAGATAAGTATGAGAGAAAAAATGTGCTGGGCAGACTGGATGGGCCATTTGGTCTTCTTCTGCCGTCATTTCTATGTTTCTATGTTTCTATTTCTTGTTAAGTCTAACAGGGAAGACTTTCCTTCAACTATGTTGATTGTTGTCTATTGATATATATCTTCAGCATTTGATTCATCACACCAAATATTGCTGACCCATCTTGCTAACATCAAAATTGGGGGGATCAGTGGGGAACTGGTTTTCTTTCTTTTTGAAGAATCATTTTTATCATTCTAGGGTGGGTAATGATGCTTCAAGGTGGACAAAAGTACAAGGTGGAGTTGCTCGAGGATCCTGTCTATCCACCATGTTGCTTAATATTTTTTTTACTCCCTTTGTGTGATTTATTGGAGAGGAAGAATGTGACTTTTTATTTTTATGCAGATCAGTTCCAATTATTATATCCAGTCATGGGTAATTTACAGGATGCTAATTTCTCATATTAGTCAGACTGTGAATAAAATTATTTTGTGGATGAGGCAGAATGGTCTATTAGTGAATGCTGAAATGTTTCCCTTGTTGTTTATCAACTTGGGGGAATAGACATTACAGCTGTAGAGGTAGTTCAAGACCTAGGAGTTTCATTAAACACTAGATTTATGATGCAGCCACAAGTACATGAGATGGGGGATCTTTAAGTTAAGGAAGCTGTATAAATTACACCAGATGCTTGAAAGAAATTATTTTAGGATGGAGATGCAGGCATTTGTATTATCCAGTTTGGATTATTGCAATGCCCTATATGTAGAGATTCCTAAGAATTATTTAATAGGGATGTGAATCGTGTCCTCGATCATCTTAACGATCGATTTCGGCTGGGAGGGGGAGGGAATCGTATTGTTGCCGTTTGGGGGGGTAAAATATCGTGAAAAATCGTGAAAAATCATTAAAAAATCGAAAAATCGAAAAATCGAAAAACCGGCACATTAAAACCCCCTAAAACCCACCCCCGACCCTTTAAATTAAATCCCCCACCCCCAAATAACTTAAATAACCTGCGGGTCCAGCGGCGGTCCGGAACGGCAGCGGTCCGGAATGGGCTCCTGCTCCTGCATCTTGTCGTCTTCGGCCGGCGCCATTTTCCAAAATGGCGCCGAAAAATGGCGGCGGCCATAGACGAAAAAGATTGGACGGCAGCAGGTCCTTCCGGACCCCCGCTGGACTTTTGGCAAGTCTCGTGGGGGTCAGGAGGCCCCCCACAAGCTGGCCAAAAGTTCCTGGAGGTCCAGCGGGGGTCAGGGAGCGATTTCCCGCCGCGAATCGTTTTCGTACGGAAAATGGCGCCGGCAGGAGATCGACTGCAGGAGGTCGTTCAGCGCCGGAACCCTCGCTGAACGACCTCCTGCAGTCGATCTCCTGCCGGCGCCATTTTCCGTACGAAAACGATTCGCGGCGGGAAATCGCTCCCTGACCCCCGCTGGACCTCCAGGAACTTTTGGCCAGCTTGTGGGGGCCTCCTGACCCCCACGAGACTTGCCAAAAGTCCAGCGGGGGTCCGGAAGGACCTCCTGCCGTCCAATCTTTTTCGTCTATGGCCGCCGCCATTTTTCGGCGCCATTTTGGAAAATGGCGCCGGCCGAAGACGGCAAGATGCAGGAGCAGGAGCCCGTTCCGGACCGCTGCCGTTCCGGACTGCCGCTGGACCCGCAGGTTATTTAAGTTATTTGGGGGGGGTTCGGGAGGGTGGGGGATTTAATTTAAAGGGTCGGGGGTGGGTTTTAGGGGGTTTTAGTGTGCCGGCTCACGATTCTAACGATTTATAACGATAAATCGTTAGAATCTGTATTGTATTGTGTTCCATAACGGTTTAAGACGATATTAAAATTATCGGACGATAATTTTAATCGTCCTAAAACGATTCACATCCCTATTATTTAAAGGCATTGCAGGTTTTAATGTATGCTGCAGCTTGGATTACTTCTGCTTGATCTTTATCCACCATATTATGCTAGTTTTACAAAAATTGCCCTGGCTCCCAGTAGAATTCTGAATAAAGTTTAAAATTCTATCTTTAGTACATCATATTACATACCAGGAATGCCCTACTTATTTGAAGCAACTAGTGACTATGTATTAACCTCTAGGGATGTGAATCGTTTTTGAACGATTAATATTATCGTCGGATAATTTTAAAATCGTCCAAAATCATTAGAGTGTACGATACAATACAAATGCCCCCGATTTATCGTCAGGGGCATTTGTATTGTATCATTAAATAGGGCGTGGGAAAACCGGCACACCAAAAAAACCCTAAAAACCACCCTGAACCTTTAAAACAAATCCCCCACCCTCCCGAACCCCCCCCCCCAAAATGTTTTAAATTACCTGGGGTCCAGTGGGGGGGTCCCGACGCGATCTCCAGCTCTCTGGCCATGGCTGCGTTGAGAAATGGCGCCGGTGGCCCTTTGCCCTTATCATGTGACAGGGCAAAGGTAGCGCCGGCGCCATTTTCGTTCCTGGCTCCCGACGTCACGCATGCAGGAGATCGCCCCCGGACCCCCGCTGGACCCCCAGGGACTTTTGGCCAGCTTGGGGGGGCCTCCTGACCCCCACAAGACTTGCCAAAAGTCCAGCGGGGGTCCGGGAGCGACCTCCTGCACGCGGGTCGTATTGCCAATCTTCAAAATGGCGCCAGCACTACCTTTGCCCTCACTATGTCATACAGGCGACCGTCACGCGTGCAGGAGATCGCTCCCGGACCCCCACTGGACTTTTGGCAAGTCTTGTGGGGGTCAGGAGGCCCCCCCAAGCTGGCCAAAAGTCCCTGGGGGTCCAGCGGGGGTCCAGGGGCGATCTCCTGCATGCGTGACGTCGGGAGCCAGGAACCAAAATGACGCCGGCGCTACCTTTGCCCTGTCACATGATAAGGGCAAAAGGCCACCGGCGCCATTTCTCTTAACGCAGTCATGGCCAGAGAGCAGGAGATCGCATCGGGACCCCCCCCACTGGACCCCTGGTAATTTAAAACATTTTGGCGGGGTTCGGGAGGTTGGGGGATTTGTTTTAAAGGTTCGGGGTGGGTTTTAGGGTTTTTTTGGTGTGCCGGTTTTCCCGCCCTCCCCCGATTTACGATTTTTAACGATTAAAAAACAAAAACAAAACACGACGATAAGTTTTCCCTCCCCCCCCCAGCCAAAATCGATCGTTAAGATGATCGATCACACGATTCACACCCCTATTACTCTCAACAGTCTTAATGTTCTAGAGATGTGCATTCATTTATGACGAATTAGCAATTTCAACGAAACAGATTTTCCCCAAACTACAAGGAAAATTTGTTTTTCGGGTTTGTATAGGGGAAGGGGCACATTTTATTTTTTTAAATAAAAATGACCCTAAGCATTAAAATTTAGTATAATTCAACCCCCACTCACCATCACGATCCCTCCCTAAGACTTACTAACATCCCTGGTGGTCCAACGGGGTCCCACGAGCAATTTGTCCCTCCGTGCCATGACCATCTGGCCTGCCTCGCTCAAAATGGCTCCGATAGCCTCTGACCTACTATGTCAAAGGGGCTACTGGTGCCATTGGTCAGCCCCTGTCACATGACCATTGGCTACATCACCAATAAGAGAACTCAAAAACTTTCTCAATTTTGTCAATGTTCAATTACCCATATTTATTCATGAAATATACACTTCTTAAAAGATCCTATCTAGACAATAATTACTCTCTAGCACACTCATCCTTCCATACATCTATCATACACACACATAAAAACAACATATTATAATGTGAATTCCATCACCACAAATTTGATTTCAATTCGGATAACAATGCAAAATGAATTTTACAATATTATATAAATTAAATATAATATATGTTATACAACATTGCATTTTTTTAAATATCTATGACTTCGTTTACTTATGTCACCACATCTAGGCTTCTCTTTAAGTTCTCTCAATCACAGCGACATCGTCCATTGGACCTATCCGACAAGGCCTCCTTGTTTTGCCCACTCATCTGGGCTTCATCAGGGATTTTATCGTGACCAATGCCTCTAATTCATTCTGTATTAAATAAAGCCTCATGTGAATATCACAAAATCCGTTTTTTTATTATTTATCTTATATTTTTTATATTTTTTATAATGTGAACCCTTTAAAACTAACCCATATATCACCCCCTTAAAACATAGAAAGGATCTACCTCTGCACGACATGAAATCGTTATTCACCACTTGACAAAATTAATCTCCGTAACTGTGTTCAAGTATACTTTCATCCATATAATTTCCAAAACGTTGGTAAGAATAATTTCACATATATAACTTCGCTAGATCCAGAAGCGAACCCTGCAACCAAAGAAAATAGCGAATCATACCATCTAACAACAGTTTAAAAACCGCAGCTTAACAAACCTGGAACAGGACGCTCGACCAACTACCCACATACTCACATTTCCTCCGGAACTGATGACATCACGTACAACGGCATGATGTAAAACCATCAACTTGACTCGAATCCTTTATACACCTTCCAATTAGAACCTAACTGATCCCACCTCGTTAATTTACATTGGACAGACTATACGGTCTATAAGATCACGGATTATTGAGCATAAAAGCAGGATTAGGATGGTGAAAATTAATGCTCCATTGGTGAAACACTGGATAGATGCGAAACATGAGGTTGAACAATTACGATTTTTTATTATCAAACGAATCACCTTGCAGCGGGGAGGTGATTTGTCTGCAATTTTGAGGAGAGTAGAGCAGAGATTTATCTTTGATTGGCAAACCAGTGCGCCCCACGGACTCAATGGTCCAATCGAATGGCAGGCATTTCTATGAGGGATTGGCTTTGGTCCATATGTGAGTTCTTTTTTGTGAATGAAGTGCTTTGCGGGTTAAGTAATGAGGAATGATTTATAGGTGGGATCAGTTAGGTTCTAATTGGAAGGTGTATAAAGGATTCGAGTCAAGTTGATGGTTTTACATCATGCCGTTGTACGTGATGTCATCAGTTCCGGAGGAAATGTGAGTATGTGGGTAGTTGGTCGAGCGTCCTGTTCCAGGTTTGTTAAGCTGCGGTTTTTAAACTGTTGTTAGATGGTATGATTCGCTATTTTCTTTGGTTGCAGGGTTCGCTTCCGGATCTAGCAAAGTTATATATGTGAAATTATTCTTACCAACGTTTTGGAAATTATATGGATGAAAGTATACTTGAACACAGTTACGGAGATTAATTTTGTCAAGTGGTGAATAACGATTTCATGTCATGCAGAGGTAGATCCTTTCTATGTTTTAAGGGGGTGATATATGGGTTAGTTTTAAAGGGTTCACATTATAAAAAATATAAAAAATATAAGATAAATAATAAAAAAATGGATTTTGTGATATTCACATGAGGCTTTATTTAATACAGAATGAATTAGAGGCATTGGTCACGATAAAATCCCTGATGAAGCCCAGATGAGTGGGCGAAACAAGGAGGCCTTGTCGGATAGGTCCAATGGACGATGTCGCTGTGATTGAGAGAACTTAAAGAGAAGCCTAGATGTGGTGACATAAGTAAACGAAGTCATAGATATTTAAAAAAATGCAATGTTGTATAACATATATTATATTTAATTTATATAATATTGTAAAATTCATTTTGCATTGTTATCCGAATTGAAATCAAATTTGTGGTGATGGAATTCACATTATAATATGTTGTTTTTATGTGTGTGTATGATAGATGTATGGAAGGATGAGTGTGCTAGAGAGTAATTATTATCTAGATAGGATCTTTTAAGAAGTGTATATTTCATGAATAAATATGGGTAATTGAACATTGACAAAATTGAGAAAGTTTTTGAGTTCTCTTATTGGTGATGTAACTACTTTAGGTAAGAGAACTGGTAGTTTAATAGTGCCCTCAGTGTAGTGTACATGACCATTGGCGCCATCTTGTGCTCCTACCATGTGACGGAGGGACAAATCGCTTGCGGGACCCTGCTGGACCACCAGGGATGTTGGTTAGTCTTGGGGAGGGATCGGGATGGTGGGGGGGATGTATTTAATGTTTTATAGTAAATTTTAATGCTTGGGGTGGGTTTTTTTGAGCTTCGTTTTCCCGCGTCGTTTTTTGGGCCGGTTTCATTTTTCCCGCTTAGTGTTTTGTTCGTTTTTCCAAAAAACTAACTGAGGAAAAACGAACTTTACCCCGAAGAGTCTGATCAAAAAACGACCCGGTAGTAAAAAATGAAGCTCATCTCTATTATGTTCTGGATCATAACAACTATTAACTATTCCTAGTAGTAGTAGAGAGACAGGTTTACAGCAGATCTCAGCATGCTTTTCCTCAGATTGTGCTGCTATGGAATAATATCCCCTCAGAAATGTGCCTGATAAGTGATTACAAGAGGTTTCAGGAAAGTGTTAAAATCTTATTTATTTAGAGATGCTTTTACATGTTGCATTTTGTACCTTGCTTTTTTATGTGTTGTAGTTAATTATATATTAGATGTTGTTTAATCATCTTGTTGTAATCCGCCTCAAAAATTATTTTGGCAAGAGTGTGGAATATCAAGGAATTGTAAATAAATAAATATAAAACAAACAACCCCCCTCCCTGTTTTACTCCTAGTATTAGCCAAATGAAGTGGAAGAGACACTTTGTGCCAGATTCCAAACAACAACTTTATTTTCTGGATACTCGCTGCCTAATTTTAAAAGGAGCGCACATATTGGCACCCGTGCAGAGATACGCTTAATTTAATAGCATGTGCACAAATACACGTATACCATTTAAAATGTTTACACACATATTTTAACAACATGAGAGAGATAGAGAGAGAGAGAGAGAGCACTTTACAAGGGAGAGCATGACACTATGGGCCGGATTTTAAAAGCCTTACGCACAAATAGGCCCAGCGGGTGTAACCCGCTGGGCCTATTTTAAAAACGCCTGGCGACGTGCGTAAAGCCCCAGGACACGTGTAAGTCCCGGGGCTTTACTAAAGGAGTGGAACGGGGTGGGGGCGGGGCCAGAGGCCTCTGACACAGCGGCCATTGCTGCTGTGTCAGAGGATCGCATGCCAGCAGGCTGCTGGCAAGCACAAAAGGTAAGACAAATGTCAGGGTGGGTTAGAGTAGGGCTAGGGGGGAAAGGTTAGGGGAAGGAGTGGGAAGGTCAGGTTAGGGGGAAGGGAAGTTCTCTCACAGGCTACTCTGATTTCGGAGCGGCCTAGGAGGGAACGGGGAAGGCAGCACGGCTCGGCGCATGTAAGGTGCACAATTGTGCACCCCCTTGGGTGTGCTGACCTCTGACTTTATAACATGTGTGCGCACCTCTTAAAATCTACCCTGATATATATATTTACCACAGTAAGAGGCCAATGCAATATGGGGCGTTCGGCTTAGCATGGTCACAAATGTATGATTGAATGCACATTTTTCGAGCGCAGAAGGAACTGAAATGCAATATCAAGTTTAATGCATCCTTAATGCACACGGAAAATCTGTGCATATGGCACAACACTAATGGTATGCAAATCTTAGTTAAATGCACCAATTAGGCATTCCTACCCAATGCAATAACATGCTGAAATTTTGTGCATCTTTTGCGAGTTTTTTAGCAATCAAAATTTTGCACATGCTTTACACTGGCATTATTGTGCTGATAGTTACCGGTTTATGGTGTTTTCTGTTTTGTAATGGATGCTGTTTATTTCCTCGTCGTGTTGACCTTTTTCTTGTGTCTATGAGCTAGAATTAGTGCAACTACATGGGTAATAACAAATAACCCTGCCAGCAACAGAAGAAGACTGGAAGACTAGGCAGGCAAAGGTTAGGAAATGACTCTTTTGTTTTTAATTTTCATTGAAATCTGTTGAATTCACATCCAATATTTTGGGCCATTAGAATACCCTAGGGTTGGACATTGATTACATCGACAGTTTAGTGTTGAACGTTCATTAATTTTGCGTTTTTAAATAAACCTACAGTTCTTTAGTTCCGGGTCTGTTTGCAACTGTTCTTTTGTAAGCTGAGGATGTGGTTGGTCTAACTATGGACCCTTGCTGCTGTGACCCTATGTCTTATGTTCCTTGTTATTATTTTATTTTATTTTTATTTATTTATTATTTTTGCTATACCGGCTTTCATGACATGAATCACATCAAACCGGTTTACATTTAACAAAGTGTGCAAGGTAAGAGAGAACTCAAACAACTGGAACAAGAGCATGGTAAGGAGAGTGACAGTTATAATAAAACAGGGAAATAAATAACTGGGAGCTGGAAGCGAGAAGAGTGGAAGTTAACTGACAGCAAATTATTTACAGGGTAGCAAAATTGATTCCAATATAATGAGATTTGTATAGTAAATGACATTGATAACAAGGTGATGGTGATGACAGCGATGTGAATGGTTTGTTATTTAAATCCATTTTTGATAATGTGTTTGAGATGTCGGGTGTAGGTCTCAGTCAAGGACTGGAAAGGCTTTTTTAAAAAGCCAAGTTTTCAGCCTTTTCCTGAATGTTGGTAGGCAGGGTTCCTGTCTCAGGTCCGCTGGGATGGAGTTCCATAAAGGTGGACCTGCTGTTGAGAACGCTCTGACACTGAGAGATTTATATTGGAGGGTTTTGCGTGTGGAACCTGAAGTTATTCTTTGTAAGATTCCCTGATGGGTCTGGCGGACATGAGTTTTTTGAAAGGAATTTGTAAGTTGATCCGGGCGTGTTGGTGGATGACTTTGTAGATGGTGGTGATGGATTTGTAGATGATTCTGTAGTGAATCGGTAACCAGTGAAGGTCCTTGAGGATTGGGGAGATGTGATCAATTCTCCTGGAGTTCGTCAGGATTCTGGCTGCTGTATTCTGCACCATTTGTAAAGGTTTGGTATGGGACACTGGGAAACCCAGTAGTAGAGAGTTACAATAATCTAGCTTGGAGAAGATTATTGCTTGAAGAATTGTTCTGAAGACCTGGGAGTGGAATAGAGGTTTTATTCTTTTAAGGATAAGTAACTTGTGAAAGCAATCTTTGGTAGTTTGGTTGATGAATGATTTTAGGTTGAGACAGTTGTCCATGATGGCTCCTAGGTCTCTTACGTGAGAGGTTTGAAGGAGGGCTGGTGGCTTTGAAGAGGTATTGTTGTTTTCCGGGGATATAAGCAGAAATTCCGTTTTCGAAGCATTGAGTATTAGGTTTAGACTGGTGAGGAGGTGTTTGATTTCTATTAGACAGCTATCCCAGAATTCTAATGTTTTTGTAATGGATTCTTTTACAGGGATCACGATCTGGACATCGTCTGCAAAAAGGAAGTGTTTCAGGTTTAGTTTCAATAGCAGTTGGCAGAGTGGGAGCAGGTAAACATTAAAGAGCGTGGGTGAAAGGGAGGAGCCCTGCGGAACCCCTAGAGAGGATGGAAAGTAATGGGATTCTTTATTATGAATTTTGACCTTGTATCCTCTGTTCTCCAGGAAAGTTTTGAACCAGGTCAGTGCTGTGCCTTTCACTCCTATATTTGCCAGCTGTTTTAGAAGGAGGTGGTGGTTGACTGTATCGAAGGCAGCCGAAAGGTCGAGGAGGATTAATAGGTAAGCGTGACCTTTATCGATGCCAGTGAGGAGGAAGTCCATGAGGGAGAGAAGTAGTGTTTCTTGATGCTTTGCGAAATCCATATTGATTAGGGGACAGAATATTGTGATCCTCGATGTAATTTGATAATTGAGTGTTTACTAGTTTTTCCATAACTTTAGATATAAATAGAAGGTTGGAAATGGGGCGGAAATTGTTAGGATCGCTAGCATTTAGGTTCGTGTTTTTTAGGAGTGGTTTGATTGAGGCCGTTTTAAGGTCGTCTGGGTAGATACCCTGGGACAAGGAACAATTTATGATGTCGGCTAGAGTTTTCGATATAGTATCCGTGATTAGTAGAAGCATTTTGGACGGGATTTGATCAAAAGGGTGTGATGACGGTTTCATTTTCTTCAGAACCGATTGTATCTCTGAAATTGTGATGGGTTTGAAGGCGTTTAGATAAATGTCTTTGTTTGGGAGAAGATATGTGCTATCAGATGTGCACATGTTTGGTGACAGCTGATTGAGGAGGTCAGAGATTTTTTTACTGAAATGAAGAGCCAGTTTGTCTGCTTTTGTCTGGGATAAGTCGGTTGGAATATCTGGAGTGATAGCTTTTGTGAGACTGGAAACGTAGGTGAAAAGAGCTTTAGAGTCAAAGATAAGGTGGTGGATCTTGCTGGCATAGTAGTCTCTTTTGGTTTTCAATGTAATGTTCTTGTATAAATGGAGGGAACGTTTGTAATCAGATAGTGAGGATGGTGAGGGGGCTTTACGCCATTTTCTTTCTTTCTGACAAAGTAGATGTTTCCAGGTGCA
The DNA here is from genome assembly GCF_901001135.1 of Rhinatrema bivittatum. Lineage (NCBI taxonomy): Eukaryota > Metazoa > Chordata > Amphibia > Gymnophiona > Rhinatrematidae > Rhinatrema > Rhinatrema bivittatum. The sequence continues at coordinate 624,441 of NW_021820281.1, read as the reverse complement.
CCCCAGAGCCATCTGTAGACCCTGGAGGCAGCGTTCTATTCAGCCATGCACAACTCTCCTAGGATTACCCGAGCCTGAAGTGGTGCGAAGATACCATCTCAGCTCTAGAGCAATTGAGACCCTGTACAAAGTCCTGCGTAATGATATAGATCCCATCTCCTCTCGCAACCATGCTGTCCCAAGGCTGGTGAAACTTCTGTGTGCTTTGCATTTTTTTTGTGACAGGAAGTTTCCAGAATACAGTCGGACTGGTTTGTGGGAGGAATCAGTCCACAGGAGAGTACATTTTGCAATCAGAAGTCATTCAATTCAATGAAATTGCAGGTGATATATGATGCCCGTCAATGGATCCTGAATGTGGTTTCGAGGTTTCCGGGGAGCTGCCACGATTCCTACAACCTTGCTCATTCCTCTCTTGGAACCAATTTTCCTGAAGGGAAATACAGTGATAGCTGGTTGCTTGGTAAGTAACAGTAGGTAACTGTAGTCTTGATAGAGAACCATGTGGTAAGGAGTAATGAACAAGTAGAAGTTAATTGCCTAATCCTAAAGTATTTTGTTACTATTGTGTAGATATGTGTTTCCTGCTATTTGTTTTGTCAGTGTCAAAGATACAATATTTATTACCTCTGTTATAAGTGACACTAGGTATGGCTGAAAGCCATGGTTGCTGACTCTGCTCCAGGTCCTGCCCACCATGGCAGAAAGACGGTACAACAAGGAGCATACAAGCACTAGGTCTGTTATCGAATGGACATTTGGTGTGCTGAAAGGGTGATTCAGATGCTTGGATCAGTCAGGTGGTGCCCTCCAGTACAGTCCTGCTGCATGCTACATAACCTCACCTGGAAGTGAAAGTCCCTGAAAACTTGCCCCCCAGAACTACCTGTACAACCCACTGGAGAAGTGGACACAGTGCGAGGCTCAGAGGTTTACTGAAGGGTCATCGAGGAGTATTTCACATGAAGGTTCTTAGAGGTCTTACAAATAACACCTCTCCTCTGTCTAAGATATTTCCAAAATTCTATTGTTTTGTGTTTTATATTTCTGGGGTTGTAATTGGAGTCTGAGAGGCTCTGAAGGATGTTCAATGATTTTATAATGTTATCTTGCTTTTCTGACTTCTTTACAGTTAATAAATAATGTTTCTGCAGCTGAGTGTTTCTGTGGTTTAATGTAATTCCTTTAATCCTTACTGACATTCTGAACATGGACGCTTATGTCCAAGGTGTCCTTTGAATGTGGCGAACAGCCAAAGGCCAACTCCTAGAAAGGACACCAAGGTTGTAGACATCCATGAGGGGCCACAAGAAAGGCTGTACCCAATTGACCCTTTTAAGGGACACCAAAGTCATCGACGTCCATGACGGCCCACATGAAGACTAGTCCGGGGTGTCGCTTAAAGGCCCCTGACTTACGCTGCCTATGTAAGGTTGTTCAGAAACCCATTTGGCACCTTGAAGGGACAGCATAGTCATCGACATCCATGAGGGGCAGAACGAATGGACGCTTTAGTCTGGGGTGTCCCTTAAAGGCGCCCGACTTGGGACGCCGACATCAGGTTGTTCAGAAACCCGTTTGGTGCCTTTAGGGACAGCATAGTCATCAATGTCCATGAGGGGCTGTATGTCTTACAATGTTCATCCCTCATGGCCACGCCTAAAACATCTATTTTGTAGCCGACAATGCCACGAGGAAGAAGCCATCTTCCTAACTTCTTGGACAGTGAAGTTCAGCAGCTGGCCAGCCTCATTGTGGCAGATGAGAGGCACCTATTTTTTCACCCTGGGCACCCACACAATTAGGAAAGGGCAGGTGCTGGCTGGCTAGTGCTCAGGGCAATTTTCAATGCCCAAGCATCCTATCCCAGAGAGGTGAATATGACTGAGGCCTTGAATTGTAGCTTGAATTGTAGGATGGGTGGGAGGTTCAGGCCCTGCATTATTGACTGTATATAGTGCTGTTTGCATTTTTGATTCCTACCCTGCATATGGGTGAGGACTACAAATGGTAGCTTGAATTTTAGAATGGGTGGGAGGTGCAGGCCCAGCATTAAATACTGTGTATATAGTAATATTTGAATTTTTATTCCTATCCTGCTTATGGGCGAAGCCTACATTGGTAGAATTGTAGGATAGGTGGGAGGTGCAGGCCCAACATTCAATACTGTTGTGTATATTGTAATGTTTGCATTTTTTATTCCTGCCGCCAGGTGTATGCATTGAAAAAGAGGGCCAGGCATCTGCGGTAGGAGGAGAAGGAGTGGCTCCTGGCCCTCCTCACCAGACACGGGCAGCCTGATGGTGAGTATATTAGGAATTACAGACGATTATTACACTGCCTAAATTGATAATATAGCGGTTGATGCGTGTGCTTTTCCATTTTCTTGGCTTCCGATCATTACAATTGTTGTGCGTGGAGATATTAAAGTTTATTTATATCTGTTGTGTTAAATCCATACATTTCTCCTTCTGTCTTTCCTTTTCCCCACCATCTTTTGCTATTTCCTATTTTAGACACCTTGAACCAGTTCAGAGGAGGGGGAAGAGGAGGCCGTGGAGGAGGAAGAAGGACCATCCCCAACACCGCCACCCCCAACCCCACCACCCCTAACCCCAACCAATTTCTGTCCCCCAACACCACCACAGCCCTGTACCCCACCCCACCCACCCATTTCCTGCCTCATGTCCTGGAGGGAAGAGGAGGTAGTCATCATTGATGATGAGTCCTCCATTGATGCTCCATCTGCAGCCCATGAACAGCAGGAGCAAGAGCAGCATCCGAGGATGTGCCTGGTGAGGAAGGAAGGCCTTCCTCAATCCAGGCATGCTTGGATGCTATCCTAGCACTTCTCAGTTGGCTGTACAGCAGGATGGACACAATGCAAGGGCTCCTGGTGTATGTAGGGGCCAATTTGGCAGAGCTTGTACATGGCCAACAGCAGATGATTGAGCTTCTATCAACCATGGCAGGAGCTGGATAGCTGATGGTCCTGTCCCGGCCGGGGCCAAGTGGGCCCCTGCCGCCCACCCAGTGACGCTCCTCCTCATACCCCCAGGAAACATGCCCAATCCTTGTCCTCCATCCCAACTCCTTCTGTAAATATGTAAATAGTTTTTATTTTTAAATATAAAGATTTATCTTTGTTTCAAACTTTTGATGCATGGCCTGTTGGCTCTCCAGTATTATGACCAGCACCGGCCTCCAGTGATGTCCCCGAAATGTGCAAGGGAGAAGTTAGAGGGGAGAATGATGACAAGAGTAATGACACACAGTCAGGTGGGAAATGGGGAGAGAGTAGTTGAAGATTCCAGCCAAGGGGTAGGAGTGTCTAGGTGGTGATGTCCAGGTGTCGGGGAAAAAGGTGAGAAAAGGGAAGAAAATCTGAGGTTGTGCCATTATCACCTGTGTTTTTATTAGCAGACTTCCCACCTTTGGGGAAATGCTTAATCATGCTCTAATAATAAAGCATAAGAAGGTAAAAAATAGACATCTTGAAACACTGAAAAAATGAGAGACATTGCAGCCTTTGACAAACATGGAACTAATTTATTGTGAAAACATAAATAAAACTGTCACTGTGTTGTTGCTGATGTGAAGACTTGGCTTAAGGCCTCCACGGCCAGAACCAGTCTTCCCACCAGTGTGGTGATGTTGTTTTGAAACTCTAAATTCTCCCACTGCATCTGCTGGAGGACCGATTGGACTCCAGTCCACCCCTCTGCAAGAGCAGAGTTGTGAACTTGCTGATGTTCGGTTAGGTTAGTCACTATGTTGTTGGCAAGCTCATCCAGGCAGATGATGGGTATGCCAACCTCGTCCACTTGCTGCTCTATGGAAGCCCATGTAGTCTCTGCCGGCTGTGTTTCAGGGGTGTCCTCCTGCAGGGTCAGCATTCAAAGTTGTTCGAGCTGCGTCTCCTCGACCACTTGGGTCTCAGTGGGAGCGTTCTCATTGGTGATGTCGGGGAACATGAATTCAGGCATGGAAGAAGAGTCTGAATCACCTTCCACACCCTCATCCATATTGTTTCTTCTCCCGTTTGACACAGCAGCTGCAGGAATGGACAAAACAGTCAATAATTAGTTTGGTCGCTCACCCAAGCACATACAAAGAAACAAATAATGCAGACACGGTAGTCATTTCAAAAATTGTACCTTCTGGTCACCCTGAGTCACAGCCATCGGGTGCAGTCACTCCATCAAGTGCCTCCGGGTGCAGCGTGGAGAGGACCAGCTCCTCCAGGGGAGACAATTGCAGACTACAAGCAGGTCTACCACCTGTCTGTTTCCATGAAACCACAATTTTGGCAGCTTTCTCCTTTACCTCTCTGCGTGTGACATGCCAGTGGTGCTGGATCTGCTTGACATCCCTGGTCTTGACCGCCTGGAGACTGAGCGCTCGAGCGATCCACTCCAAGATTTGCTTTCTGGTCAACTGTGAGCACTTTGATTTGAAGAGGGCCCTGTAGTTTTTGCAGTCACTCCAGCAGAGCTGCTCCTTCTCCGCTTCAGAGAAGCGCACATCACGCACACACTTCTGTGGAGGTTGGACACCAGTAGGGCCCGCCCGCTCTTCAACTGGATGCAAGCTTCATTTTCTTCCATTCCCATTCTGATATCCGTCCACTTGACCACCAGCGTTTCAACTGTTGTTCTCCATGTCAGTTACTCGCTGCCAAAACAAAGACAGGAAACAAAAGTATTGTACTCCAGTTTGTGGCAATTTAAAGAACAGCAATGATACATGAGAAAACAGATTGGACAGGTACAGAGAGAGAAAGGCAAAAGAGAGAGCATGGACAGATAGAAAAAGAAAGAGGCACAGTGCCCCCAGAAAGCATGGACAGATATAAAAAAAAAAGAAACACAGTCCCCCCTGAGAGCATAGATAGATAGAAAAAGAAAGAGACACAGCCCCCCCAGAGAGCATGGACAGATAGAAAAAGAAAAAAAATACAGTCCCACCAGAGAGCATGGACAGATAGAAAAAGAAAGAAACACAATCTCCCCAAAGAGTATGGACATATAGAAAAGGAATGAAACACAGGCCCTCCATAGAGAGAGAAAGATATCCCAGTTTGCTACCCCAAAATATATATATTAAAAAAAAAAAAGGCAGGCTCTAATGACGCCAAAATGGAATCACCGGCGTACACGGATCGAGCGTCTTTAAGCTAACAGACGTTCTTAACTACACGTTGCAAAATGGATTTCCAGGGACCTGAATGCAAGGAAATCCTGAACGTGGATAGAAAAAGTACAACATAGAAACATAGAAATGATGGCAGAAGAAGAGCAAACGACCCATCCAGTCTGCCCAGCAAGCTTCACACTTTTTATTTTTTTCTCATACTTATCTGTTACTCTTGGCTCTTAGTAATCTTTTGGTTCTATTACCCTTCCACCCCCACCATTAATGTAGAGAGCAGTGTTGGAACTGCATCTAATGTTGTGGAGCGCTAGGAGAGCGATCCCACTCCTGGGTGATGTGTGTCCTTGGGCCACGGCTCGACCCCAGAGGGCTCTGAAGAAGTGCCGCGGGAGGCGTGGCATGCCCGAGCATGGGCTGGACGGGAGCAGGGCTGGAGTGAAGACTGGCTGACAGGCCCTCCTCTGGACCTGCGCGCTTCGGAAGACCCAACAACGCAATGTTGGTCTAGTGAACAGTCCTCCGACCGTTCCCAGCCCTTTCGGACCTGCCGCAGGGTACGGCACGAAGCGGCAGGCCAGTTGGAGGCCAGGACAGTGAAGACTGGAACATGGATTCAGACGAGACTCAGGAATGACGTAGACTCAGGCGTAGACGTGGACTCAGGACGAGGTGCAGGATCCTTAGACGTGGACTCAGGCATAGACGTGGACTTCAGGAACGGGGTGCAGTATGCATAGACATGGACGCAGGCAAGACAAGGACTCAGGTCGAGGTACTGGATGCACAGAGGTGGAGTCAGGAACGAGGGCTGAAGGAAGACATGGGCACTGACCCTCAGGGCGCCCTACTCAGGCCACCCGCGGGACTGAGTCGCGGACCACTTTGTCCCATGCGCGCCCTACACAGCCCTGGAAGGCTGGTCGCGGACCACGCAGAGAGCGGGAGAGCACAGGAAAGAGGAAGCAGGTTCGCTGCTCTCCTGGCAGCACAAGGCAAGGATATACGCTGCTCTCCTGGCAGCACAAGGCAAGGATATACGCTGCTCTCCTGGCAGCACAAGGCAGGTTAGGCATCAGGATCAGGAACAAGGATATCTGGAACATCAGGACTGGAACACATATACTGGAATAGGAGACACACCTCTGGGCTGGAACATGGACATCAGGAACATCAGGACTGGAACAAGAGACAGACCTTGAGACTGGAACGGCAGGCAAACATCAGGACTGGAACACTGAAGACATCAGGACTGGAACAACTTGACAAGAAGCTTCAACAGGAAACATGGAACACTGGACCTTGCAGAAGGCTGGAATACAAGGCATCTCCTGGAACGAGGAACTCAGGAGTGACCAACTCCTTGCGAAGGCAAAGATACACTGAAAGCTGAGCCCTTTAGTAGGGCTGAAGTGGACAACGCCCAGGCAGGGGTCAGCAGGGGGCCACACCTGGCTGGCACTTGAAGAGCAGTAGAGAAGCGCGCGCTCGCACCCTAGGAGGCTGGAGAGAAGAGCTGGAAGCTGGTGGCGTCCTCAGCCACGTGGAGGGCCCAAGGAAGCCGCGGAGCAGCCCTGGACTGGAGCTGGGTGAAGGCAGGTCAGTGGAGCAGCTCCCAGCTGCACGGACAGAAGCAGAGAGAGCGGGGGAAGGGCTGACTGCAGGAACGGCTCCATGCCGTGAGAACAGCCCCAGGAAGAGAGGTAAGACTGCAGGGAGAGTGGAAGCTGTAGCAGGCTGCAGGCACAGTAGAGAGCAGTGCTGGCTGCAGGGCACTGTGAGAGACTGCAGGCACCGGCAGGGACGGCTTCCCTGCTGGGCAAGGACCCGGGCTAAAACAGGCACTGGGAGAGACGGCCTGCTCGCTGAAGGTCCCGGGATCGCAGCAGCACGTCGGGGAAAGGCAGAGATAGCAGCCGAGGAGCAGACCACATGGCAGCAGCTGTGGAAACGGCCCCAGCTGATTCAGGGAGAAAGAAGCAGCGTCAGCAGCCCGGCTGGCTGTGGCTGTGAGAGGTAAGAACCTGCACACGCTTCTTGTGGGCAGGAGCATAACATCTAAGTGAAATATCTAGCTTAATTAGTTAGGGGTAGTAACCTCCACAATAAGCAAGCTACACCCATGCTTATTTGTTTACCCAGACTATGTAATTCAGTCCTTGTTGGTTGTTGTCTGTATATAGATCCACTTTTCTTCATTCCCCCTGCCATTGAAGCAGAGAGTTATGCTGGATATGCATTGAAAGTGAAGTATCAGACTTTCTCCCCTGCCGTTGAAGCAGAGAGCTATGCTGCTGGATATGCGTGAAGTATCAGACTTTCTCCCCTGCCGTTGAAGCAGAGAGCTATGCTGGATATGCATTGAAAGTGAGGTATCAGACTTTCCCCCCTGCCGTTGAAACAGAGAGCTATGCAGGATATGCATTGAAAGTGAGGTATCAGTCTTTCTCCCCTGCCGTTGAAGCAGAGAGCTATGCTGGATATTCGTGAAGTATCAGTCTTTCTCCCTTGCCGTTGAAGCAGAGAGCTATGCTGCTGGATATGCGTGAAGTATCAGTCTTTCTCCCTTGCCGTTGAAGCAGAGAGCTATGCTGTTGAAAGTGAAGTATCAGGCTTATTTGGTTTGGGGTAGAAACACAGTCCCCCCAGAGAGCATGTACAGAGAGAGAAAGGGCTCCCAGATTGCTACCCCAAAATAATAATTAAAAAAAGGTGGGTTTTAATGCTAAAAAAATTACCGGCATACATAGTTTGAGTGTCCTTTAAAAAGCTAACAGACATTTGAAAAGTGGATAAGAATGTCGGTGCCAGGTGTGTCTGCCTCCCAGTATTATAAACATTCAAGCATGAGACATCGATCTACAATGCAATTTTATGGACGTTTGATAATGATGCGAGCCGGGCATACAGGAATAGGATGTCGACAAAAAATGTTAGTACACGCCGAGAAAAATGAAAATTTTACACAAGCGGCTTTCAGGAACGCTTTTCTTAAGAAAATGTTGCCTCCACTGTACACACATTTCCAATATCCTTAGCGGGCCCATTATAAATGATTTTGCGATGCCCCTTTTTTGGACATTGATCCTTAACACTCTCTATCCTCAAACGCTGTATTCAAGGACTTACATTTAATATATATGCCAAAATAAATATATATAATATTAAAATTGTTTATATAAGTAGAAAGCAACCAGTTATTACCTTAGCAAAATGAAGGAAATGAAGAGATGAAAGGAATCTAGATAAAACTCAAGTCTTGATGAAGCTCAAGTCATCTGAATTCAAGGGACCAGTCTGTAGCCAGTACAGGTGCAATTGAACTCGACACAAAGAGGAAGTTTGCCTCATTGCAGCAATTGATATACCCTGCTCCTGATAGGATTATGACGCGCTTGCTGAAGTCACAGGCACAATGGGGGAGCTAAGCCGATATCAAATATGCATTTTTTGGTTTAAATATTTTTTTTGTACTTCAACAATTGTATTATAGATGCCAAAGCTTTTTTTTGACAGATACACACAGACTGATTGCACGAGCAATGCAATATTGAACGTCTGATGCAATAATAATGATGGCGCGACGGATACTTCATTTCGAACTACGTGCACGCTTTTAATTTCAGATTAATTTGAATATTGCATCTGCAGTGCCGGCGAAAAAATGTGCACGCGTTAAAACCACGTGCGTTCCTAATGAACGCAATTTCTTTGCAAGTTTTTTATAGTATCAGCACCTAAGAGAGGCACTTTCAACTCAGGGTGTGTTTTGGCAGGGTGGGGGGGGGGGGAGGGACAGTACATACATCTTCTTACATACATATAATACATCTTATAATACATCTTCTTACATACATCAGCATTCTCATTCAAAAGAGGCTCAATACAATGTCTTTATTCCCATGTTTTAGGCACACTTCACTTGTCATTGACTTTCCCACTTACTCCATATCAACCTCTCCCTAACAGTGCAGAGCCCTGAACCCCTGCACCAAATGGGACAACTGATGTACAAGCCTCAATTTGGACTCACCCCAACCCTCTGTCTCTTATTCCCTGTTCCTTCAACTGGAGGAACTTCTTAGCCTCTAACCATTCTCATCCACATCACGGGGGACTGAACACACCACTACTGTTTCTCCAAAGGGGGTTTACCCTTTATCCAAGGTGGTACAACATGAGCAAAGGTGGATACACATTTTAAATACTGTAACTACTAATGGGCTTAATAATAATATTGAATGGTCTGTATTTTTTTTACTACTTATTTTTTAGTACTTCCTTAAGTTCCATGCTGGCTAGATTTGTCTAGTTCCATGTTTTGCAGTGTTGGATTCATTTTTTTTTTTTATGTATATAGAGGGTAGGACAAATGGATAAAGAGTTTTCACCCAGACACAGACTAGTTTGAAGGCACAGGCCAAACTCTGAGTGAACTATTTACTGTTTTGCACTGGGAAATGTTTACGAACAGGCAAGAATCTGTTTATTTAGTTATTCCAGTAGGCCTTTGATGAGAAAGTAAGCAATTAACTTATACTAAAGCCCGAGAAAGAGTGAAGGCCACACAGTTGTGCCTGAAATTGATAAGAACTCAGAGGGAGGGAACATCGCTGCTTTTCCCAAACATTTAGTCTATAAGGAGAAATAACAGCTAGAGAGAGAGAGAGCATGCTTCCGGACATGATAGCATAAGCTGATCCTTTGGAAACATGTAAGCTTTTTATACATAATTAGCAATTGTTATTATCTACCATTACTTCTGTATGATCTGATTTTATTTGTTCTATCCTCCTATTGCCAAATAAACTTACTTTCCTAAGTATCTGGAACTGTGATGTATTGAATCAAAGTGTGTGTGTGTGGCTATTTGTGTAGAGGAAAAGCCCCTGGGTTCATGCCCCCAGGTATAATCCCAGTAATTGTGTGTGGCTATTTGTGTAGGGAATAAGCTCCTGGGTTCAATCCCCCCAGTAATTGTGCGTATTTACATTGGATAAGCCCCTGAGGTTGTCCTGTGCACGCAGGTGATATGCCCCTCAGGTAGCCCACAGTGTAGACCTCAGTGAGATCAGCCCCCCAGATCAGAGCCCCTGGGCAGAACCCAAAACATGCAGCAATACCCTTTTTTCTGTATTCTGCTTTTGCCCCTTTTTGAGCCTGTCTTCACAATGTGGTCAGCAATTTATTCAGTGTTATGATGTCAGTTTTTGATGCCCTTTGCTGTATTTCATTATCCCATCTGTAGCATTTCAATGTGTATTTACATCGTTAAACCCTATTTTGAATGAAGACATTTGGTTTTGTGCTCTAGAACAACTCACCCTGAGTTGGCTGGGGATGGGGTAACTTTGATCAGACATTATTGCACCTTGAACAACATTTGAACACTATGGTGCCCATGGTTTGAATCTTGAACTGTGTTTTTCCTGCAATTCCCTGTTTTGAAGACGCTGAGAGACTTTTTCATCTGAGAAGATGGTATTAGTCTGCTAAAGATGAGTATTTGTATATCTATACATTCTATAAATGATTAACTGATTGCTATTGATATGTTTCAACAGACAAAGGTATATTTTTGAGAAGTACTGATTGTGAAATGTTACAAACAGCTCCTGATGAAGCTCACTGCAAAACACTGGCCACTGTTGGGCTGTGATTGACATTCTTGAGGACGGTTGTCTAACACATTTTTTAATTGCAACATAAGAACATAAGAACATGCCATACTGGGTCAGACCAAGGGTCCATCAAGCCCAGCATCCTGTTTCCAACAGTGGCCAATCCAGGCCATAAGAACCTGGCAAGTACCCAAACACTATTCCATGCTACTGTTGCTAGTAATAGCAGTGGCTATTTTCTAAGTCAACTTAATTAATAGCTGGTAATGGACTTCTCCTACAAGAACTTATCCAATCCTTTTTTAAACACCGCTATACTAACTGCACTAACCACATCCTCTGGCAACAAATTCCAGAGTTTAATTGTGAATTGAGGGAAAAATAACTTTCTCCAATTAGTTTTAAATGTGCTACATGCTAACTTCATGGAGTGCCCCCTAGTCTTTCTATTATCCGAAAGAGTAAATAACCGATTCACATCTACCCGTTTTAGACCTCTCATGATTTTAAAGACCTCTATCATATCCCCCCTCAGCCATCTCTTCTCCAAGCTGAAAAGTCCTAACCTCTTTAGTCTTTCCTCATAGGGGAGTTGTTCCATTCCCCTTATCATTTTGGTAGCCCTTCTCTGTACCTTCTCCATCACAACTATATCTTTTTTGAGATGCGGCGACCAGAATTGTACACAATTTTCAAGGTGCGGTCTCACCATGGAGCAATACAGAGACATTATGATAAAAATCCTTAGCGGTTATGACTGATATTTGAGAACTGTTGTCCAACATGTTTTAATTACAATACAACAATTCTTTAAAAAAATATGTTTGAAAAAATCCCATATTGGAAAACCTCCACAAATGACTGAAAAGTCTGAGTGGCCCGTGGAATGCAGAGCACACTGACAGGCTAGCTGATCCAGGTGGAGACATTTCTGATGAAAGTTATTGATGTAGAACATTTTGGGTTATTTTTTTGGCAAAGTGTTTCCCTGTGTGTTTGAATCTGAATTTGTGATTCTTTCTATTTATCAGTTTTCTCTTGGATAAATCCATGCTGGCTGTGTCCCATTACATCATGTCTATCTATATGTTCTGTGATTTTATTCTTTATAACAGTTTCCACAATTTTTACTGGTAGTGAAGTCAGGATCAAGGGTCTATAGTTTCCAGGATTCCCTCTGGATCCCTTTTTATATAACTGGGTTACATTGGAAACCCTCCAGTCCTCAGGTACAATGAATGATTTTAATGATGCAACAAATTACTTGAATAGGTCTGGAATTTCATTTTTTAGTTCCTTCAGAAACCTTGGATGCATACCATCTGTCCAGCTGATTTGATACTCTTCAGTTTGTCAATCTGCCTTACTACATTTTCCAGATTCACCAAGATTTGAGTCAGTTCATCTGAATCATCACCCTTGAAAATGATCTCTAGAACCGTTATCTTCCCATCATCCTTCTTAGTAAAAACCGAAGCAAATAATTGATTTAGTCTTTCCACAATGGGCCTTATCTTCTCTAAGTGCCCCTTTAATCCCTCAATCATCTAACGGTCCAACCAACTCCCTTGCAGGCTTCCTGCTTCAGATATATTTTCAAAAGTTTTGATTATGAATTTTTGCCTCTACGGCTAATTTCTTTCAAAATGTTCTTTTACCTGTCTGATGAATGTTTTACATTTAATCTGTCAATACTTATGCTTTTTCCTATTTTCTTCAGCTAGAGCCTTCATCCAATTTTTGAAGGCAGATCTTTTGGCTAAAATAGCCTCTTTCACCTCACATTTTAACCATGCTGGTAATTGTTTTGCCTTCCTTCCACCTTTTTTAATATGTGGAATACATATGGACTAGAGATGCAAATCGGAACCGGAACCGGTTCCGATTTTGGATTCAGGGGCTATCGGGAAATTATTTTTGCTGTGGTCTGATTGGTTATTTTTTTTTTTATCGGCTGCGTCCTAGCCGATAAAAAAAATCACACCCCGACCCTTTAAATTTGATTATTTAGTATCTCCCACCCTCCCGACCCCCCAAAAAACTTTATTAAAGTACCTGGTGGTCCAGTGGGGGTCCCGGGAGTGATCTCCCTCTCTCGGGCCATTGGCTGCCAGTAAACAAAATGGCGCCGATGGCCCTCTGCCCTTACCATGTTACAGGGGCTATCGGTGCCATTGGCCAGCCCCTGTCACATGGTAGGAGCAATGGATGGCCCGCGCCATTTGTAAAGATGGTGCCAGCCATCCATTGCTCCTAACATGTGACAGGGGCTGGCTAATGGCACCAATAGCCCCTGTCACATGGTAAGGGCAAAGGGCCATCGGCGCCATTTTGATTAGTGGCAGCCGACTGCCCGAGAGCAGGAGATCACTCCCGGGACCCCCACTGGACCACCAGGTACTTTAATAAAATTTTTATGGGGTCGGGAGGGTGGGAGATACTAAATAATCAAATTTAAAGGGTCAGGTGGGTTTAGGGGATGTTTTAGTTGCCCTTTCTCCCCCCCCCCCCCCAAAAAAAAATAATAAGAGAACCCCTACGAAAAATTTTGTGGGGTTTTCATATCAGTTTCGGGGACCCCCAATTTTTTGATGATTTTGAAAATATCGTCTGATATTTTCAATTGTCAGAAAAATGATTCACATCCCTAATCTGGACTATGCTTCTAAGATGGTATATTTTAACAATGTCCATCCCTGTTGTACTTTCATAAGAACATAAGGTTTGTCATACTGGGTCAGACCAAGATTCCTTCAAATCCAGTATCCTATTTTCAACAGTGGGCAAGCCAGTTCACAAGTACCTAGCAGGATCCCAAGGAGTAGAGAGATTCCAAGCTGCCTATCCCAAGAATAAGCAGTGCATTTCTGTAACTCTGCCTTAATAATTATTAATGGACGTTTACTCCAGGAACTTGTTCAAACCTTTTTTAAACAAGCTATACTAAAAGCTTTCACCACATCCTCTGGCAATGAATTCCAGAACTTTATTATAGGTTGAGTAAAAAAAAAATATATATCTTATTAGTTTTAAATGTATCACCTTGAAACTTCATTGTGTGTCCACTGGCCTTTGTACTCTTAACCTTTGTAGCTGCACCTTTCATTTTTTTCTATTTTTATCATTTTATCAAAATTTTCCTTTTGAAAGTATAGTTCCAGAGTCATGGATTTACTTATTGACCCCTTTCCAGCCATTAATTCAATTTTGATCATGTTATGATCACTATTGCCAAGTGGTCCCACAACCATTACCTCTCTCACCAAATCCTGTGCTTCACTAAGAATTAGATGTATTTTTATTTATTTATTTATTTATTTATTTATTTATTTATTTATTTAGAGTTTCTTCTATACTGATAGCCATTTGCACATCGTATCTAAAATAGCTCCTTCTTTCATTGGTTCCTGAACCAATTGCTCCATAAAGCTGTCATTTATTCCATCTAGGAACTTTATATCTCTAGCATGTTCTGATGCTACATTTACCCAGTAAATATTGAGGTAATTGAAATCTCCCATTATTACTGCACTACCAGTTTGGTTAGCTTCCCTAATTTCTCTTAGAATTTCACTGCCTGTCTTACCATTTTGACCAGGTGGATGGCAGTATTCTCCTATCACTATACTCTTCCCCATCTCACAAGAGATTTCTACCCATAAAAATTCTATTGTGCATTTAGTCTCTTGTATGATATTTATTCTGTTGGACTTGATACTATCCCAGACATAAAGCACCATCCTGCCCACCAAGTTGCTCCTCCCTATCATTGTGATATAATTTGTACCATGGTATGGCACTATCCCATTGGTTTTCCTCCTTCTACCACATCTGAGAGATGCCAATTGTGTCGATCTCATCCTTCACTGCCATATACTCTAACTCTCTGATCTTATTTCTTGGACTTCTGGCATTAGCATAGAAACATTTCAAAGTGTGTTTTTTGTTTCTATTAAGACCTGCTTTTCAGTTGATAGGGTTAATTTGGAATCTTTTTCCTCAGGTGATTTATTTATTTATTTTAAAGTATTTATTACCCACAGCCTTCAAAGTTTGGGGTGGTTTACAATAATACATTCATAATTGATTCAAGACACATGTTAAAACAATTAATAACGTAAAAGATAAAATAGTCTTAAAATTAAATAACTTAAAAGGTGGATACTGGAAAAGGTAAAATAGATAAAAATAAAGGAGTGAATAAAACACCAGAAGGATTATATCTCATATAGATCTGGGAATGCTTGCTTAAAGAGATAGGGGCGGATTTTCAGAGCCCTGCTTGCGTAAATCCGCCCAAAACTGGGCGGATTTACGCGAGCAGGGCCCTGCGCGCCGGTAAGCCTATTTTACATAGGCCTACCGGCGCGCGCAGAGCCCCGGGACTCGCGTAAGAACCGGGGTTTTCGGAGGGGGCGTGTCGGGGGCGGGCCCGAACCGCGCGGCGTTTTCGGGGCGTGTCGGGAGCGTTCCGGGGGCGGGCCCGGGGGCGTGGCTACGGCCCGGGGCGGCCCGGGGGCGTGGCCGCGCCATCCGGACCCGCCCCCAGGTCGCGTCCCGGCGCGCAGGAGGCCCGCTGACGCGCAGGGATTTACGCCTCCCTCTGGGAGGCGTAAATCCCCCGACAAAGGTAAGGGGGGGGTTTAGACAGGGCCGGGCGGGTGGGTTAGGTAGGGGAAGGGAGGGGAAGGTGAGGGGAGGGCAAAGGAAAGTTCCCTCCGAGGCCGCTCCGATTTCAGAGCGGCCTTGGAGGGAACGGGGTAGGCTGCGCGGCTCGGCGCGCGCCGGCTATACAAAATCCATAGCCTTGCGCGCGCCAATCCAGGATTTTAGTGGATACGCGCGGCTCCGCACGTATCTACTAAAATCCAGCGTACTTTTGTTTGCACCTGGAGCGCAAACAAAAGTAGGCTATTCGCGCTCCTTTTAAAATCCGCCCCATAGTGTTTTAATGCTTTTTAAAAGTCCTTTATATTGCTTAAAAAGTCTAAGATTTTGCAGCATTGTATTCCATAGGATTGGGCCTGCAATAGAGAAAATCTACCAAGATTTTTTCAAACTTGCACTTCTGGTTCACCCTAATGGTCCTTCATTTGTTCTCTCTCATGATATGGATGTGCCAGGAATGTCACAGAGAAGAAGAATGTCTTCCAGAGCTGCATGAGATCCGCACAAAAAATGAATCCCCAAATATGTGCCATTTGAAGAGGGTTAATCATCATGGACTAACATCTATTTTCAACTGAGGTAAATGCATGTATCACTGGGCAGCATCTCATAGCGCCACCCTCCCCTCTTATACATGCAATGAACTTATTTCTAACAATGACCCTTTTCCTTACTTTTTCCCAGAATTCAATGGAAGAGGAAAATCTCACCACAGTGACAGAATTCATCATTCTGGGGTTTCCTGAATTTTCAGACCTACAAATCCCCCTTTTCCTTCTGTTCTTACTGATTTACCTGATCATCCTGATGGGGAACCTCACTATTATAGCCCTGACGTGCCTGGACTCTCGCCTGTACACCCCCATGTACTTTTTCCTCTATAACGTGTCCTTTCTTGATATTTCTTCCACCACAGTCACTCTTCCCAAACTGCTGGATATCTTCTTAAGAAAAGTCAGATTATTTCTATAATTGGGTGTTTTACACAGATGCATAGTTTTATGCCTCTGGTTTTTATAGAATTACTTATACTTGCCTTCATGGGCTATGATTGCTACGTAGTGATATGTCTCCCCCTGCACTACACTCTGGTTATGAATGAAAGACTCTGGGGCGGATTTTAAGAGCCCTGCTCACCTAAATCCGCCCAAATCCGGGCGGATTTAGGCGAGCAGGGCCCTGCGCACCGGGAAGCCTATTTTATATAGGCCTACCGGCGCGCGCAGAGCCCCGGGACTCGCGTAAGTCCCGGGGTTTTCGGAGGGGGCGTGTCGGGGGCGTGTCGGGGGCGGGCCCGAACCGCGCGGCATTTTGGGGGCGGGTATGGGGGCGTGGCTACGGCCCGGGGCGGTCCGGGGGCGTGGCCGCGCCCTCCGTACCCGCCCCCAGGTCGTGGCCCGGCGCGCAAGAGGCCCGCTGGCGCGCGGGGATTTACGTCTCCCTCCGGGAGGCGTAAATCCCCCAACAAAGGTAAGGGGGGGGTTTAGACAGGGCCGGGCGGGTGGGTTAGGTAGAGGAAGGGAGGGGAAGGTGAGGAGAGGGCGTTAGAGGATTCCCGCCGAGGCCGCTCCGATTTCGGAGCGGCCTCGGAGGGAACGGGGGTAGGCTGTGTGGCTCGGCGCGCGCCGGCTATACAAAATCGATAGCCTTGCGAGCGCCGATCCAGGTTTTTAGCAGATACGCGCGGCTCCACGCCTATCTACTAAAATCCAGCGTACTTTTGTTTGCGCCTGGAGCGCCAACAAAAGTAGGCCTATTCACGGAGTATGAAAATCTACCCCTCTGTGTACTGATGGCCACTGGGAACTGGCTCGTTGGACTTCTGGTACCAGTAACATACACTGCCCATGTATCTCATTTCTCTTACTGTGGGCACTATCAGATTAACCATTTCTTCTGTGATCCCTCAGCTCTTCTAACGCTCTCCTGCACCAGCACTTATAGCATTGAATGTATAATTTACATTATGTGTGTCTTTGTAGGGATGCCCTGCTTTATTACAACTCTGATGTCTTATGTCTACATTATCTCTGCCATCCTAAGGATCCATTTCACTGAGGGGAGGCACCTGCTCCTCACACCTCACAGTCGTTGTTCTCTTCTACGGGTCTATGCTCTGCTCATATATGAGACCAACATCCACACAGTCCCATGATCAAAACAAGCTCTTTGCTGTCCTATACAATGCTTTAATCCCAATGTTCAACCCCATGATTTATAGCCTAAAAAACCAAGAGCTCAAAAAAGCTCTAGGAAGAGTATTTAGTAGAAAATTTAATAGAGATCAGAAGAACACTTTCTCTGCTTAGATAACCAAGACATAGAAAATTTAACTTTATAATAGTGAGCCTAGGGCTGAAATCTATGGATTCAAAGTACTCGTGGACTTCAGCCGAAATCTTCAAAGCAGACTTATTTTCATAAGTACAATTTGAAAATATGAGGGACTGTGTGCTCATTTATATTTGCTGTGTGCTTATGAGGAGGGGGATGTTCTGATTCTCTCAGGAGAAAGTGAACAAGGTTCAGTTAACTTAAATCAAATAACGTGGCTTGCCAACTTTTATCACAAGCTGCCTTATTTGATTTACCATACCCACATTGCTCTGGGTTGGTTGAGTTTGCAATAATGTATGGAATTTCAAATTCTGCATGCTATCTGTGCACTAACATTGTTTACCATGCATAACACTTTAAAGAATGACTCCATGTGTCTCGTAATTGTTTTATATATCTGCATCTTGAAGAATTATTACTGTAGGCATCTTCTAGGTCATCACTGACCAATTGTCTCTAGTTTAAAGCCTAAGTTAGGATTAAGGAAGGAGTTGCAGGCCATCCCTTGAAGGAACCTTCTATGAGGTTGCTATGGATTGCTCGTCAGCATACATAAAATCAGGAGTGCATGAGGAGCAGTGCGCCATTTCTGTTGTTTTTTTTTTGGCATTGCTGAGCTGATTCCCCATTTTTAGGCCTCACAAGTTGATACAGAGGGCAAGGCATATTCCTGACCAGCACGCCCTCGGGCTGGCAGGGAGTGCCTCTGGAGTGGAGCGGCAGAAGACATTTTGGAGAACCTGTGTGTTTGAGGAACTTTTGTTTTGTGTAGAGCCTGGTCCTACCTCAGGAGGATTTCTTCCCTTGCTGGAAGAGGATCTGGCGAGCGAGCTGTGGTTCCCTGCCCTCACCACCAGGAGGGACAGCAGTGACTTGTTCACAGAGAAGTGAAAGGAATTTTGGAGAAAATTTTGCTCCTTTTGTAAATGAAGACATTTTTGCCACCAGGTCCTGCTTGTGAGAAGATTTGATTTTGTTTTGTATTTTGGACATTTCTACCTCAGAGATCCAAGGTAACCACAGAGAAGGAGATTAGGAGATTCCAGTCTCAATAGAGGCCGCCTTCTATCACCAGGTTTTGATTAGTGAGTGACATCTGAAGGGACACTAACTTAGTTGCAGAAGTACATTTTTAGAGTTTGTGAGATCAATTGGTGATTTTTTGTTGCTAATTGGATTAAAGATATTTATAAGCTACAGTAAATGTTTTTGTCAGAACATCCCACCAGAGTGTCCCATGTCTTTTGTGAGACTAAAGGTTCCCCTAAAGCAAGGACATCTGAGAGGAAGAGCCTGAGAGGCTGTGTGAGTTGCCCGCCCTGGTTGCCTTGGGCTTCAGAGGTTGAATCCACCTCCCCACTGGAAGACAAAGAAAGAGTCAGAGAGGGAGTTGCCAGCCTGGAGCAACCTTGAGCCCTTGTATTCAGGACACCGTCCACTGCTACTCCATGTTGTTCAGGGATCACAGCCTGAGCTCTGAATTTTGCTTCCTCTCTGCAGCAGGTCCGTGTCCCAATTACTGCTTCTGACCTGTGAACTGAGAAGATACAGACTAGACGAAAGAGCAGGAATGCACAGGAGCTCCAAATCTGTTAGTTTTCCATTCATTAATCTTTAAGAAATCTGCATAATGGATTCATGATTTAAACCCTTGTCGTAATTTAAGACTGACATTCAGATTTGTTTCTTCTCCTCTGCATTCCTCATGGATTTGATGTTTAAAGTTCTCGCACGTCGCAAGTGAAGATGAGCAATGATCCACCTGCTTTATTCTCTTATCACTAGTTTCTGTTTTCTCCTTTTTAGCCTGCATATTTCAGAGGTTCTGCTTCTTTTTCTTCTCTTTGTTGCATCCTGTTAGATGCAGACTCACAGAACAACCCCCCCTCCAAGGCACATTGCGGAGTCCCCGGGCCCCTTGTCATCTTCTTCACTAGGGGCAACCAGAGCCTCAGAACTCAATGACTTCTGCTATCATCAGACCTGCAGCCCTTGGCTATATAATCCACCCTGGAAAAAGTGCACACGTGAAAGCTTTCTAATATTTCACAACTGTGCAATATGCCTTATGTTGTGTCAATCTCTCTTCCTTGGTGTTCTCTTGAATTCTAGTAAAACAGGTAAAATTCAGATAATTATGGGAAATCTATGCAATCATTGCATGCTGGAGGGGAGGAGGAGCCTAGTGGTTAGAGCACTGGGCTGAGAACCAAATCCTATTGCCATTTCTTGTGACCCTGGGCAAACCATTTCACTCTCCATTGCCTCAGGTACAAACCTCAGGACTTATTTACTTAGTCACAGTATTTTTCCAAGAAGGACAAACATAACAGGATTTCCAAAGTGGTTGTACTTGGCACAGCTGCTTTGAGAATCCCACTGTATTTGTCCCACTGCTTGGAAAAATACTGCCATGGTAAATGCACCCAAAAATGCACATTGGCACCATGGGGCCACCATGGCTTAAAGGAGCTGCTTGACCATAACTAACACCCCCCCTTAACTAACACCCCCCCCCCCAAAAGTTAAAAAGCACCTGAGGGTCATCATAGACTCTGTGTCCCACCCAATCCATCCCTGGAGGCATGTGTAGTAAGAAAAAAAAGGAAAAAAAAAAACGTAAAGATCTCAGTCAGGGCCCATTCCAACTGATCCCCCATCAAGTATAAGATATAGCCCCAAGAGGCCATGTACCCACCTCTAAAATCCCCCTAGAATTAACATGAACTTTGGTGGTGAAGTTGGGGCCCAGAGTGTTCCCTAGGATCCTGGTCCAATGGCAGCCATTTTTCAAGAAGTTGCTGCTGGCAGGGCCCTGACTTTGCCCCTATTATGTGTTAGGGATGGTCAGCTCCATTTTGAAAAATGGTTGCTGCCTGCCCCAGAGTCTAGGGGATTCTTCGGTCTCCCACTACATCACCAGAGCTAAATTGTAAGTTATGAGGGGATCTGGAGATTGGGCTAAGGTGAAGAGTGAGTGTCATGGTCTCCAAGGGCCAGAATTTGTACTTCATGAGGAGGGGTTGAGAGGTTATCTTAATATGGCTGCCTCCAAATGCAGCCAGGGGAAGAAAAGGGACAGGGAGTCTAGAGAACCCCAGGGTTTTATATTAATTTTTTTTGGGGGAGGGGGATTATTTTACTTAGGGTCAAGCAGTCCCTTTAAACCTAGGACCTGGGAGCACTGGGACATGTGTTAGCTTCCCGATGCTCCTAGGAGAAGTTATTTGATTTGCACATTTTAGGTTAATCAGCTCATTACGAGATATGTGGTACTGACAACAGAATAATACAAGGTAAATAGCCTAATGAGCTCATTAGATTTTAATCCCTCTGGGGACCAGGAAATACCTGCAGTACCTGAATGTAACTGGCCTTGAGCTACCATTGAAAAGGCCTGAGCTGCATAAGAGATAAACAAATAAATGTGAGCAGAGAAAATGAACAGAACAGTAGCATTCCCCATCCCTCAGTGATCCATTGCCTATAATCTGAGAATGCACCCACTTCCCTGATGAAAAGCGGAGCAGGTATTCTAAGCATGCACACAAAGCAGGGCTCCTTGCTGCTTCTCTGCCACACGTCCCTCAGGGATCCATTGCCTATAATCTGAGAATGCACCCACTTCCCTGATGAAAAGCGGAGCAGGTATTCTAAGCATGCACACAAAGCAGGGCTCCTTGCTGCTTCTCTGCCAAGCGTCCCTCAGGGATCCATTGCCTATAATCTGAGAATGCACCCACTTCCCTGATGAAGAGTGGAGCAGGTATTCTAAGCATGCACACAAAGCAGGGCTCCTTGCTGCTTCTCTGCCATGCAGGCCTCAGGGATCCTTTCTCAAAGGGACGAGCAGAGGCTGTAAATACTGCTGCCTGCTGAGTATGGAGCTGGTGCAGACCTCTGATTTATAGACTGTGTGAACGGCTCCTTCCCACAAAGGGCCACTGCTGATCAGAGCTGGAAAGATAGACATGAAATCAGGATGACCCTGAAGGTGAGGCCTGTGGGCAGGATGGGTTTCTTTTTTAAATGTTTGAAAGTGTATTACAGCAATATACAATAGGCATAATCCCTACAGTACACTGCCCCAGTACATACCAATAAATGCTATAATATATTCTTTTTTACACATTAAGTTACTAATAGCAATACACATTGAAACAAATCTTCTTTCTTAAACCATTCATACCAATTTTCGACCATAGGTTTCCATCCAGTGCCATCTGAACCCATTTCCCAGAGTGGTTTAAACTATGTGACATCTTTCATACATCTATTTATTTATTTATTTATTTATTTAGACATTTTATATACCATCATTCCAGGTAATGATCACAACGGTTTACAGAAGTAACATTCATAACTATTAAATCAACAACTCTTGATGATTTACTTAGGTAGTGTTCATAAGCAGAGATTAACATCTCTCAAATGAAATGAAATGTTCCAATACATATTAAATTGCTTACAAAAGATCTAAGACTTAAGGCAACTAATACAGGAAAATAATATAACAAATATCACATAATGGTCTGTTCATTGTTTTAAGAAACCTATGTAAAGGAATTATATTATAGAATCTTTCCCAAGCTGCAGGTCAATCTTTTGAAACCTTTCTCCTTTCTACGATAACATTCAGTCTCTCCAGTTGCATCCAGTCTGTCATCCATTGGTGCCCTAAAGCTATAGGGGCTAGTAAATCCTTAACTCAATATTTAAAAATGCAGAGTTTAGCCAACCCAAGAGCTATTTGTAGATATTTAACTTTACAATTTGATAAAAATGCAAGCCCAGAGGTGGAACCCAGCAACAGCGCATTGCATTGGAGGTTGTACCTCAAGGTGGTAACTTGTTCAGTTACAGACAACACTTCCTCCAAAAAAGAGTGAAGCTTTGTGCATAGCAGAAAAGCATGCACCAGTGTTTTTATTTCAGTAATACCCTTAGATCACAAGCTGTTAACTAAATTTATTTTTGCACTTTTACTGCGTCCTCATAACTGTGGTGCAAGATCTTAAATGTCAGTGTCTAAAAGTTTAGAATCACTAGACAATTTATCAGCTAATATAAAGTAGACAGGATTTCTTCACCCTGACTCCTTTTGCTCATATTCTTTTGGCTCCATGTTATGCACCTCAATTTCTACCAATTAAATACTGTTACCCCTTTCCCCAAAGCACCTTATAGTATCCTCCAATGATTCTGCTTGACATAAAGTTGGCAATTGTTTTCTCAACCACCGGACATGATGCCTCATTTACAAATACGAATACAAATATTTATCCGTTATTTATTTCATATCATGTTTTAGGTTGGGCACACATCATAAAGGAGTTTTGGTAGGAGAACCATTTAATAGAGGGTGCACCTGCCAAAAAGTGATAAAGGTGACTCTTGCCATGTTTCGAGCTGATCTCTAATCTGATCTATAGTATCGATGACATTTAATGACATAACTTGGCTTGATCACATGGAGATTGGAACCCTAGGTATTTTAAATGAGCTGTCACCCCTCCAATCTATAGAAATGGCCATAGCTTCAAATTTTGCAAAATGTATGTACAGATATGGGTAAGAACATAAGAACATAAGAAAATGCCATACTGAGTCAGACCAAGGGTCCATCAAGCCCAGCATCCTGTTTCCAACAGTGGCCAATCCAGGCCATAAGAACCTGGCAAGTACCCAAAAACTAAGTCTATTCCATGTTACCATTGCTAAAGGCAGTGGCTATTCTCTAAGTGAACTTAATAGCAGGTAATGGACTTCTCCTCCAAGAACTTATCCAATCCTTTTTTAAACACAGCTATACTAACTGCACTAACCACATCCTCTGGCAACAAATTCCAGAGTTTAATTGTGCGTTGAGTAAAAAAGAACTTTCTCCGATTAGTTTTAAATGTGCCCCATGCTAACTTCATGGAGTGCCCCCTACTCTTTCTACTATCTGAAAGAGTAAATAACCGATTCACATCTACCCGTTCTAGACCTCTCATGATTTTAAACACCTCTATCATATCCCCCTTCAACCGTCTCTTCTCCAGGCTGAAAAGTCCTAACCTCTTTAGTCTTTCCTCATAGGGGAGTTGTTCCATTTCCCTTATCATTTTGGTAGCCCTTCTCTGTACCTTCTCCATTGCAATTATATTTTTTTTGAGATGCGGTGACCAGAATTGTACACAGTATTCAAGGTGCGGTCTCACCATGGAGCGATACAGAAGCATTATGACATTTTCCATTTTATTCACCATTCCCTTTCTAATAATTCCCAATATTCTGTTTGCTTTTTTGACTGTCGCCAGCACACTGAACCGACGATTTCAATGTGTTATCCACTATGACACCTAGATCTCTTTCTTGGGTTGTAGCACCTAATATGGAACCCAACATTGTGTAATTATAGCATGGGTTATTTTTCCCTATATGCATCACCTTGCACTTATCCACATTACATTTCATCTGCCATTTGGATGCCCAATTTTCCAGTCTCACAAGGTCTTCCTGCAATTTATCACAATCTACTTGTGATTTAACTACGCTGAACAATTTTGTGTCATCTGCAAATTTGATTATCTCACTCGTCGTATTTCTTTCCAGATCATTTATAAATATATTGAAAAGTAAGGGTCCCAATACAGATCCCTGAGGCACTCCACTGTCCACTCCCTTCCACTGAGAACATTGTCCATTTAATCCTACTCTCTGTTTCCTGTCTTTTAGCCAGTTTGCAATCCACAAAAGGACATCGCCACCTATCCCATGACTTTTTACTTTTCCTAGAAGCCTCTCATGAGGAACTTTGTCAAACGCCTTCTGAAAATCGAAGTATACTATATCTACCGGTTCACCTTTATCCACATGTTTATTACCTCCTTCAAAAAAGTGAAGCAGATTTGTGAGGCAAGACTTGCCCTGGGTAAAGCCATGCTGACCTTGTTCCATTAAACCATGTCTTTCTATATGTTCTGTGATTTTGATGTTTAGAACACTTTCCAGTATTTTTCCTAGCACTGAAGTCAGGCTAACCGGTCTGTAGTTTCCCGGATCACCCCTGGAGCCCTTTTTAAATATTGGGGTTACATTTGCTATCCTCCTGTCTTCAGGTACAATGGATGATTTTAATGATAGGTTACACATTTTTACTAATAGGTCTGAAATTTCATTTTTTAGTTCCTTCAGAACTCTGGGGTGTATACCATCCGGTCCAGGTGATTTACTACTCTTCAGTTTGTCAATCAGGCCTACCACATCTTCTAGGTTCACTGTGATTTGATTCAGTCCATCTGAATCATTACCTATGAAAGCCTTCTCCATTACGGGTACCTCCGCAACATCCTCTTCAGTAAACACCGAAGCAAAGAAATCATTTAATCTTTCTGCGATGGCCTTATCTTCTCTAAGTGCCCCTTTAACCCCTCGATCATCTAAGGGTCCAACTGACTCCCTCACAGGCTTTCTGCTTCTGATATATTTTAAAAAGTTTTTACTGTGAGTTTTTGCCTCTACAGTCAACTTCTTTTCAAATTCTCTCTTAGCCTGTCTTATCAATGTCTTACATTTAACTTGCCAACATTTATGCTTTATCCTATTTTCTTCTGTTGGGTATTTTCTTCTGTTGGGTACAATAAGGAAAACAATTTGTGCATTTTGTGGCTTAGGCAAGGAAGTTGCTTGGTAGCCATCACCTCTGTGCTGCCATGAATTTAATATACTGCAATCAAAAATAAAGTTTTCACTTCTGTCACCTGTTTTCCTGTAATGCATTTCTTAGCTTATCTTTTAACACTGTAACTTAATATTTTGGTTTACTGCTTATTATTATTCAAATCCTTATTAGCCTTGTTTCCATATAAAAAAAAATGGGTTTAAATTATTGTTTTGCATGAACTGTGCAGTATATTGAAGGATTGTCATTCTATTAAAGATTCATCAATTCCTAAACACTTGGCATAAGGAAGAGGCAAGAAAACTAGATAAAAGAGTTGTGTTAATATAGAACAAAATAAACAATGCAGACAGAGGTCACACTCCCCTTCCCCAAACAGCTTACAATGTAATGGATATTACAAGTGTGAAAGAAGTGACACAGGGAAGGGGATGCAATGCTGAGGAGAGGGCAGAGGGTGACATGTGCAGAGAAGAGAGAGCAGAGGACTATACTTTGAAAAGTTTTTTGGGGAAAAAAGAGGGAAACATGGCAGGATGTGAAGAAGGGGACCAACAAATCTTGGTGAGGAAAGAGGGAGAAACAGATCCACAGGCGAGGAGCAGGGAGGGAGAAGACATGAAGGAAGGAGAGCAGACATGTGTAACGTTTCTGCTGTGAGCACAGGCGAGGAGAAGGGAGAGAGAAGACATGAAGGAAGGAGGGCAGACAAGAGTAACGTTTCTGCTGTGAGCACAGGCGAGGAGAAGGGAGAGAGAAGACATGAAGGAAGGAGGGCAGACAAAAGTAACATTTCTGCTGTGAGCACAGGTGAGGAGCAGGGAGGGAGAAGGCATGAAGGAAGGAGGGCAGACAAGGGTAACATTTCTGTTGTTTTCCACAGGAAGAAGAGCAGGGAGGGAGAAGACATGAAGGAAGGAGGGCAGACAAGTGTAACGTTTCTGCTGTGAGCACAGGCGAGGAGCAGGGAGGGAGAAGACATGAAGGAAGGAGGGCAGACAAGTGTAATGTTTCTGCTGTGAGCACAGGCGAGGAGCAGGGAGGGAGAAGACATGAAGGAAGGAGGGCAGACAAGTGTAACGTTTCTGCTGTGAGCACAGGCGAGGAGCAGGGAGGGAGAAGACATGAAGGAAGGAGGGCAGAGAAGTGTAACATTTCTGCTGTGAGCACAGGCGAGGAGCAGGGAGGGAGAAGACATGAAGGAAGGAGTGCAGACAAGTATAACGTTTCTGCTGTGAGCACAGGCGAGGAGCAGGGAGGGAGAAGACATGAAGGAAGGAGGGCAGACAAGTGTAACGTTTCTGCTGTGAGCACAGGCGAGGAGCAGGGAGGGAGAAGGCAAGAAGGAAGGAGGGCAGAGAAGTGTAACATTTCTGCTGTGAGCACAGGCGAGGAGCAGGGAGGGAGAAGACATGAAGGAAGGAGGGCAGACAAGTATAACGTTTCTGCTGTGAGCACAGGCGAGGAGCAGGGAGGGAGAAGACATGAAGGAAGGAGAGCAGACAAGTGTAACGTTTCTGCTGTGAGCACAGGAAGAGGTGGAGGCTGAGATAGAGGGTGGGTCTAGGAAGGAAAGTTTTAGATGGACTCAGAGAGAGATTGGGAGAGAATGGACACCTCGAGGAGGCAGAGTCAAAGGCCTTGAATCTGGAAGAGTTTCAAGCAGTGGTGTCCAGGCCTGGTGAGCAGTAAGCACTGCTGTGGAAGAGGCAGAGACCCCCTTATAGGCGGATCCCCTTATAGGCGGATGAAGATATTTAAGGTATAGGGAAGTGGTTTGGGGTCTTGGCTTCTTCAGAAAGGATCAGATTATTCTGATAAGGTAGAAGAATGACTGATATTTTGTTAATGTTCATGAAAGAGAATTAGATACAGTCTTCCATTCTGCAGTTGACTGTCAACCCTTCTGCATGTTTGAATTAATATTTAGGACATACAGCGTTTGGTGAATCCTGGGGTAGCACAAAATATCCAATCCTAGTCTGCAATACTTTGCTTGAAGGTTGAGGAGTGCAGTGCACATGAACACAGAACAGAGAAGCTTTAAAGAGAAAACCTGCAAAGTGTGTGTGCATTGATTGCATCTTATCTTTATTATGCTAACAACTGCCTTACAATATTCCCCCTCTTTTCCCTCATCTGCCAGCTGAGAAAATATTTCAGTTAGGTTTCTCTCTCCTTCTCCAGGACCTTTCACCTCTTTTCATGCACTTTCAATCACACCTTGGCCAGTGACATCCTCAATAGGTTTTGGGTGTGAGGCATCTCCGTTAATTAGACACATGCTTTCACCCTTTACAGCATCTTACAAACATATCAGAGCTTCCTCCCCATTCCTGAGAACTTGCTCACCAAATCTCTGTACACCTGCAACATTGCTTCATTAGCATCATCCCTTCTAGTTCATCAAACTGGATATTTCGGGCTCTGTAATTTGCATAGAGAATTTATGACGACCTGTTAACTCATGCATTACATTGACTCAGGTCCTCTCTGCTGTTATCTTCATCCCCAATCATTGTTTTTGGAGTAAATATATATCTCCATCTATTTCTACAGCACTCATTTCTCAGTCATTGGAATCCAAGAGTATTGATCCAATACCAGTCAATGACTTTAAACCTGATTCAAGAGTATTGATCCAATACCGATCAATGGCTTTAAACCTGATTCAAGAGATTTGATCCAATATTGGTCAATGGCTTTAAACCTGATTCAAGAGTATGGATCCAAAAACGGTCAATGGGTTTATACCTGATTCAAGAGTATTGATCCAATATTGGTCAATAGCTTTAAACCTGATTCAAGAGTATGATTCATTACCAGTCAATGGCTTTCAAACTGCTTGTTCATCCTAATGATCCTTCCTCTGTCCTTTCTCAGGGGAGTATAAAGAATGTTGTCCCAAGTTGGGTGGTTTGAAAAAGGCTGAACTTCATGGATTGATGTCTCTTTTCAACCGTGTGGCTTCTCATAACTTCACCCCTTGTGTGCATCCAAGGAATGCCAGTTTTTCCGGTAATTTAGCTGGCATAATTTCAGAATAAATGGAAGAAAGGAATGTTACCATAGTGACGGGATTCATCATTCTGGGATTTCCTGAATTCCCAGACCTACAAATCCCCCTTTTCCTTCTGTTCTTACTAATTTATTTGATTGCCCTGATGGGAAACCTCACTATTATAGCGCTGACATGCCTGGACCCTCACCTGCACACCCCCATGTACTTTTTCCTCTGTAACTTGTCTTTCCTTGATATCTCATCCACCTCAGTCACGCTTCCCAAATTGCTGGACATCTTATTAAGGAAGAGGCAGCATATTTCTACAAATGGTTGCTTTGCACAGGTGTATTTTTTCATAGTTTCAGCATTTGTGGAATTTCTACTGCTCACAGTCATGGCTTATGATCGTTATGTCGCAGTATGTCACCCCCTGCGCTATGCTGTGATAATAACTCAGAGACTCTGTGTACTGATGATTACAGCCTTATGGCTTTTTGGGAATCTGTGTGGAGTTACATACATTTCCTTCCTACTGCATTTCTCTTATTGTAATTCCAATAAGATTAACCATTTCTTCTGTGATCTCTCAGCATTGCTAAAACTCTCCTGCACCAGCACCTCAGACATTGAATTAGTGACTTACATTTTTGGAGGGCTTATAGAACTGCCCAGCATTACCTCAACCTTTGTGTCTTACGTCTATATCATCTCCACCATCCTAAGGATCCGTTCCACAGAGGGGAGACGCAAAGCCTTCTCCACCTGCTCTTCCCACCTCACAGTCGTTATTCTGTTCTATGGGACTCTGCTTTGTTCATATATGAGACCAACATCCACACAATCCCTCACACAAAACAAACTCTCTGCTGTGTTGTTTAATGCTTTAATCCCTATGTTCAACCCCATGATTTATAGCCTAAAAAACCAAGAGGTGAAAAAAGCCCTGAGAAAACTTGCTGTTAGGAAACTGTTTTCTAGAGATTGAAAGAGCATCTTCTTCAACTATGACTGCAAAACCTCATGGAAGATGGAGAAGTACAGATAGACTCAGACCCAAAAATTCAAGCCAGCAATGATGCTTGAACCAGAATTCTTCTTTTATGGTCTGGTGTAATCCCCAATAGACTTCCAGTTTTTAAGGATTTTGGTCCAGCTGGGGTTATGTAATTTTTCAAAGCTATTTCCAAGGATACAGGAGCACTTTACCCACAGAAATGGGCTTTTAAAAAAAACCCCTGCTTTCCTGGAGTGCGAGTAAACTTATGCACGTAGCACCCACGGAACACATACCTGTTCCTACAGCGTGAAGAGGTTTTAAGTCTACATTTCAATCCTCGCGTGTCCAGACAGGATGTGGCCCTGTGTTTATTCTCCTGGTGTGAGCCGATCCCACCCATCTGAGTTCAATGACATCAGTGTGGCATGGAGGTCTCACATTCTGCTAACGTGGCAGTTCTAAGGTGGTGATGAGTGTGTGGCAGAGCGCACCTCTTAGAACCGAAAATCAATAGGCCTGCCACCCTGGGATATGTAATTCACTCTGTAAAATGTGAATATTTTTGTCTTGTTTCTTTCCTGTGCATTGATCTTCAAATTGTGTCAATCTCTTTTCCTCGGTGTTCTTTTAAATTCCAGTAAAAAGATAAATTGTCATTAATTGTGGGAAATCAGTGCAATCGTGGAAATATATTTAATTGATATTTTATATTGTATGTATTTGTTTGATCCGCACCGGAATATAAGTATTTTAAATAAATAACAACAACAACGTGCAGAGAAAGTGAACAAAATTTCTCATTGCTCAGGAGTATCTGCCCCATGACCATGGTACTCTCTGAGTATCATGGGGTAGAGGTTTGTGGGATCCTCACTTTTATCTTGGTTAAAATAGAACCTCTACACTTTTCAAACATTATCCATATTAAAGCTTTTATTACACAATAAATAGCATGCTCTCTTGTTTGATTGTAAGTTTTAAATAAATAATTTTATTTGTAATCCTTACTTGGGGTGTGTTAAGTCCCAAGGGCACACAACCTTATTTATATCTTCTAGGGTTGCTCCAACTAACCATTCACTCCCATGCTGACTCTTAATACCTGGGGGGGGGGGGACTCATTTTATGAGGGGAAGCTCTCACTTATAATCCCGATGATGAAAGAAGGTCGCCAGTGTTTGTGCTATATTTTAGGTGCTTCCCATGAGACGAGAGGCTTTAAGAATTAGACAGGACCAGGTCTGGATGTTAAAGTTTACTGATTCTTAAAGTCAAATTAAACATGATAAGAGTGCACACCTGACTGTAGTTACAAGGTTTCTTTCTGTGTAGGTGGGTGCCCTTATTACAGATCTCTGGGTAAAGGCCATGGTGATGTTAAATGTGCTTACTCTCCCAGTGGCTGTGCTGTGGGCATCCTAGTGGAGGGGTCCCCTTTATTTTGCAAAAATCCTACCTATAGAGATCTTATTTCTCATGGACATTCAGCCTGTCCTGATTCCTACTGGGGAAATCCAGATGGCATCTCCTTCTCTTACTCTTCTTTGGATTCAGTTGCTCATTTTCCTCTGCTGTTACTTTAGGGGATTTCTCTGGTGGAAAATCTGGGGTCCAGGCTATTCGCAGCTCTGCAATCCCAGTGGGGGAGGGGGATCCAAAAACCTCCCCACTACTCTTAAGTTCCAAAAAATACTTTAACTCCTAATCTGGATATCGTCTCTACCCTACCCTCATGTTCTCTCGCAGCAGGATCCATCACTGGTGCTCGCCTACCTAGGGAGTAGAGTAGGTCCCCTATAGAGAGCCCCTTCACCCCAAAGGGCATCGGGCTTTAAAGTCCATCTCACTGTAAATTATAAGAAGGACCCTCTGGCAGGGAGTGCATGGTGAGGTATATCTTCTAGAGATGTGAATCGGAACCGGAATCTGATCGGTTCCGGTTCCGATCCAAATCTTAAAATTTTTATTGCCCAGCCCGATTTGAGTTCTGATTATCGGCTGTGCCCGATCCGATAATCAAAACACCCTCCCAAACCCCCAAAAAGGGTTTAAAATTACCTGGTGGTCCAGCGGGAGCGCGGGGAGCGATCTCCCGCTCTCAGGCCATCGGCTGCGTTAATAAAAATGGTGCCGATGGCCCTTTGCCCTTACCCTGTGACAGGGCAAAGGTAGCGCCGGCGCCATTTTGAATATTGGCAATACGGCCTGAGTGCAGGAGATCGCTCCCGGACCCCCGCTGGACCCCCAGGGACTTTTGGCCAGCTTGGGGGGGCCTCCTGACCCCCATAAGACTTGCCAAAAGTCCAGCGGGGGTCCGGGAGCGACCTCCTGCACTCGGGCCGCATTGCCAGCATTCAAAATGGTGCCGGCGCTACCTTTGCCCTCACTATGTCACAGGGGCCGTCGGCCCCTGTGACATAGTGACATTTTGTGACAAAATGGCCCGTGCCATTTTTAAAGATGGCGCCGCCATCCAGTGCTCCCTCCATGTGACAGGGGCCGGCCAATGGCACGGATACCCTGTCACATGGTAAGGGCAAAGGGCCATCGGCGCCATTTTGATTAGTGGCAGCCGACGGCCCGAGAGCGGGAGATCGCTCCCGGGACCTCCACTGGACCACCAGGTACCTGTGAAAAGTTTTTTGGGGGGTCAGGAGGGTGGGGGAAGCTAACATATTAGTTTCAAAGGGTCGGAGTGGATTTAGGGATTACTTTTGTGTGCCGTTTTTCCTGCCTTCCCCCGAAATGATAAGAGAACCCCACGATTAATATCATGTGGTTTTCCTATCGTTTTGGGGGAGCCCCCGATTTCTGACGATTTTGAAAATATTGTACGATATTTTCAATCATCAGAAGCCCAATTCACATCCCTATCCAGTTTTATTATTCCTGTGTTTATGCTTCCAGTATTTATGTTTGTATTGCATATGTTTATTTATACATATTTATATGTATTTATGTTTTAAACATCTCTCAATCCATGAATTATTATTAAGGTGTAATTACCACATGTTTCTCATTAATGCTATTACTGGTCCATAATTTGTCTTCTGTCATTTTCCTTGTACATCCATTATTCATTCATCATTCTTTGGTTCTCTTATTCATTATTAATAGTTTGCATGTTTTTCATTTACCATCGTTTATGGTATATAGGTTTATTAATATTTTTAACAAGTTACTTATTTTTGTTTAATTGCCTTAGTATGTCTTCGCCTTGTTCTTGCCTATATTTTTTATTTTTTTCTGTTTGTTCTTTGTCCACACTTCTCTTATTCTGTACAGATCCCCTCCAGCCATATACCCTTTTCTTTCTTTGCCTTCTCATATCAGTACTTCGATCTTCTGTGTGCCAGCACATTATTAATCAATGCGTCTGCACACTAGTTTTTATTAGGGGTGTGAATCGTGTGATCGATCGTCTTAACGATCGATTTTGGCTGGGGGGGGAGGGAAATCTTATCATCGTGTTTTTTTTTAAATCGTTAAAAATTGTAAATCGGGGGAGGGCGGGAAAACCGGCACACCAAAAAACCCTAAAACCCACCCCGAACCTTTAAAACAAATCCCCCACCCTCCCGAACCCCCCCCAAAATGTTTTAAATTACCTGGGGTCCAGTGGGGGGTCCCGACGCGATCTCCCTCTCTCTGGCCACGACTGCGTTGAGAGAAATGGCGCCGGTGGCCCTTTGCCCTTATCATGTGACAGGGCAAAGGTAGCGCTGGTGCCATTTTGGTTCCTGGTTCCCGACATCACGCGTACAGGAGATCGCCCCCGGACCCCCGCTGAACCCCCAGGGACTTTTGGCCAGCTTGGGGGGGCCTCCTGACCCCCACAAGACTTGCCAAAAGTCCAGCGGGGGTCCGGGAGCGACCTCCTGCACGCGGGCCGTATTGCCAATCTTCAAAATGGCGCCGGCGCTACCTTTGCCCTCACTATGTCATACGGGTGACGTATGGGGGTCAGGAGGTCCCTGGGGGTAGCGCCGGCGCCATTTTGAAGATTGGCAACACGGCCCGCGTGCAGGAGGTCGCTCCCGGACCCCCGCTGGACTTTTGGCAAGTCTTGTGGGGGTCAGGAGGCCCCCCCAAGCTGGCCAAAAGTCCCTGGGGGTCCAGCGGGGGTCCGGGGGCGATCTCCTGGACGCGTGACGTCGGGAACCAGGAACCAAAATGGCACCGGCGCTACCTTTGCCCTGTCACATGATAAGGGCAAAGGGCCACCGGCGCCATTTCTCTCAACGCAGTCGTGGCCAGAGAGAGGGAGATCGCGTCAGGACTCCCCCACTGGACCCCAGGTAATTTAAAACATTTTGGGGGGGGGTCGGGAGGGTGGGGGATTTGTTTTAAGGGTTCGGGGTGGGTTTTAGGGTTTTTTTTGGTGTGCCGGTTTTCCCGCGCCCTATTTAACGATACAATACAAATGCCCCTGACGATAAATCGAGGGCATTTGTATTGTGTCGTGCACTCTAACGATTTTGGACGATTTTAAAATTATCTGACGATAATTTTAATCGTTCAAAAACGATTCACATCCCTAGTTGTTATGTCATTGCATTTATTCTGTTCCCATTTTATTTAGGCACTTTACTGGGTTTCATCTGCTCTGTGTACAGTTGGCAGAATGTCACGTTGGTTACAAACTTGGCTGTAAAAGTTTGGATTTTTCAGCTTCTTTTTCCTCCATTGTGGATACATTGGTTTGCTTGCTCACATAAAACTCTTCAGCTCTACATCACTATTAATGTCTAAATCTGAAGATACTTGTAACTTTATTTTCTTGACCACATGCATGGAGGTACTCTGGATTTACCACTTGCAACAATTGTTTCCTCATCAAAATCTTTTCACTTCATTTCACTGATTTTTTATAAATAGAGTGTTTTTTTTGATTCGATGTATGCGGTCCACAACTTTTCATGTCTTTTCACTATAGTCGGGTGGTTACTGTGTCTGAGCTTTTTCACTAATCCCTTATCGTCACTCGTTGCTCTGCATGGTTGTCTCCCCTAGATCCTTTTCAGAGATGTCTTCCCTGTGCTATTAACCAAAATTATATTATTTACTATTTTCAACCTGGGGAACATCTTTTATTATTATTTGGTTTTTGAGTGTTTTTGTAGGAGTTTGTCATTTATCATCTACTTTTACATCCCACAGATCAGTCTGTTCCAATATTGTTGAAGATCTTTTTTGTCTCCTGTTCTCTCCTTCCCAGTGCAAAACATGGCCATGTCAGGGGACCAACAAGGTTATTACTATTAACTGTTCTACTGCTTTCAAATGCAAAATATGCCTGCCTGATAATTACATTGAGTGAATACAAACTTCTTCTACAACAGTAGGGCTTTTGTAGCTGTAGATGTTTCACCTGACCTGACTCACCCCTGCCTTAGTTGGATTTATCTCCACTCACCTGGTGATTTATCTCCACTCACCTCGTGATTTTTCAAATCTACACACATTATTTTCAAGGAAAAAAAGTCTCTGCAAATCACCCATGTGCAAATCTCTCTGGCATCTTTTCCCCAGGGTGTTTTTCTAAGAAAAAGGATGCTCGGACTTTCCCTTTGGAAACTGGTGGAAAGCCTGTGGATAAAAGCACCCAGAGACTGCATCTATGCAGGCACTTTTCAAAATCACACCCCCCCCCCTAAAACCTACTCCAGACTCTTAACACAGTTTCTAAACCCAAGAATATTGATCCAAAAGTGGACAAATGTCCAGGTAAAAAAAAAGTACAAAGACACCTTGGATGAGTTAAGAAAATAGAATTAGCGCTGCCATTGTATCATCTTGAACTTAGAAACAAGGCATCCATAGAAGTACATAATTAGCACCCTGAAGCCAAGTCTCATCCATAATGATATCACAGCCCCTGATATCGCACAAAATGCATCTATTGATATGTTTCGTATGCTGACCTCGTTTGCAATGTATTCTTCTGATGAATGTTATGTGTACATGATCTCTCCTATGTTTATTTTTGTAGTTACTGCCACCCTGAAGCAGCTCTTCTGAGCAAAATATGGCTCATGTTGGGGTTGAATTATAAATAAGGCATGCCATGGCTCAGGCATCTAAGCGAAGTAAAGTGAAGGATTCTGTGGACGACTATCAACTTTTGCATATGAGTTAAGCATTTAGACTAAAAATAATTACATCTTATTATTAAAACTATGAATAGTCACTTATGATTTAGCATCTGTGATATAGATGTGTAACCCTCCCCTGACAGTTTTGTTTCAGTGGTTGGAGGGGGCTTAATGATTTTGGGAGATTAAGTTTCACCCCATTGTCACTCAACCTGATAGAATTGTTGTCAAAATGGTAGAAATAATTTAAGGGGGGGGGGGGGGTGAATGCCAATCCATTGGCATTTGAGAGGAGATAAGAATCATTGATCTACCAATCCAGTGCTCACCCAGCAGAGAGAGCAGACGAGGTGCCCATCTAACACACTAAGGAGGAGACAAGTGGAGCTGAGAATCAAGATCAAGCAATCGATTGCAAGTATCA
This sequence comes from Rhinatrema bivittatum, assembly GCF_901001135.1. NCBI lineage: Eukaryota > Metazoa > Chordata > Amphibia > Gymnophiona > Rhinatrematidae > Rhinatrema > Rhinatrema bivittatum. Next base: position 588,478 of record NW_021820281.1, on the reverse strand, counting down.
CCAAGAGGAAACATCAGTAGAAATTACTACTAGGTCCACATAATTAGAGGGATTAGAGGGAACCCCATAGAGAGATTCAAGGAGACAGATTTTATAGTTAAAATTAATTCTCTGTATCATGAATGATACAAGGAAAACATGTACAAAATGCCAAATTATTCCTGTTGAAGATTTGATTTGTCCTTGAGAGTAAATCCTTCCCCTCATTGGAGCACCACACAAATGAACAAAGACCGTGAGACAAGGACTCAGCCCTAGGACTGACTGAGCCCCTACCCTTAAGGTGAGGACTGGGAAGGGGTAACAAATGCATGATATATTTGTAATAATGACACTTCATTCTCATTTTGTTTTTTACTTGTGTCTTTAAGGTACCATTCTTTTTGGTTTTTGGATTTGTTTGGATGATTAGTGGCTGTATCTGACTCTCTTTTTATGTGAAAGTAAAATCTTACTCTGAAGATTGGCCAATGGCTTTCAAAACTGACTCCTTCATACTTGCTAAGCTGCTTCACTTTAATGGTCCTTCCTCTGTTCTTTTTCAGGATTTGGATGTGCCAGGAGGCTCTCAGAGAAGATGAATGATGACTTCCCGAGCTCCATGTCATCCACATAAACAAGTAAATACCCGAATGTGGGCTGTGTGAAGAAGGCTGAACTCTATGTCAGACAACTCCTTTCATCTCCGGTAACTGTATGAGTCCCCGGGCAGCAAATGATAGCTTCCCCTCTTGTGTGCATCTAATCAGCTGAATTCTAATGATGCCAACTTTTCCTTAAATTTCCCTTATTATATTTCAGAGTCCAATGGAAGAGGAAAATCTCACCACAGTGACAGATTTCATGATTTTGGGGTTTCCTGAATTCCCACAGCTACAAATCCCCCTTTTCTTTCTCTTCTTACTGATTTACTTGATCATCCTGATGGGGAACCTCACTATTATATCTGTAATGTATCTGGACCTCCACCTGCACACCCCCATGTACTTTTTCCTCTGTAACCTGTCTTCCTCGATATCTCTTACACTTCATCCACTGTTCCTAAACTGCTGGATATCCTTTTGAGAAAGGGGCAACGTATTTCTGCAGTTGGGTGTTTTACACAAATGCACTTTCTCATCTCCTCATTATGTATAGAATTTCTGCTCCTTACAGTCATGGCTTATGATCGCTATGTGGCAATCTGTCACCCCCTATGTTACACTGTGATTATGAATCCAAGACTCTGTATATTGATGGTTGCAGGAACCTGGATCTTTGGGTTTCTGGAACCAGTGGCACACACTGTTCTCATATCTCATTACTCCTTCTGTAGATCCAGTGAGATTAATCATTTCTTCTGTGATCTCTCAGCACTGCTAAGACTCTCCTGCACTAGCACCTTCACTGTTGAAAGTATGATTTTCATTGTTGGAATTTTTATAGCACTGCCCTGCCTTATCTCAACCCTGACATCTTACGTCTACATCATCTCCTCCATCCGGAGGATTCGTTCCATGGAGGGAAGACACAAGGCCTTCTCCACCTGCTCCTCCCACCTCACGGTTGTTATTCTCTTCTATGGGAGTGTCATTGGTTTATACCTTAGACCATTGTCCATGCAATCAATGAATCAAAACAAGATGATTGCTGTGCTCTATAATGCTTTAATTCCCATGTTCAAACCTCTTATTTATAGCCTAAATAACAAAGCAGTAAAAGAAGCCTTGGGAAAACTATTTATTAGAAATCATTTTAAAGATTAGAAGAACATTTTTGTTTGTGACTGCCAAATGTCAATATTGACCATAAGATAGCATGAAGTGTGTTCTATTCAGACTCTCTATATATAAATGAGGTGGAGATAAATCACCAAAGAAGTCAAGAAAGCCTGATAAAGGCAGATAGGATCTTGAGTTTTGAAGATGTGAGGGAAATGTCTGCGGCACTGCACCAAGAATAAAAGTCCATATCTGCCATCATACTTAATGTTTCTATAAAATCTCATTATTAAGGAGTGATATGTGTTCTCACAATTATTCTCTCTGCTATTTACTGATGATGCCCAAAAATTCAAGACCAGGTTAGTCAAATTGCTCTCTCTGATGCAAGGGTTGCCAGCTAGGTCTAGATGACCAGGGACAGCCTTGCCAATGCTGCAATATTTATTTTGGAACAACAGTAGAGTCCCAGCTATTCACTGGCACACTGAGGACCCAGCAATGAACAGTGCATTGGTCTTTGAAAATAAATTTGTCACCTCATTGGAGCATTCACACCAGGGAGCAGGGACAGTGATAGAAGGACTCAGCCCCAGGACTGACTCTGAGCCACTTACCCTTAAGGAGAGGGCTGTGAAGGGGTTACAGAAGGAGCTATTTCTACATTTATGTCACATTAGGAGCACTAATTATGTGTTTTACTTGGCTGTTTAAGGTATCACTCTTTTTGGTGGTTTATCAGATTAGTGGCTACCTTTGCACATCTCTTTTTCTGTGTGAGTATACAATCTCCTTCCAATTTTTGATATGCATTGTCCTTTGCCACTTGGGAGAGGGTTTGAGGGAAATGAGCGGGCTGTCCATGGCAGAACTCAGCTAGTGATCGGGCTTGCTGTTTCACAGGTGACCTTCCCAGAACTGGACTCAGTAACCAGTGCATAACCGATGTTAAACATGAGATTCATAGATAGAGGCATACAGGGTCATTTTCAGTAACTCATGTGGTTGTAAGGTGCTTGGATGTTTTGTCCCCATGGACCTTGTAGCCAGTATTTAAAGGGAACCAACATGGGTAATTTTGCTTTTGATAATTTCCTGTAAAGGTGGAAGGGCACAAAAGCCCCAATACCTTTTAAATCTGCTTTATCTGTGGACGGTGGAATGGAAGCCACATGGTACATCTTAAAATGCAATTGGTACATCTTAAAATGCGGCGCACATCCTGGTCTTAGCGGGTAAGTGGAGGGATTTTATAACCGGCACGCATCCACACCATGACCCATTTCAGCAGTTCATCCACCAGTTCACCCAATGTAGAGCTAGGGTCCTCCAAACCCCTCTGGTTTAATAGCCTGCCGACCCTAGTTACCCCAGATCCTTTAAACCCTTCAGAGATGGCAGGTTTGGGGTTTTTTTTTAAGTTACATCTACTCCATAGCAGAAGTAAAGTTATGCGGCGCTGGATCTGGGCACGCAAGTATTAGTGTGCACATCTCTTGGCCCCGCCCTGGAACACCCATGCCCCACCCACATCCTGCCCCTTTTTGAATTGGATTGAGATATTTACATATTGGGAGATGTGTGCCATGTCCAGATTTTGGCGCATACCTGGCCTTTTAAATCCACTTTTTACTGACTAGAAGCATTGCTCACAATTAACCACGAGGGTATCCTGGTTTTGCTAAATGGGAAAGCACTTTGGGTGGGAAGGAATATACTGACTTATTTTAGCAATTACAATACAACTTGGGACTCTTGAAAGAGGAGCAAAGATTAAAAGAGGAGCAGTTAGTATAGCTGTGTTTAAAAAAGGATTGGATAAGTTCTTGGAGGAGAAGTCCATTACCTGCTATTAAGTTCACTTAGAGAATAGCCACTGCCATTAGCAATGGTAACATGGAATAGACTTAGTTTTTGGGTACTTGCCAGGTTCTTATGGCCTGGATTGGCCACTGTTGGAAACAGGATGCTGGGCTTGATGGACCCTTGGTCTGTCCCAGTATGGCATTTTCTTATGTTCTTATGTTCACAATGAATCACATCTCGATCTTCCCAAAGAATTCCTCCATTTAAATCAGATAAAAGTACATTGTGAAAGTCCCATGTTCTCTGGCTGCTCTGAGGACAATTCTCACCTAGGATACTCCAAACCGGTAACTACTTATGTACCTGGTTAAATTCCTTTGCAAAATGTCCTTCTGATGCACACACAGACACATCGGAAGCTAGTGCAAATTAGAAAGAATGAGTATAGGAGAATGTCAGGGATAACTCTTGCCTCCATTTAATAAACACTTGAAGAAAGCAGTATGATGGCTATATGTCTCACATGATCTTCATTTCTACAATGGAAACCTGGAAACTGGGTCCCAAATGTATTTTGCCTTCATCTTCTCCCATAGGGCTTGCACCAAACGATTTATGAGAGGCTAGGTCTTTTACTATATCAGACCATGCACTGGTACAGATGGACTATACAGATGGGGTAGGATGGTGTCTACCAACACATTTAGTTGAAAATGTGAATTTAAATCTTTCCACAGAAAAAATGGGAGGACTCTGCATGCAATAATGCCCAGCATCAGCATACCCCACATTTTTTTTGGGAAATAGCAAAATCAGTTTTACGTGGGGATATAATTTTCCATGCAATATATAAAAAGAAGCAATTGAACAAAGAGTTATTATATCTGCAAAAACTGTTGGATCATATTAAGAAATATTTGTTCTAGGCACATGCCAGTTGAGAGTAAAGCACACTTTTTTAGTGTACAAGTGAAAATGAACACTTTAATACATCAGTGAATCACCAACACCATACCATATTAGAAATATTGACTCTTTAGATATGGAATAAGGTGGGAAGAGGTCTTGCCTCACTGGTCAAAACAATGTCGGGACCCTGATTTATACCAGCATTGTGCGATGAAGGGGGGCTTAAGTGGTATTCGAACAAGCAAATAAATGGTATTTTGCAACATTTTTATACTACTCAAGATACTGCCACTTTTTCTTCCTTTTATGATGAACACTCCTTTCCAAATGTGGGAGAGGATCAATGGAAAAATTTGAGCCAACCTATAACCAAGGAAGAATTTGTACATGTGATTCAAAACCTTCCAACTCATAAAACTCCAGGCTCTGATGGGGTTTTTTTGACAGCATACAAAAGGGATCATTTCCAAGCTCAATGATGGAAGATTTTATTATTGTCATTCCAAAAAGGGGAATACAGAGGTGAAAATCTACACCAAACTTTTGGTGAATAGATTGTTGGGTTTTTGTCTGACTTCATTTCTGCATAGCAGGTGTGCTTTATCAAGGGCTGCATGGCAACTACAAATGTGTGAAGGATATTAGCAACTTTGGCATGTTGTGATGAACATAATGATGGACCTATGCTAGTTTTGATATAGAAAAGGCATTTGACCACCTTTCATGGGAATAATTATTCAAATTTTTAGAAGCCTTTGGGTTTGGTGAAGCTATTGTGGCAATGTTAAAAATATTATATATGACTTCTAAAGCGGCAGTAGTAGCTAATGGTTTGATCTCTTGAGTTTTTTTTTTTACATTGGAATGGGGTACGCAACAAGGATGTCCTTTCTCTCTCTTTTTGTTCATGGAACCTCTTTCCAGGTGGATTTTGGTGGATAGGATGTTAGTGGGCACAATATGTGGCAGAGTGGAAGTTAAAGTGGCACTTTTTGTTGATGACTTATTGTTGGGTCTCTCGCATCCGGCAGACTCTTTAATGAAATTAATGTAGATCTTGCAGGAATTTGAATTAATTTTGAGTCTTTGGATCATTCTGGACAAGTCCCTAGCATTAAATGTTACTGGGAGATTGTAGTCCATCTGGAAAGGCCATTTCCCTTTACAATGAGAAAAGGAAGTTTTTGTTTATTTGGGGATACAAATTTCTTGTGATCTCAAATTTATCATTTAAATATCTAACCTTTCCTAAGAGGGTTATTTTCCAAATTGCATTATGGCATTTTCGCATGTGAAAATGCCTTAATGCATGCAAGAGCACCATAGCGCACAGTGCAATACTAATTTTTAAAAGAGGAGGAGTTGGGGGGTGAGATTTTTGTAAAAGTGGATTGGTTTCACAAAGCCATAACATGTGATATTGGAGAGAGTGAGAGAGAGAGTGAGAGAGAGAGAGAAAGCACCTCTGGAGATGATACCATAGTAAGCAGCTATTTATGCCACCTAGTAACTCGAGGTGAGGTTTAGGTAGTGGTGTAGGGGTTAGGGACCACTTTGATATGCAGAACAGTACACTCTTGTGAAGATTTGATGTCCTTCAGAGTGAGGAAACTCACACAACGATGAGATTTGTACAATGTTCTTTCAACCTAGCTTGATGTTACCCAGGTAGACATCAAGTCTTCACAAGAATGTACTGTTCTGTTCATATGTCTCACTTTGCATGTCAAAGCGGCCCCTAACCCTTACACTACTACCTAAACCTCACCTCAAGTTACTAGGTGTCCTCCTATAAAGATATAAATAGCTAACTACTACAAGGGGCTTATAGATAGTCTCTTTATCTCTTTCTCTCTCCCTCCCTCCCCAATAGTAGTAATTGCAATAATTGTGGTATTACCACAAAGTGCAAAAAGTTAATGCACTTTGCGATAATACCTATGCAAAGCACTAAGCTAGCCTATTTATTGCAATGTGCACTATTACCATAAAACATGCCCCTCTTCCTATCGCATGCGACAGTTTGATGAATCTAGCCCTAAGACAAAATGATTACTAAGAACATAAGAATTTGCCATGCTGTGTCAGACCAAGGGTTCACTTGCCTATATTTCTTGCTATGGGAGAATACAGCTTATAAAGATTATTATTTTGCCAAAATAGCTTTATATTCTCTAGACATCTATTCTACTTGACTCAATCAGACAACTCCTTACAAAATTAAAACTCATAATTAACATTGACAAAACCAAAATAATCATAATGGACAAAAAACTCAATCTAACAGCACCATCTCAACTCACAGCTAACAATCAAATTAACACAATATCCCCTGTAACTCATGCAGAAACCTTGGAGTAATTATTGACAAAAACCTATCCTACAATAACTACATAACAACCAAAATCAAAGAAGGATATCACAAACTCCTAATCCTAAAATGTATAAAACCTTTCCTAAACTCATTAGACTTCAGAACTGTTCTGCAACTAATAATTTTCTCAACCATAGACTACTACAATTCCCTACTGATTGGCCTTCCATACAACAACATCAAACCTCTGCAGATTCTACAGAACTCAGCAGCCAGAATACTAACTGGAAAAAAAAAAGAACGATCATATCACCCCTCATACTAACTTCACTACACTGGCTTCCTATTAAATGAATATAAGATCTTGACCATCATACACAAATTAGTACACTCCGATCATCAAAAACAAACAGGTTTAAAAATCACTCCACAAAATACCCACAGGAATCTTCGATAAATAACACATCTCGTCTAATAATTCCTCCCATCAAAGATGCCCACCTATCAACCACAAGAAATAGAGCATTCTCCATTGCCTGCCCAAAAAGATGGAACTCCTTACCACCTTATTTGAGAGCACAAACTAATATCAAAACATTCAAGAAAGATCTAAAAACTTTACTTTTCCACAAAGTCTACATTAGCGATCAGTTAAATCAACAATCTAACTACAATCAATACCACCAACCATTCATACCAATATGAACTTATAAGAAACAACACTAAGAGTCCGCATCTAAGATGAATAAATCCCAATACCATTACCATCCTCCTTTCCCTTTCTTTCCATCTCTTCCTTTTCCCCATCACCCTCACCCCTTCCCTTCATCCCTCCCACTGTTATTTTTGCAATGATCAACTCTGTTTAATTTATCTGTATTCTGCTTGAATCTTGTAAACTGTTCTGATGACTACACCAAATGATGGTATATAAAACCAAATAAATAAATACATAAATAAATATGTTTTTGAAAAAAAGATGTGACATTGTGAAACAGGATAATATCACAATTTGTTTGAGAAAAGAAAAGATACATATGAGTGTCTTGCATTTGCAGCGGAGTTTGGGGGATGTGGGTGTTAACCTTCCAGACATATGGCAGTATAAAGTGGTGTGATTGCTCTGTACTGTCAGAGATTAGCTGACTGGGGTAGGGGTAGTGATGGATCAAGTGCTGGACAAAAGTGAATTTCTCCAATGGCTTTGACATATCTTCTTCATGGGAACTATCTGGAGATACCTCAATGGTTATGCCAGAATCATTATATATATATATATATATATATATATATATATATATATATATATATATATATATATATATATATATATATAATAAAATATTCAAAAACATTTTTTTAAATATTCAAAACCAACCTGAAAACCTGGCTCTTTAAACAAGCTTTTTATAAAGATAAAGAGAAGGAGAAAAACAGTTGATTGATAAGGACGCACCAAACTAGAAGTTGTTACTTGTAAACCTACTAATGCATATTAATGTTAAATTCAAACCGCGTAATATGCTCCCAACAGACAAGATTAACTTACACACATAGATTATTGTATTAAATTGTTACCGTACTATGATGGCACATGATTAATTTGTAATCAATACCACTCACATTTTCATTATCGTGCCTTGCTGTAAACCGTTGTGATGGTTATCTAACTTAACAACAGTATAGAAGAGTTTTTAAATTAAAAAAAAAAAAAAAATATATATATATATATATATACCTATCATGGGAGCTTGGTGATAGGTGAGAAATAAATATGGTCTCCAGCTGAGAGTATCAGTATTTTTACCTATTAAAGGCAACCTGAATTTTAGCCCTGGGTTAGACAATAGGGTTTCCTCTAGATGGGAAGAAAAGGGGTTTATGATGGTTGGTCAAATGTTTTTAGATACCCACCAGGGAGTGCTTAGTTTTCAAACATGAAAAGAAAAATATGATTTGGACAAAAAGGAGTTCTTCACATATTTGCAAGTACATTATATAACATCTTTCCTGCAAATGCAAGCAAATGTTTTTGAGGCACAAAAATTCAAACAGCAAATTGTGTGCCTTACTCAACAATCTGGACTTCTGTCTCAGATGTATCACAATTTAGTAAATGATTGGAGTGAAGATCCTATGATGGGAATAACAGGTGTGTGTTCAAGAGATCAGGGGTTGACATGGGGGGAAGATGACTCAAAGTTTTCTATAGAGGGTACATGGAGATTTATTGCTAGTACCAACTTGCGAGAAATGCAGTTCAAGAGCATGCATAGATTGTATTATTCACCACAAAAAGCAAAACATTTTGGGATAACAATGGAGGGAAATTGTCCCAAATGTAAATCTAAGGAGAGTACATTGGTACATTGTTTATGGTCATGTCAGATGATACAACAGCTTTGAGGGAAGGTTTTTTCAAGCTATTTCCTCCTGGGCAGATGATACCTTTTCCATAAGTGCTGCAGTGGGTTTGCAGCACTTAGGGATATACTGGCTGACTATGATGTGTCTGAGAAATGTTTGTGGTAATCTTGTTATACGGTGGCTGCTGACCCCTCCCCCCCCCCCCCCCCCACCCACACACACACACACACAAACAAATGCATAATCTGTTGATAATGGAAAATCTGTGCTCAAAAGTTCAGCAAAACATAAGCAGCAAGTCCTAAAAATTGGGACTCCATTTCCTAATACACTGACAGCTAGACTCCATAGTATGATTGTTAACTCTCTAAAGATATAAACTTGTGTGACCTATTTCAGTGGAGGGGGGGGGGTTCAAGGGGGTAGACAGGGAGAGGAGTCTTATTCATGTGACTTTATTGTATAATTGTATAATTGCTTTGAATATACTATAGGCTTGTTATTTGCAGCTGGTGTAAAGCAAACTTTATTTTGTATGTTTTTCTTTCATGTATGCCTTGTGAAATGAATACAAAGATTTTTTCCATAAATCTGAAATGGTTTTATGCATCAAGAGAGGTACTAAAACTCTTGATAACAATACAAAAGTGGAAGGATAGCCTAGTAATCAGATAAGTATGCTCTGAACCAGGGAAGCAAGAATTTGGATCGCAATGACACTCCTTGTGATCTTGGGAAAATCATTTTAACCTCCATTGTTTCAGGTATAAAGTTAAATTGTGAGCTCTCTGGGGTAGGAAAATATATACAGGATCTGAATGTAATCTGCCTTGAAGTGTTAAAAACAGCAAATACCATTATGTGAGGATCTTGAAATATTATAATTTTTAAAATTGCAATGCTGTTGACAAATATGAATGCAAAAAGCTGGCTAGAAATATAATATCATATATCTAAAGGTCAATGATCAAGGGCAGAAAAACTGAAGAATTTAAGAGGTTGCCGCCAATAAAACCTATGGAGAGGAATGAGGTTATGAGCATGATAGCACTGAAGCCTAAGCAGGTGAATGATGTGGTTATGAGGGTGATAGCACTGAAGTCTAAGGAGGTGAATGATGTGGTTATGAGGGTGATAGCACTGAAGTCTAAGGAGGTGAATGGTGTGGTTATGAGAGTAATAGCAATGAAGTCTAAGGAGGTGAATGATGTGATTCAGAGGGTGATAGCACTGAAGTCTAAGGAGGTGAATGCTGTGCTTAGGAGGGTGATAGCACTGACGTCTAAGGAGGTGAATGATGTGGTTATGAGGGTGATAGCACTGAAGTCTAAGGAGGTGAATGATGTGGTTAGGATGGTGAAAGAACAGAAGTCTAAGGAGGTGAATGATGTGATTATGAGGGTGATAGCACTGAAGTCTAAGGAGGTGAATGATGTGGTTAGGATGGTGATAGCACTGAAGTCTAAGGAGATGAATGGTGAGGTTTGAGGGTAAAAGCACTGAAGTCTAAGGAGGTGAATGATGTGGTTATGAGGGTAATAGTAATGAAGTCTAAGAAGGTGAATGATGTGATTATGAGGGTGATAGCACTGAGGTCTAAGGAGGTGAATGATGTGATTATGAGGGTGATAGCACTGAGGTCTAAGGAGGTGAATGATGTGATTATGAGGTCTAAGGAGGTGAATGATGTGATTCGGAGGGTGATAGCACTGAAGTCTAAGAAGGTGAATGATGTGATTATGAGGGTGATAGCACTGAGGTCTAAGGAGGTGAATGATGTGATTCGGAGGGTGATAGCACTGAAGTCTAAGAAGGTGAATGATGTGATTATGAGGGTGATAGCACTGAGGTCTAAGGAGGTGAATGGTTGGTTTGAGGGTAAAAGCACTGAAGTCTAAGGAGGTGAATGATGTGGTTATGAGAGTGATAGCAATAAAGTCTAAGGAGGTGAATGATGTGATTATGAGGGTGATAGCACTGAGGTGTAAGGAGGTGAATGATGTGATTATGAGGGTGATAGCACTGAGATCTAAGGAGGTGAATGGTGTGGTTATGAGGGTGATAGCAATGAAGTCTAAGGAGGTGAATGATGTGGTTAGGATGGTGATAGCACTGAAGTCTAAGGAGGTGAATGGTGTGGTTTGAGGGTGAAAGCACTGAAGTCTAAGGAGGTGAATGATATGGTTTTGAGGGTGATAGCAATGAAGTCTAAGGAGGTGAATGATGTGATTATGAGGGTGATAGCAAAGACGTATAAGGAGGTGAATGATGTGGTTATGAGGATGATAACACTGAGGTCTAAGGAGGTGAATGATGTGGTTATGAGGGTGATAGCACTGAGGTCTAAGGAGGTGAATGATGTGGTTATGAGGATGATAGCACTGAGGTCTAAGGAGGTGAATGATGTGGTTATGAGGGTGATAGCACTGAGGTCTAAGGAGGTGAATGATGTGGTTATGAGGGTGATAGCACTGAAGTCTAAGGAGGTGAATGATGTGGTTATGAGGGTGATAGCACTGAAGTCTAAGGAGGTGAATGGTGTGGTTATGAGGGTAATAGCAATGAAGTCTAAGGAGGTGAATGATGTGATTCAGAGGGTGATAGCACTGAAGTCTAAGGAGGTGAATGGTGTGGTTATGAGGGTGAAAGCACTGAAGTCTAAGAGGTGAATGATGTGATTCGGAGGTGTATAATTTTTGCTGGACTCAAAGCTTTAGGGCAACAAGAACATTTCAAATCCACAAGAGGTTTTCAAATTTAGTTTATTTGGCTTCTTAAAAAACAAGTGTTCTTGTGAGATGCAATATAACTGCCCTCTATCTGTAATAACTTGCATCTCAGTGAATCTCTGACCTGCCCTGACTTATATAATCAAAATACAACATTCCCGAAGCTTCCAGAATGAATGACGTAACAGGCCAAAGACTTCCTTACAAAAAATACCGTATACTGTTGTCATGACAATCTATCCTGTATAGGAAATGCTTGTGAGGACCTCCCTCAACTAAGAATTCTTCTAACCCTGTTCCTCCTCCCACTGTAAACAAGTTCCTTTATCAATGACTTTGATGCAAGTATTCTCTTCTGTTCTTCTTTTGTTCTTCTTTGTTTATGTACACAACTCGCAGTCTGGGTTTTGAATAGAGCTAGACTTGGATTCCACTTCTTGGCACCAGGATTCATTCAAAACTATCACCTCACAAGATCTCCTTTTCAAATTGGTTTCAGGTCATTGAAACCAGCATCTGCAAGATAAAAGCTTGCATCCAAGACTCAGTTTCTCTGCATTGTAAAGCAAATGTTGTCATTGATGCCTTCCTGGCCTGTAATTATAGGCTTTGCAGAGCTTACAAGTTTCCCAAATCTTCTGCATCCTTCGAACCTGTGATAGTCAGAAAGTCTCTCAAAGTTCATTCACCTCTGACAGGCTAGTACAGCAGAGGCGTCTGGGTATTCTTAATCAGACATATTCTTCAGAGGGTAATAGCAATGAAGTCTAAGGAGGTGAATGATGTGATTCGGAGGGTGATAGCACTGAAGTCTAAGAAGGTGAATGATGTGGTTATGAGGGTGATAGCACTGAAGTCTAAGGAGGTGAATGAGGTGGTTATGAGGGTGATAGCACTGACATCTAAGGAGGTGATTGATGTGGTTATGAGGGTGATAGCACTGAAGTCTAAGGAGGTGAATGATGTGGTTATGAGGATGATAGCACTGAAGTTTATGGAGGTGAATAGTGTGGTTAGGAGGGTGATAGCACTGAAGTCTAAGGAGGTGAATGATGTGGTTTTGAGGGTGATAGCACTGACATCTAAGGAGGTGAATGATGTGGTTAGGAGGGAGATACCATTGAAGTCTAAGGAGGTGAATGATGTGGTTTTGAGGGTGATAGCACTAACATCTAAGGAGGTGAATGATGTGGTTAGGAGGGTGATACTATTGAAGTCTATGGAGGTGAATGATGTGGTTAGGAGGGTGATAGCACTGAGATGTAAGTAGGTGAATGATGTGGTTAGGAGGGTGATAGCACTGAAGTCTAAGGAGGTGAATGGTGTGGTTATGAGGGTAATAGCAATGAAGTCTAAGGAGGTGAATGATGTGATTCGGAGGGTGATAGCACTGAAGTCTAAGAAGGTGAATGATGTGGTTAGGAGGGTGATAGCACTGAAGTCTAAGAGGTGAATGATGTGGTTATGAGGGAGATAGCATTGAAGTCTAAGGAGGTGAATGGTGTGGTTATGAGGGTGATAGCACTGAAGTCTAAGGAGGTGAATGATGTGGTTATGAGGATGATAGCACTGAAGTTTATGGAGGTGAATAGTGTGGTTAGGAGGGTGATAGCACTGAAGTCTAAGGAGGTGAATGATGTGGTTTTGAGGGTGATAGCACTGACATCTAAGGAGGTGAATGATGTGGTTAGGAGGGAGATACCATTGAAGTCTAAGGAGGTGAATGATGTGGTTATGAGGATGATAGCACTGAAGTTTATGGAGGTGAATAGTGTGGTTAGGAGGGTGATAGCACTGAAGTCTAAGGAGGTGAATGATGTGGTTTTGAGGGTGATAGCACTGACATCTAAGGAGGTGAATGATGTGGTTAGGAGGGAGATACCATTGAAGTCTAAGGAGGTGAATGATGTGGTTTTGAGGGTGATAGCACTAACATCTAAGGAGGTGAATGATGTGGTTAGGAGGGTGATACTATTGAAGTCTATGGAGGTGAATGATGTGGTTAGGAGGGTGATAGCACTGAGATGTAAGTAGGTGAATGATGTGGTTAGGAGGGTGATAGCACTGAAGTCTAAGGAGGTAAATGATGTGGTTAGGAGGGTGATAGCACTGTAGTCTACGAAGGTGAATGAAGTGGTTAGGAGTGCGATACCATTGAAGTCTATGGAGGTCAATGATGTGGATATGAGTGTATGCCATTATAGATAATTGAGGTGAGACGGACAGTGAAATGCTAAGAGAAATTAGAGAAGCTAGCCAAATAGGTAATGCAGTAATAATGGGAGATTCCAATTACCCCAGTATTGACTGGGTAAATGTTACATCAGGACATGCTAGACAGATAAAGTTCCTGGATGGAATAAATGACAGTTTTATGGAGCAATTTTAGATCTAATTTTCAGTGGAGCGCAGAACTTGGTGAGAGAGCTAATGCTGGAGGGGCCACTTAGCAATATTGATCATAATATGATCAAATTTGAATTAATGGCTGGAAAGGGGACAGTAAGCAAATCCATGGCTCTAGTGCTAAACTTTCAAAAGAGAAACTTTGATAAAATGAGAAAAATAGTTAGAAAAAAACTGAAAGGAACATCTACAAAGGTGAAATGTGTACAAGAGGTGTGGACATTGTTAAAAAATACCATCCTAAAGGACTGTCCAGATCTCTTGCACCCATTAAGAAAGCTGGAAAGAAGGCAAAATGATTGCTGGCATTGTTAAAAGGTGAGATGAAAGAGGCTATTTTAGCCAAAAGATTTTCATTCAAAAATTGGAAGAAGGATCCAACAGAAGAAAAGAGGATAATGCATAGGTTTTCGCAAGTTAAATGTAAGACACTGAAGTCTATGGAGTTGAATGATGTGATTAGGAAGATGATACCTTTGATGTCTATGGAGGTGAATGATGTTGTTAGGAGGGAGCCGAGATACTATTGAAGTCTATGGAGGGGAATGATGTGGTTCATAGGGTAATCCCATTGAAGTCTATGGAGGGGAATGACGTGGTTAAGAGGTGGTACCATTGAAGTCTATGGAGGGGAATGTTGAGGTTGGGAGGGTGAGAGCATTGAAGTCTATTGAAGTGAATGAAGTAGTTAGGAGGGTGACAGCATTGAAGGCTATGGAGGTGAATGACGTGGTTAAGAGGGTGATCCATTGAAGTCTATGGAGGTGAATGACATGGTTAGGAGGGCGATCCCTTTGAAGTCTATGGAGGTGAATGACATGGTTAGGAGGGCAATCCCTTTGAAGTTTATGGAGGTGAATGACATGGTTAGGAGTGTGATCCCATTGAAGTCTATGGAGGTGAATGACATGGTTAGGAGGGTTATCCCATTGCAGTCTATGGAGGTGAATGACGTGGTTAGGAGGGTGATCCCATTGCAGTCTATGGAGGTGAATGACGTGGTTAGGAGGGTGATCCCATTGCAGTCTATGGAGGTGAATGATGTGGTTAGAAGAGTGATACAATTTAAGTTTATGGAGCTGAATGATGTGGTTAGAAGGTGGTACCACTGAAGTCAGTGAAAATATTATTCTTTTTGTATTAAAAGATTCTGTATTTTGAGATGTTGAAGGTTTGATGTGCTGTTTTTTGCTGTAGATAACGTAGACTGGCTATGCTAGTGAATGGGCAGGTATTTCATAGTCTGCTTAATATTCCACTTTTAAAGTAAGTTCATGTAACAGAAACTAGAGTCTGTGCATTGTCAGTCACAGCACTCTTACTTTGGAATACTCTCCCAGACATTTTACAGCTGACTGAATGCCTAAAATCCTTTTTAGCTATGTTATAGGCTTTTTTCTTTAACCAGGCTTATGCCTGAACTTTCATAACATGTCTCTTGCTTCTTGAGGCAATGGTTCTGCGATTAAGCTTTGATTGTTACATTCAGGATACTGAGGTACTTTTGTATTTATTTATTTATTTATTTATTTATTTATTTATTTATTTATTTTTTATGTATGTGACTCTGTACATCTTTTAGTGCCTTTGGCACCCAATTAACACATTTTAATAAAGTAAATTAAACCTAACCATGTGTACAAACTGCAGATACATGCATGCAGCTTTCCCATCTCCCTCTGCCCATAACATATTTTACCAATCAGATCTTCCACAAGGTGTCTGTGTTGTCTAACCAGTTAAGAGAATGGTGTATAAAGATTTATCTAAATGAAGGAAAATTGGGTAAGTTTTCCATCTAACACCAGGAATGAATTTAGCAATAATCAGAGCTGAGAAGTCTAAAAGCCTCTGGGACCCTTAATCCCAGCCTGTGTGGCAACACCCACACAGAGAGACCACAACTCTGCGCTGGACAGGCTGAAAGCAGCCAATGGATCAGGTCTGGCAGGTTATCCACCCCCCCCCCACCCCGCCCCCCTGCCCACTTCAAAACAGGCCAGCAGAGTGTCAAGAAAAAAAAGTCTTGTGCTCATGAATTAGATTGTAAGTCCAGAAAGCAGGGGCTGCTACATCATTAACATTTGTCTCTTTTATGCTTCAACAAAGTGCTGACTATACTTATTAGGGGCTATGGAAGTGTTAAGCATTGTTCACATTAATTTCAAAATGCCATAATTATTAATAAACTAGCATTTCCCATCATTTTGTAATCCGTTGCATTATAATGTGGGAGTACGCCATATGCTCTCAATCACAAGTATACACAAGGGTCTACCATGTACAAAAAACAAGACTCCCTTGCTGCTTCTCTGCCATGTGACCTGTGATTGGAAATTTTCAACCTCAGGGATCCTTTCCCAAAGGGGCAAATGGAGAGTGTAAATACTTCTACCTACTGAGAATGGAGCAGGGGAAGATCTCTCAGTTATTGAATGTGCGAGGGCTCGTGCCCACAAAGGATCGTCGCTAATCTACAAGGAATGAGGAGGACCCTGAAGGTGAGAAATGTGTGAGGGATGTTTGTTATTTAGCACTTGAAGGGTTCTACTCAACCTTCATCTATTCCCACCTTGCCAAGCACAAGATGGAGGCATGAAGTATGGGTAAGAGACTTACATTAAGTAAGCACAAAATGAAGAACAAACAGGAACAGATGGACTTGCAGGTTCCTTTCCCTCAAGAGCTTACAATGTAATGGAAAACATTTGGATAGATTAGTTATATAGGGAAGCAGTGTATGATGGATGCAGAAGAAAAGGAGCAGCGGACTTCACTGCTAAAGGTTTTCTCAAGACAAGTAGGTGATGAGGCAGGATCTGGAGGTGGAGAGGAGAGAGGCAGAAGGAGATCCAGAGGTGAGCTGAAGGAAGGAAGCAGAAGACATGAAGGAAGGAGGGCAGACAGGTGTGAGGTCTGTGCTGTATGCAGGGGAAGATATAAAGAGAGGGCTGGGACATAGGACCAGGAAGGAAAGGTTTAGGAGACAGAGATGAACTCAAGAAAGAGACAGGGAGACAGTGGTTGGACTTGAGAATGAAGGAGACCGAGTCAAGCCTCTGACCTAAAAGGAGCTTAGGACTGCAGCGTCCAGGACGGATGAACACTGCTATGGATAAGACAGGTACCCACGTATGAGAGGTTCCCCTTGTTAAGGTAGAAATTGTTTAGGATACAGGAACATTATTTGGATCTTGGTTCATTAGAATGAATCATATTTTGTCACAGTAGAACATGATTAATGCTGATAAACACTGAGCCACAGCTTTTGCAGTCATTTATCCAGGAAAATAGCAATTTGCTCTGGGTAAATCAGCCCTGTCTGAAATTGCAGTCCTCACAGTGCCTCCACAGTAACTACAGTGTTCATAATGATGCACGGACATTTAGCTGCACTAAAAAAGAGGGCAGTCCTTCAGGCCATGTGTAGGTTGGGGTGTAGTTGCAGGTTTACAAAATACAAGCATTCTCTCCTCGCTCCCATCTCTCACCACGCACAGAAAGAGCCTGGCACTAAGCATGCAGATACATTTTATCCTGCAAGTGTTTCCAGGTGCTAATAATTAACAAGTAGCAATCCACTGAGCACGGGCATCATAATGTGCTGGCAGAGTTTGCAACCACGTGGGCTGTTTAAAATATTGCCTTCAGCATTAGAATCACTTTTCCCATCCCTTTAGCCTTACATGCTTACCCTTCCACTCTGAGGCCACCCTACTAATTCTTCCCTGAGCTCTTGTGTATTTTTAAATTATTGTGTATGATATGCAATGTTTTGTCATTGCCCTGGGGTATCATCGAATAGTCAAACCTAGCCTGGGAGACATGGCTTGAAGGCTGTAGGGTGCACCATGCGTGAACGCAGTACACAGGCTGGGAAGTTTTCAAAAGCCACTCACCTGAGTAAATGCTGATTTACCTGGGTGCATGAAAACGTCCCAGCCCTTACACAGCTATGTGCACAGTGCACACACATGGTGTTCCAGGGCTCGTGTACTGTGAGAAACATAAGGGGGATGCATTTCCGGAGTCATGGCTAGGTCATGGAAGAGAAGTAACACTCGTAGATGGGATTTTCAAATCTATGCAAGTTATTTTCAAGGGAAAAATCTCCCTATAGAGTGTGCAAGGGCAAATCTATTGGGTGCTTTGTCACAGTGTGATTTTCAAAGGGAAAGAATGCTTGGATGTTCCCTTTGGAAACTGGTGCAACATCCAAGGATAAAAGCATGCATTTTGCTTCCATGCAGGTACTTTTCAAAATTATCCCCATGAAATGTACCCCCGACTCGTGAAAAGGTTTCTGAAACCCAACAGAAGACAAATATCCAGGCAAACAAAATGTCACCATAAAGAGTGGCACCATGGACATGTTATGAGAACAGAGTTAGCACTGTGTCATCAATAAGGCACCCATAGAATCTTCACTATACAGAACATGACTAGGATGCTGAAGCCATCATCTATTACATGCCATAATTTTAATAAAGTCCCTGATAACGTTTGAAATGCACCTATTGATATGTTTTATATGCTTTTCTCATTTGTGATGTATTTGTGTGATGAATGTTGTGCATACACAATCTCTCCTGTGTGTAGTTTTGATGATGCCTTAACAGCATATGTAGTTATTTCACCTTGAAGCAGCTCTTCGGAGCAAAATATGGCTCATGTTGGGGCTGAATTATAAATAAGGCATGTCATGGCTTCAGCATCCAAGCTAAGCACGGTGAAGGATTCTGTGGAAGACTATTGACTTTTGCATATGAGAAACATTTAGACTAAAGATATTTACATGTCTTATAATTAAAATTACAACTAGCTTCTGTGATATTATACATGTGTAAAGATTCACTGGGAAGCTTACTGAGGAGTGGGGCTTTGTAGAAGGGTCGGGCTAGGCAGTGGAGGTCAGAGAAATGTATCATGTTGCCTCAACATCCCCACAGGTGGTTGCTGCATTTGGAGATGGACTGCATGGAAGACCTATTCTTCCATGTTGTACTTTGTTTTTGGAAGAAACTAGGAGAGAGAACTGTCGTTTTCTGAAACTAGAATGAAAGCCTCTGGGCCTCTAGGGTTCTGATCAACAGCAGGAAAGGTCACGCAATCATTTTTATAAGTAAAGAGTCTATTATAGTGGCTGGAGGCTGTCTACCACTTTTAGGGACTTTGAAGTTCACCTCTGTGTCACTCAACCTCATTGCCAATATGGTAGAAATCATTTAAAGGGGTGAATATCAATCCAGTGCCCATTGCAATGAGATAGGAAGCATTGAAATACCTACCCAGTGCTTGCCCAGCAGCAGAGGAGGTGCCCTCTTGACACACTAAGGAGAAGAGGAGTGGAACTGGGAATCAACATCAACCAGTAGTTTGCAGGAATCATCAAGGAGAAACCTCAGTAGAAGGGAGGAACCTTCCTGATTACCACCAAGCCCACACTAATGTCTAGGAGGGAATAGAGGGGACCTCAAAGAGAGATTCAAAGAGTCTCAGATTTTATAATTGGAATGTATTTTCTTTATGATGGATTGTACAAGGAAGAAATTTAGAGAATGGCAAATTATTAATCCTGAAAATTTGATTCAGTAAAGATTTACATTGCAACACCAGTATGGAGTCCCAGCTATTTACCGGCACACTGAAGACACAGCAATGGTCAGCACATTGGCCCTTAAAAGTAAAAAAACTTTCCCCCTACAATGGAACATTCACTCTGGTGAGCATCGACAATGAGACAAGGGGTTATAGATGCGTGGCCATTCCCTATTTCAAAGTTTGTGATGAAATTCTGTTTTTTGTCTATTTAGGGTACCACGCTTTCTGGTGAAGTTTAGCTGATTAGTGGCTACCTCTGCACTTCTCTTTTTCCATTTGAAGGTAAAATCTTACATAGAAGATTGGTCAATGGTTTTAAAAACTGACCCCATTCATACTTGCACAGCTGGTTCACCATAATGGACATTCCTCTGTTCTTTCACAGGATATGAGTGTGCCAGGAGGCTCTCAGAGAAGATAAATAATGACTTCCCAAACTCACGTCATCAACATAGCAAACAAGTAAATACCAAAATGTGGGTTAATTGAAGAAGGCTGAACTCTTTTTATGGACATCTCCTTTCAACTCTGGTACCTGTATATGTCCTTAGGTAACATCTAATAGCTTCCCCCCTCATGTACATCTAATGAGCTGATTTCTAACAATGCCAGTTTTCCTTAATTTCCCTTATTATTTCCCAGAGTAAAATGGAAAAGAAAAATATCACCATAGCAACAGAATTCATTATTTGGGGTTTCCTGAATTTCCAGATCTGCAAATTCCTCTTTTCCTTCTGTTCTTACTGATTTACCTGATTGTCCTGATGGGGAACCTCACTATTATAGCCCTGACATGCCTGGACCCTCGCCTGCACACCCCCATGTACTTTTTCCTCTGTAACTTCTCCTTCCTTGATATCTTTTACACTTCTGCCACTGTTTCTAAGCTGCTGGATATCCTCTTGAGAAAGGGGCAACATATTTCTGCAATTGGCTGTTTTACACAAATGTATTTTCTCATCGCTTCATTATGTATAGAATTTTTCCTCCTTACAGTCATGGCTTATGACCGCTATATGGCAATCTGTCATCCCCTACATTATGCTATAATTATGAATCCCAGAGTCTGTATATTGATGGTTGTAGGAACCTGGATCTTTGGGTTTCTGGAACCAGTGGCTCATACTATTCTCATATCTCATTTCTCCTTTTGTGGGTCTAATGAGATTAATCATTTCTTCTGTGATCTCTCAGCACTGCTAAAACTCTCCTGCTCCAGCACTTTTGCTGTTGAAAGTATAAATTACATTGCTGGAGTTTTTATAGCCATGCCTTGCTTCATCTCAACTCTGACATCTTATGTCTACATCATCTCCTCCATTCTGAAGATCCGTTCCACAGAGGGGAGACGCAAGGCCTTCTCCACCTGCTCCTCCCACCTCACAGTCGTTATTCTCTTTTATGGAACTACAATGATTTTGTATATGAGGCCAACATCCATGCAGTCACTGGATCAAAACAAGTTCTTTGCTCTGCTGTATAATGTTTTAATTCCCATGTTTAACCCCCTCATTTACAGCCTGAATAACAAAGCAGTAAAAGAAGCCCTCCGAAAAGTATTTATTAGAAATAATTTTAAATTAAAGATTGGAAGAACATCTGCATTTGTAACTGCCAAACATCAGGGTTAACCAAAAGATGGCATGAAATGCCCTCTGTTCAGACCTTCTGTCCAAGGATGGAGGCAGTGGAGACAGGAAGAGAGGATCTTGAGTATTCAAGACATCAGGGAAAGCCAGTGATCAGTTGGACTGTGCGGCATTGCACCAAAAATGGAATTGGGCAGTCTGTATCTATCATCATATTTTTTTTAATTTTTTTTAAATTTTTTATTTATTAATTTTCAAATTTTCAAATTACATTGATGCATATATAGGAAAGTTTTGGTTGTTATACAGAACTCCAAATTCTCAAATTCTAACAAATCAGGAAACAACATCAGTATAACACATTCCAAACCATTATAGGAAAAAGGGGGAGACCCAATACTGAACAGATTAATAGGTAATTTCAAAGACATATTTATGCTAACACGAGTGAGAGTGCAGTTAACATTCACGTTTAGCCTATTCTTCTAGACCTATATGGAGTGAGAGTCCAAGTATACTCGTAGTTGTTCCATCTCTGTAAAAATGTATCTGTTATCTTGGTAAATCAACATGCAGCAGCAAGGGTACCTAAGATAGAATTTGGCTCCCCTGGACACAATCTCATTCCTCATTTTTAGGAATTCTTTTCTTTTCTCTTGAACCTTCTTCGTTATGTCTGGGAAGACACGTATTTGGAAGCCATAGAAAAGCTCTGTTTGCTTTTTAAAAGCTCTTCTTAGCACTTCATCTCTTTCAGATATTTGGAGAAAAGTAATAAAAACTGTTGCTCTGTCTTCAATTATTGCTTCAAAAGACTTCTCCAAAAATTCTGTTAAATTATCTTTAGGAGTAATATTTCCCATAGATTCATCACGTTGCTGCATTTCTTCTTTTTCTTTTTCCTGTCTACCTGGTAGATAGTATAGTTTAGAAAAAACAGGTACCATTTTTTCTGAATAAGCCAATATATTAATAAAGTAACTCTTTATCAGTTCTTTCAATGGCATCCATTTTGTTCTCGGAAAATTTAGTATTCTGAGGTTATTTCTTCTCATTAGATTTTCCATTGCATCCATCTTCCTTTCAACAAAGGATTCTGATTTTATAAGATTAATTTGTACTTCTTTAATCTGTTTAATTTCTTTTTCATTTTCTACCAGGGATTTTTCCACAGTAATTATTTTTTCCTCCAAAGAATTAGTCTTTCCCATATTTTCTTTAACCACATTTGTCAAGTCAATTATAGCCATATTCATTGTGGTCAGGGCTTTCCAAATTTCTTCAATCCTTATTTTTTTCAGGCACTCTTAAGGGATAGCTCAACGTTACTTGTATACTTTTCCCCCTATCTCCTTTGTCTGGAAGGCCTTTAGTGCCCGGTGAAGGCGACCCAGATTCTGCTGCTCCCTCCCTGGAGTCTGAATTAACAGAACTCACCGAAGTAGGCCTGGATTCCATACCTCTTCTCTGGGAGTCTTCTGGTTTTTCTACCAGCAGTATCGGCGTCTCCTGCATCTGATGTTCCACCTCCCCTTCTTCCTGCCGGGCATAGAAGGAGTTGTTGGCTCGCCGGGGCTGAGTGATATTTCCTCGGCCAGGGTGAAGGGCAACCGCTCTCTGCTTACTTCACCAGCGGCCCCGCTCTCCAGCACAGACTGCACTGCTTGGAACGCTTCCTCAATCCGCATCTGACGGTAAGAAATCTCTGGCATAGAAGCAAGGACCTCACGGATCCTTGCTTTTCGTTTTGTTTGTGGCATGGAAAATTTTCAAGAAGAAAGCAATCTTAAGAAATATTAAGGCAAAATCATTAAGAGATGCGGAGCTCAGTCGCGTCCGTGCTCACATCGCGGCAGCCATCTTGGATCTCGGAGTCACCCCATCTTGGATCTCGGAGTCACCCCATCTATCATCATATTTAATGTGTCTATATTTCTATAAAATCTCATTTTTAATGAGTGATATGTGTTCTCACAGTTATGCTCTCTGATATGTACTGATGATACCCAAAAATTCAAGATCAAAGTGGCTAGCAGGTTACTGTCTCTGATGTGGTGATTCTCAGCAAGGTGTAGGTGGCCAGGAACATCCTGGCCCAGTCTTGGAATTACAGACCGTTGCTAGTATAGGAATCTTGGAAATACAAGTCCATGAATGCATTGGACCAGAACCAGGCCTGACACTACCAGCCCCTTCCAATTTGTAACGTGCAATGAACTTTGCCACTTTGGACACAGTTCAAGGGATAATGAGCAAGCTCCACATGGTGGAACTCAGCTAGCATATGAGTGTGCTGTCTCTCAGCTGACATTCCCAGAAATGGACTCAATAACAGTGAATAACTGGTGCTTTACACAAGACACATAGAGGCATACAGGGGTCATTTTCCTTAACCCTTGTGGTTGTAATGTGCATGAATATTAGAAAATTCAATTGCACATATGTTATTTAGCCACCCCCCCCCCATTTAAATCAGTCCCCCCCCCAAGGATCCCAGTTCTTTAAATCAAATAAAAGTATATTCTGAAAGTCCCTCTAAAGCAGTGGATCTATACCCCCTCTTTAACCTGTATAGGAAAAGGCATCTAGCCTGGTCCAACTTGGAGAGAGAGAGAGCTCTTTGGACAAGGCCCTGCTGAGCAGGATAAGAAGGTGAGCCCAGCTGGGAAGGGAACAGGAGGTCTTGCGTCTCCAGGAGAAGGCAGCTCCTGAACCTCTCTGTCATAAGATAAAGTTGAAATCAATTAAGAAGAAAGCTGGAGTCAGTCACCAACCTAAGAAAGTTATTTGGCTATCCCACACCCTAAGAACAGTTAGCTTCCCTGAAGAGGACAAAATTCCTCCAGAGCACTCCTGCCAGATAACTTCTTATGTACCTGGCTAAATCTCTTTGTATGCATACACAGACACATTGGAAGCTAGTACAGACTAGAAAACATGACAGTAGGAAAATGTCAAGGATCATTGTCACCTCCATTTAATGGTCACTTGATGAAAACATTGCAGTGACCATGCCAGTTCCTCTGAACTTTATTTCTTCAATGGACACCTGGAAACTGAGCCTGAAATGTCTTTTGTCTTCTTTGTATCCCACAGATAATGAGTATAACTAGCCCTAAGAGGTTAGGGCTGTTCAGCTTGGAGAAGAGACAGCCGAGGGGGGATATGATAGAGGTCTACAAAATCATGAAAGGACTTGAATGGGTAAATGTGAATTGGTTATTTACTCTTTTAGATAACACAAATAGCATATTTAAAACAAATTGCAGAAAATTATTTTTCACTCAATGCACAATTAAGCTTTGGAATTCATTGCTGGAGGATGTGGTTAGGGAAGTCAGTATAGCTGGGTTTAAAAAAGGTTTGGATAAGTTCCTGGACTAGAAATCCATAAATTGCTATTAATCAATAGGGAATAGCCAATTATTGTTTCCGGCATTAGTAGCTTCAGATTTAGTTAATGTTTGGGTACTTGCCAGGTATTTATGACTTGGATTGTTCACTGTTGGAGACAGGATACTGGGTTTGATGGACCCTTGGTCTGACCCACTATGGCATATCTTATGTTCTTATAAATATGTAATCCATTCTGGAAAAGGTGAAATTTTAAATTATGTGTTTCTACAGAGCATTAACCTGCCGAATATGTGAGTGTCTCCCCAAGATGTAATCTGAATGACAGTGAATGTCCATTGACGATGCAGACTCTGTCTAACCATTCTCTGTCTAACCATTCTGTCTAACCAAGTGTGTACAGTGAAACTGAATAAAACACTTTCATGTCAAAGATTTTATTTCATAGTATATGCTTCTAGACCTTGGTACTCTCTAAAATAATAATAATAAATTGATTTTTAGCCTGCCCATGCCAGCTTTCAGCATGTTTAGAATTCAAGTGCAATCAGTGCAATACTCTCTGAGCATCGTATCATCATGGAGCAGTGAAGTATTACTGGTAGACTTGTCAGGGATTCTATGGCAGGGCCGCTGCACTAGAGTGTGATGTAGCACGACCAGAAGCCTTTCTTACACAGTTGTGGCAGACTGCTTTGAAATTTACAGACAACACATGGGAAGCTGAGTTTAAGACTTTGAAGAGAAAGGGAAGCCAATAAGAGAGCACTGCATCAACTGTCTGCACAGAATGGACACTGGTGGACAGAGGAGCCATGGCTTTGCTGGTGGGACAGAAGCGATCAGGTACTGATCTTGTCAATGAAGAGCTCGGCTTGCCTTAAGGCTAGGAAGAGAGCCAGGGGACATGGGGGTTCCTAAGATATTCTGAAAGTTGGAGGTGGGGGGGGGGGGAGGGGGTAGAACTTAATTTTGCTGGGTGAGCTACAGGGTGAAGGGAGATTATGTTGGGGCAGGTGGGAGATTCTACACAATCACTTTTTGATGGGGTCTTGAACTAGTAATCTACGCTATAAAATACTATGCTATTTGCCACTGTATTTCAGAAAAGATAAAAGGTATTTCACTCACCTACACTATAATATTCTATACTGAACTTCAGGAGACTGAACACTTTAATTTAGGATTAAAGAAAATAATCCAGAAGAAACTAAAAGACTGTAGGAAAACTTGGACAAACTAGATAAGCAGGACTATGAAGAAAACACCGTTCATGGTAAACCAATTTAACATCTGGTATTTGGAGAGGGAAAATTGCTATTCTATTTATAAATTTAGGAATATACAAATCTGAAATAGATTTACATATCAAGAGATACAATACAACTCTTGATAACAAAATCAGAGTAGAAGGGTAGCCTAGAAATCAGAGCAGCATTCTCTGAATCAGGGAAGCCAGGGTTTGAAACCCACTGACATTCCTTGTGACCTTGGGCAAGACACTTGATCTTCCATTGCCTCAGGTATAAAGTTAGATTGTAAGCCCTCTCAGGCAGGGAAATACTTAGAGTACCTGAAAGTAATCTGCTTTGAAGTGTCACAAAAGGCAGCTACCAATAAGTGATGGTCTAGTCATTCTAAGAATAATGCTATTGCTAACTATGAATGCAAAAGGCTTGGCTAGGAGGATAATATCACGTATCCTTAAATGATTGATCATAGAAAAATTGAAGAATATACTAGGTTGCAGCCTTTGAAATCTATAGAGAGAAATGATGTGGTAACAAGGATGATGCCATTGAACTCTATGGAGGTAAATGACGTGGTTAGGAGGGTGATACCATTTAGGTCTATGGAAGTGAATGATGTTGTTAGGAGGGTGATGCCACTGAAGACCCTTCCTTTAGCAATCCATTACTTATAATCTGTGAATATACCCTTTGCTGTCTACCACAAGTATATGAGATATTATAACCATGTACACATTGCAGGGCTCCCTTGTTGCTTCTCTGCCATGTGAACTATTATTAGACAATTTCAGCCTAAGGGATCCTTTCCCGAATGGTTACACGGTGACTGTAAATACTTCTACCTGAAGGGCTCATGAACACAAATGGTCATCACTGATTGTGCATGGAATGACAGACATGGAGTGCTGAGGTCCGTTAAGGTTAAAGAATGTATGAAGGATGCTTTTTTTTTTTTTTTATTAGCATTCGAAGCATCCTTATCCTACTGATCCTCAATCCATTTACACTCTGTCAGGAACAAGAAGGAGGCATGCACAATGGATAAAGGACTTACATTAAGACAGCACAAAATGAAGAACAAACAGGAGTAGATAGAGGTGCAGGTGTCATTCCCCAAAGAACTTACAGTATAATGAAAGACATTTGTAACAGAGCTGTTATATAAACAGGAAATGTAGTTCTGAGATGCAGGCAGTGTGTATTATATGCAGAAGGGAGCAGAGGGCTTTATCACTAAAGGATCTCTCAAGGTAAGTAAGCAATGAGGCAGGACCTCAAGATGGAAAGATGAGTTTGGTGAAGAGAAAGGTGGAAGGAGATCCAGAGGTGAAGAGAAAGGAGGGAGAAGGCATGAAGGAAGGAGGGCACACAGGGGTTATGTCTGTGCTGTGGAAGGTGGAAGGTGTAAACGAACACAGGAAGAGATGAGGGCTGAGAGATAGGGTGGGACACTGGAGAGCAGGACTAGGAAGGAAAGGTTTAGGAGTTTCTGAGATGAACTCAAGAAAGAGCTTGGGAGACAGTGGACAGAAAAAAATGGAGGAGACAGAGTCAAGCCTCTGACCAAGAAGGAGCTTCTGGCAGCAGCTTCCAGGACTGATGGACATTGCTGTGGAAGAGACAGAGACCCACTTATGAGAGGTCCCCCCTTGTGAAAACTATTTAGGGTATACGAGAGTGATCTGGATCTTGGTTCACTAGACTGGATCACATTTTGTCACAGCAGAAACATGAATAGGGTTTGGCTCATGCTGATAAACACTGAGAGGCAACTTTTTCAGTCATTTCTCCAGGTAAATTGGCTCTGTCCTAATTTACCATCCTCAGAATGGCTGCACAGTAACTGCAGGGGTTTACGACAATGCACGTACAATTATCCACTATAAAAAGGACATCTTTTGCCAATTTATAAAGAACAAGCACTCTCCCCAGTTTTCACACTGATAAGAGGCACAAAGCCCACAGGTGATTTATCATGCACATTTTTCCAAACACAAGCTCTTCTGTGAGTTCTTGTGTAATTTTTAATTTATATTTAGGATTGAAAATGTTTTTTAATGTTGGGCTGTGAATCCTGGGGAGCAACAAATATGCAAGCGTAGCCCGGAAGACTTGGCTTGAAGACTGTAGAGTGCACCACATGTGAATGCAGCACATGGGTCGGGCAATTTTCAAAAGACATTCACCCGGGTAAATGCTGATTTTCTTGAGTACACTGGATGCATGAAAACTGCCCAGTCATTACCCGGCTAAAAACACACACAGTGCTCCAGGGCTACAGTACTGTGAGCTGCATTAGTTGGAAGCATTTCCGGTGACATGGTTAGGTGAAGGGAGAGAAATAATGTCGGTAGGTGGGATTTTGAAATCTATGCACATTATTTTTAAGGGAAAAAACTCTTTGCATAGCATGCAGGAGGAAAATCTATCTGGGTCCTTTGTCCCAGTGTGATTCTGGAAGGGAAAGGATGCTCGGACTTTCCCTTTGGAAGATGGTGCAAAGCCCAAGAATAAAAGCACCCAGAGAGTTTCCTTCTATGCAGGGACTTTTCAAAATCACCCCCCTAAAAGATACTCTAGACTCGTGTCAGTTTCTGAACCCAAGAATATTGATACAATACAGGATAAATGTTCAGGTAAGCAAAATTGTCACCATAAAGAGTGGTACCTTAGACCAGTAAAGAAATAGAAATAGCTCTGCTACTGTGTTGTAATAAACTTGGAAATAAGGAATCAATTGAATCCTTCACTATAAAATATATCACCAGGATGCTGAAGGAAAGAATCATCCTTTGCATGCTGTAATTATAATTCAGCCCTGATAACTTAACAAAACGCTCCTATTAATGGTTTGTATGCTGTTCTTGTTTGTGCTGTTTTCTTGTGGTAAATGTTCTACTGCCCCCTTGAACCAGCTGTTCTGAGCAATATATGACTCATGTTGGGGCTGAATTATAAATCAGGCATTTGATGCTCTTCAACATCTAAGCTAAGTACAGTGAAGATTTTAGGGATGACTATTGACTTTTGCATATGAGTTAAGACTAAAGACAATTACACGTCTTATGATTAAAACTATGAACAGTCACTTATGATTTAGCATTAATGATGTTCCCTGAGAGCTTTGTTTTAATAGCTGAAGGTTGCCTTGGTTACTGGGGAAATTG
This sequence comes from Rhinatrema bivittatum, assembly GCF_901001135.1. Taxonomy (NCBI): domain Eukaryota; kingdom Metazoa; phylum Chordata; class Amphibia; order Gymnophiona; family Rhinatrematidae; genus Rhinatrema; species Rhinatrema bivittatum. The sequence goes on along the minus strand of NW_021820281.1, from coordinate 559,286 downwards.
AAGTTCACCTCATATCACTGAACCCGAGAGGCTCTGTGTCAACATGATAGAAATCTTTTAGAAGAGAGAGGGAATGCCAATCCATCCAATGTCCACTGAGTGGAGATAGGAAGCACTGAGCTAACTATCCAGTGCTCACCCAACAGAGGAGGTGCCCTCCTGGCACACTAAGAAAATGAGAATCAAGATCAAGCAATAGATTGCAGGAATCACCAAGGGGAAATGTCTGTAGAAGGGAGGAGCCTTCCTAGTTACCACCAAGCCTGCACTAATGTCCAGGAGGGAATTGAGGAGACTCCATAGAGAGATTCAATGAGACACAGATTTTATAAGTGGAATTTATTTTCGTATGATAGATGGTACAAAGAAGAAATGTACAAAATGAGAAATTATTCATTTTGAAGATTTAATTCAGTACATGTTTTGGTTAGAACAATTGTACGCATTCCCAACTATTTACTGGCATATTATCGACACAGAAATGGTCAGCACATTGTTCCTTGAAAGTAAATCCTTCCTCTCCCCAATGGCGCATTCACATAGGGGAGCAGGAGCAGTGAGACAAGGACTTAGCTCCAGCACCCTCTCTGAGCCCCTTACCCTTAATGGGAGGCTGGGAAGGAGTTAGAGAATCATGGACTGTTTCTAAGTTTATAATGACACATTTGGAGTTCTCATTCTGTATTTTAGTTGTCCATTTAGGGTACGACTCTATTTGGTGTGAAGGTAAAATCTTGCCCAGAAGACTGGTCAATGGTTTTCAAAACTGGCCCCTTCATACTCGCACAGCTGGTTCACCCTAATGGTCTTTCCTCTGTTCTTTCACAGGATATGGGTCTTCCAGGAGGCTCTCAGGGAAGATGCATGATGACTTCCCGAACTCCACTTCATCAACATATCAAACAAATAAATACCCAAATGTGGGCTGTTTGAAGAAGGCTGAACTCTATGGACAGACCTCTCATTTCATCTCTGGTAACTGTATGTATCCCTGGGCAGCATTGATAGATTCACCCCTCATGTGCATCTAATGAGATTATTTCTAATGATGCTAATTTTTCTTTAATTTCCCTTATTATTTCTCAGAGTCCAATGGCAGAGGAAAATCTCACCACAGCAACAGATTTCATCATTCTGGGGTTTCCTGAATATCCTCGGCTACAAATTCCCTTTTTCCTTCTGTTCTTAATGATTTACCTGATCATCCTGATGGGTAACCTCACTATTATAGCTGTAACATACCTGGACCCTCACCTACACACACCCATGTACTTTTTCCTCTGTAACTTGTCCTTCCTTGATATCTCTTCAACCTCAGTCACCCTCCCCAAACTGCTGGATATCCTCTTGAGAAAGGGGCAACATATTTCTGCAGTTGGATGTTTTACACAAATGTACTTTTTCATCTCTTCATTATGTGTAGAACATGTCCTTCTTACAGTCATGGCTTATGACCGCTATGTGGCCATCTGTCACCCCCTACGTTATGCTGCAATTATGAATCCAAAAGTTTGTGTATTGATGGTTGCAGGAACTTGGATCTTTGGGTTTCTAGAAATATTGGCACACACTGTTCTCATATCCCGTTTCTACTTTTGTGGATCCAATGAGATTAACCATTTCTTCTGTGATCTCTCAGCACTGCTAAAACTCTCCTGCACCAGCACCTTCACTGTTGAAAGTATGATTTTCATTGTTGGAATTTTTATAGCAATACCCTGCCTTATTTCAACCCTGACATCTTACATCTACATCATCTCCTCCATCCTGAGGATCCGTTCCACGGAGGGGAGACGCAAGGCCTTTTCCACCTGCTCCTCCCACCTCACAGTTGTTATTCTCTTCTATGGGAGTGTCATTGGTTTGTACCTTAGGCCATCATCCATGCAATCAATGAATCAAAACAAGATAATTGCTGTACTCTATAACGTTTTAATTCCAATGTTTAATCCCCTCATTTATAGTCTGAACAACAAAGCAGTAAAAGAAGCCCTAGGAAAAGTATTTATTAGAAATTGTTTTAAATTAAAATTAGAAGGACATTTCTGTTTGTTCATATAAAACGTCAATGCTGACCAAAGATAGCATGAAATGCATTCTGTTCAGACCCTCTGTATAAAGATTTAGATTCTGAAGACAAAAACATTAAAGGAATTTAAGGACCCTGGAGACAGGCAGAGAGGATCCTGAGTGTTGAAGAGTTGAGGAAAACACCAGCAATCAACTGGCATTGCATCAAGAATGGAATTGGGTAGAGGCTAGATGGAATATATAGTCTATCTGCCATCATATTTAATGTTTCTATAAAATATTTATATGGCCCAAAAATTCCAAGACCAAACAGGCTAGTTTGGCAACAGTCTCCAGCATAAGAGTTACCAGCTAGGTGTACATGACCATGGACATCCATGCCCAGTCTTTCAATTTCAGGCCACTGCTATATTTAGAAAATCTGGAACTACAAGTCCATGCATGCTTTGGGTAAGAACTAGGCCTGACTCTACCAACTCCTTCCAGTTCTTAATATGTGGTGACCTTTGCCACTTGGGAGATGGTTTAAAGGATGATGAGTGGGTTCTCCAGGGCGGAGCTCAGCTTACGAGTGAGCAAGCATGCCCTCTTTCAGCTGACCTTCAAGGACTCAGTAACCACTGAATGAATGGTGTTATTCAAAGGCATGCAAGGGTCATTTTCTGCATAGCTGTGAGGGCATTTTTATCTCAGTGGACTTTGTAGCCGACATGGGTAAGTTTCCCTTTGATAATTTCCTACAAGGTACAGAGGCACAAAAGTGAGCCCCTTCCTTTATACCATTCTTTTTAAAGAACATCTGAAAATATTATATCACGCATGTTGTTTACTCCCCCAAGCTGAATCACTCCAGAAACCGCTCCTAAGGACTTCTTTATTTAAATTGGATAAAAGTGCCTTCTGAATATTCCCATGTACTGTTAGCAGTTTTGAGAGGGTGGATTCTCACCCAGGGCACTTCAAGACGGTAACTACTTATGTACCTAGCTAAATCCCTTTTCAAAATTTCTTTTGTATGCACACATAGACACACTGGAAGCTCATGCAAATTGGACATCATGAGAGTAGGAGAATGCTAGGAAACACTCTCGTATCCATTTAATGGAACCTGAAGAAAACAGTGCAATGACCATGCCAGTACCACCTGATCTTTATTTCTACAATGGAAATTGAGCCCCAAATGTATTTTGTTTCAATTGACTCCCACAAATAATAAGCATAACTCGTGAATACATAATCCACTCTGGAAAAGCTAAATTTTAAATTCTTTTTCAACTGAGCATTAACCTGCTGACTGTGTGACTGACTCCCCTGAGATGTAATCTGAATAACATTGAATGTTCTTTGATGATGCACACTCTAACCATTCTTGTGTTGTACAGTGAAACTGAATAAAACATCTTTATGTGAAAGATTTTCTCTCTCAGTATCTTCTTCTAGATCCTGCTACTCTCTATATTAACAATAAATCATAATTTATATTTTTACCCGCCTTTGCAAATAATATCCAAGCAGCTTACAGCATATTTAGAATTCAGGTACAATCAGTGCAAGAACTCTCTGAGCATCAAGTCATCATGAGCAGTGATGAATTAGTAGTAAAATTGTCAGGGTATTCTATGGCAGCACTAGCATGTGATATAGTATGACTAGAAGATTATCCTACACGGCCATGGCAGACTGCATTGAACATTACAGCTAACACATGGACAGCTGAATTTAAGACTTTGAAGAAAAAAGGGAAACCTCCATAGAAAAGGACATTGGTAGACAGGGGAGCCATGACTTTGCCAGAGCTATCTTCAATGGTGCAGCTGGTGGGATAGGGTACTGATCCTATCTCTGAACAGCTTGGCTTGCCTTGAGACTAGGAAGAAAACCAGGGGACATGGGAGATCTAAGATGTTCTGAAAGTTGGATGGCGGTGGAGTAGAACATAGTTTTACTGGATGGTAATGAGGACAAAGGAAGATTATGTTGGGGTAGCTGGGAGAGTCTACCCAGTCACTTTTGAACTAGTAATCTACACTATAAAATATTATTCTATATGCCACTGAACTATAGCAAACATCTAATTACTATTCTATAAGGCATTTCACTCTTCTACATTATAATATTCTATTCTGAACTACATGAAACTGAATACTTCCATACAGGATTAGAGAATATAATCCAGAAGAAACTAAAAGACTGCAGGAGAACTTAGAAAAACTGGATAAGCGGAACAATGAAGAAAAAAGTTCAAGGTTAACCAATAAGAACATAAGAAATTGCCATGCTGGGTCAGACCAAGGGTCCATCAAGCCCAGCATCCTGTTTCCAACAGAGGTCAAATCAGGCTACAAGAACCTGGCAAGTACCCAAACACCAAGAAGATCCCATGCTCCTGATGCAATTAATAGCAGTGGCTATTCCCTAAGTAAACTTGATTAATAGCAGTTAATGGACTTCTCCTCCAAGAACTTATCCAAACTTTTTTTGAACCCAGCTACACTAACTGCACTAACCACATCCTCTGGCAACAAATTCCAGAGTTTATTTGTACGTTGAGTGAAAAAGAACTTTCTCTGATTAGTTTTAAATGTGTCACATGCTAACTTCATGGAGTGCCCCCTAGCCTTTCTATTATCCAAAAGAGTAAAAAACCAATTCACATCTACCCATTCTAGACCTCTCATGATTTTAAACACCTCTATCATATCCCCCCTCAGCCGTCTCTTCTCCAAGCTGAAAAGTCCTAACCTCTTTAGTCTTTCCTCATAGGGGAGCTGTTCCATTCCCTTTATCATTTTGGTAGCCCTTCTCTTTACCTTCTCCATCGCAATTATATCTTTTTTGAGATGTGGCGACCAGAATTCAAGGTGTGGTCTCACCATGGAGAGATACAGAGCCATTATGACAATTTCCGTTTTATTCACCATTCCCTTTCTAATAAGGAGTTCAGCACACTGAACCGACAATTTCAATGTGTTATCCACTATGACGCCTAGATCTCTTTCTTGGGTAGTAGCACCTAATATGGAACCTAATATTGTGCAACTATAATATGGGTTATTTTTCCCTATATGCATCACCTTGCACTTGTCCACATTAAATTTCATCTGCCATTTTGATGCCCAATTTTCCAGCCTCACAAGGTCTTCCTGCAATTTATCACAATCTACTTGTGATGTAATTACTCTTAACAATTTTGTATCATCTGTAAATTTGATTACCTCATTTGTCGTATTTCTTTCCAGATCATTTATAAATATATTGAAAAGTAAGGGTCCCAATACAGATCCCTGAGGCACTCCACTGTCCACTCCCTTCCACTGAGAAAATTGTCCATTTAATCCTACTCTCTGTTTCCTGTCTTTTAGCCAGTTTGCAATCCACAAAAGGACATCACCACCTATCCCATGACTTTTTATTTTTCCTAGAAGCCTCTCATGAGGAACTTTGTCAAATGCCTTCTGAAAATCCAAGTACACTACACCTACAGGTTCACCTTTATCCACATGTTTATTAACTCCTTCAAAAAAGTGAAGCAGATTTGTGAGGCAAGACTTGCCTTGGGTAAAGCCATGCTGACTTTTTTTCCATTAAACCATGTCTTTCTATATGTTCTGTAATTTTGATGTTTAAAATACTTTCCACTATTTTTCCTGGCACTGAAGTCAGGCTAACCGGTCTGTAGTTTCCTGGATCACCCCTGGAGCCCTTTTTAAATATGAGGGTTATATTAGCTATCCTCCAGTCTTCAGGTACAATGTATGATTTTAATGACAGGTTACAAATTTTTACTAATAGGTCTGAAATTTCATTTTTTAGTTCCTTCAGAACTCTGGGGTGTATACCATCCGGTCCAGGTGATTTACTACTCTTCAGTTTGTCAATCAGGTCTACCACATCTTCTAGGTTCACCATGATTTGGTTCAGTCCATCTGAATCATTACCCATGAAAACCTTCTCCAGTATGGGTACCTCCCCAAATCCTTGTCAGTAAACACCAAAGAAAAGAAATCATTTAATTTTACTGCGATGGCCTTATCTTCTCTAAGTGCCCCTTTAACCCCTCGATCATCTAATGCTCCAACTGACTCCCTCACAGGCTTTCTGCTTCGGATATATTTAAAAAAGTTTTTACTATGAGCTTTTTGCCTCTACGGCCAACTTCTTTTCAAATTTTCTCTTAGCCTGTCTTATCAATGATGATGCAGACGCTGTCTAACCATTCCAATGTGAAACCAAATAAAACAGCTTCATGCCAAAGACTTTATTTCACAGTATCTTTCAGACCTTGGTACTCTCTATAATGATAATAAATCATATCTTGGGTTTTTAGCCTTCCCAAGGCAGCTTACAGCATCTTCAGAATTCAGGTATAATCAGTGCAATACTCTCTGAGCATCATACCATCATGAGCAGTGATCCATTAGTGGTAAACTTGTCAGGAATTCTATGGCAGGCCTACTGCACTAGAGCATGATGTAGCACAACCAGAAGCCTTTCTTACACAGCTGCAATAGACTGCATTGAAATTTACAGCCAACACATGGACAGCTGTGTCTATGACTTTGAAGAAGAAATAGAAGCCAATAAATTTGTTCTCTTTGCATCAAGTGTCTGCCAAAAATGCACGCTCATGGGCAGGATTGCCATGACATTGCAGATGCCATCTTCAATGATACAGCTGTTGGGACAGAAGTAATCAAGTATTGATCCTACCTGTAAAGAGATTGGCTTCCCTTGGAGAAAGGAAGGGAGCCAGGGGACATAAGGGATGTAAGGTGTTCTGGAATTTGAGTGATGGTAGGGTAGAACATAATTTTTCTGGGTGGGCTAGAGGGCGAAGGTAGATTATGTTGGGCAGGTGGGAGAAACTACCCAGTTACTTTGTTATGGTCTTTAGAATTAGTTATCTATTCTTTAAAATACTATTCTATATACCACTGTACTACAGCAAAACATTTAATTGAGACTGAACACTTTCATTTATGATGCCATTGAAGTCTATGGAGGTGAATGATGTGGTTAGGTGGGTGATGCCATTGAAGTCTATGGAGGGGAATGACATGGTTAGGAGGGTGATGCCATTGAAGTCTATGGAGGGGAATGATGTGCCATTGAAATATATGGAGGGGAATGACGTGTTTAGGTGGGTGATGCCATTGAAGTCTATGGAGGTGAATGATGTGGTTAGGAGGGTGATGCCACTGAAGTCTATGGAGGTGAATGATGTGGTTAGGAGGGTGATGCCACTGAAATCTATGGAGGGGAATGATGTAGTTACCTGGGTGATCAATCACAACCTGTGGCTCTCAAACCATCTGTACTCCAGGCACCAAATTGTAAACAATACATCAACTGTCAGTGAAACTGGTTTCTTTGTTTAATTAATTTGTACCAGCTAATATCCCATCCAATGACCAAATAATTTTGTAGGACCACTACTCATAGGGTCACGGTATTCTACCAGACTCTTTTTGTGGTTTGGGTCCGGTTTACTATATATATAATTTTTTGTATTTTTTTGTTTTTTAATTTTTTAGTTTTCTTACTTTCTCTCCATCACCCTAATGAGAGCTCCAAGATGACATTTCAAATTACAATCAAGTTAAATGTCACTTTCTTAATCCCAATTCAAAGTAATTCAGCAGTGATACTCATCTGCATAGCCCAACACGATCACGTTTCGGACCCCCACTTTTAAGGTCCTGCTTCAGGGGAAACGATATCCATTCTTATTTCGTGACACTCCCAGGGCAATCGATAAAACTCCAATAATATAGATACAGTCACACCTTGGAACGGCTGAACACTTTCATTTATGATGCCATTGAAGTCTATGGAGGTGAATGATGTGGTTACCTGGGTGATGCCATTGAAGTCTATGGAGGGGAATGACGTGGTTACGTGGGTGATATCACTGAAGTACAATCCTTTGCTTATAATCACAAGTGTACAAGATATTCCAATTATGTACACAACGCAGGATTCCCTTGCTGCTTATCTGCTAGGTGAACTACTATTAGAAATATTCAGCCTGAGGGATGCTTTCCCAAAAGGGTGCACAGTGACTGTAAATAATTCTACCTATTGAGGACAGATCTGGTATAGATTTTTCAGTTACCAGTCTTGCGAGGGTCATCGCTGATCGTACATGGAATGAGGAGGACCCTGAATGTAAGAAATGTGTGAAGGATGTTATTAGCACTGATCCTACTCAGCCTCCATCAGGAGTTATATTAAGATAGCACAAATGAAGAACAAACAGGATGTGACAGATCCTTTCCATTATAGGCTTACAATGACAGCTGTGACAGAAGAGTTATATAGGGAGGCAATGCAGTTCTGAGAAGGAGACAGCATGTAATTGATGCAGAACAAAGGGAGCAGAGAGCTTTATTGCTAAGTAGGAGATGAGGCAGGATTTCGAGATGGAGAGAGGAGTTTGGTGAGGAGAGAGGGAGAAAGATCCAGAGGTGAAGAGAAAGGAGGGAGAAGGCATGAAGGAAGGAGAGCACACAGGGGTGATGTCTGTGCTTGTGAGGTGGAAGGTGTAAAGGAGCACAGGAAGAGATGAGGACTGAGACATAGGGTGGGACACTGGAGAGCAGGACTAGGAAGGAAAGGTTTAGGAGTTTCTGAGATGAACTCAAGAAAGAGATTGGGAGACAGTGGACAGTCAAAAATGGAGGAGACAGAGTCAAGCCTCTGACCTAGAAGGAGCTTCTGACCTAGAAGGAGTCAAGCCTCTGACCTAGAAGGAGCTTCTGGCAGCAGCTTCCAGGACTGATGGACATTGCTGTGGAAGAGACAGAGACCCACTTATGAGAGGTTCCCCTTGTGAAAACTATTTAGCATATATGAGTGTGATCTGGATCTTGGTTCATTAGACTGAATCACATTTTGTTACAGCAGAAACATGAATAGGGTTTGGATCATGCTGATAATCACTGAGGCAACTTTTTCAGTCATTTCTCCAGCTAAATTGGCTCTGTCTGAAGTTACCATCCTCAGAGTGGCTGCACAGTAACTGCAGGGGTTCATGACAATGCTCATACAATTATCCACTATAAAGAGGGGGAGATCTTTTTTTTATTTATAAAGTACTCGCTCCAGCTCCCCTCTCCCAGCACTCACTGTAATACCAGGCAAAAAGCCCACAGGTGATTTTTTATGCACATTTTCCCAGGCACTGATATTCAAAGACAAGCTCTTCTGTGAGCTCTTGTGTTACTTTTAATTAATATTTAGGATTAAAAAGTTTTTAATGTTGGTCTGTGAATCCTGGGTCAGCACCATATATGCAAGAGAGATTTGACTTGAAGACTGTAGAGTTCACCGTGCGTGAATGCAACACAGAGATCGGGATAATTTCAGAAGCCATTCTCCTGAGTAGAAACATAGAAATGACGGCAGAAGAAGACCAAATGGCCCATCCAGTCTGCCCAGCAAGCTTCACACTTTTTTTTCTTCTCATACTTATCTGTTTCTCTTGGCTCTTAGTAACCTTTTGGTTCTATTTCCCATCCACCCCCACCATTAATGTAGAGAGCAGTGTTGGAACTGCATCTAAGTGAAATATATAGCTTAATTAGTTAGGGGTAGTAACCGCCGCAATAAGCAAGCCACACCCATGCTTATTTGTTTACCCAGGCTATGTAATTCAGTCCTTGTTGATTGTTGTCTGTATATAGATCCACTTTTCTTCATTCCCCCTGCCGTTGAAGCAGAGAGCTATGCTGGATATGTGTGAAGTAGCGGTCTTTCTCCCCTGCCATTGAAGCAGAGAGCTATGCTAGGTAGGCGTAAAGTAGCGGTCTTTCTCCCCTGCCATTGAAGCAGAGAGCTATGCTGGATATGTGTGAAGTATCAGGCTTATTTGGTTTGGGGTAGTAACCGCCGTAACAAGCAAGCTACTCCCCACTTTTTTGTGAATGCAAATCCTTTTTTCCTCATTTCCTCTTGCCATTGAAGCTTAGAGCAATGTTGGACTCTTAGAGCAATGTTGGAGTCGCATTAACCATGTGTATGTTTATTGAATAAGGGTATTATCTCCAGGTAGTAGCCGTCATTCCCACAAGCCATCCACTCTTCATTCACGTCCTCTAGACTTTATGGATCCATAAAGTGGATGCATAAAACTGTCCAGCCCTTTCCAGCTTAATGTATGCACGGTGCACCATGGCTTGTGTGCTGTGAGCTGGATTAGAAGGAGGTGTTTCTGGAGCACTTTTAGGTCAGGGGAGAGTAATAACGCCCGCATATGGTATTTTCAAATCTACACATATTATTTTCAAGGAAAAACAAGTCTATGCAGAGCATGTGGGGATAAATTTGGGTCCTTGGTTCTAGGGTGATTCTCCAAGAGAAAGGATGCTTGGACTTTCCCTTCGGAAACTGGTGCAAAGTCCGTGGATAAAAGCATGGGCTTTCTCCCCATGAAAGGTACCCCAACTTTCTGACCCAGGAATAATGATCCAAGTAAAAGAAATGACACCACAAAGAGCAGTACCTTATACAAGTTAAGAAAAGAATTAGCACTGCCAGTGTGTCATCAAGAAGTTAGAAATAAGGCATCCGTAGAATCCGGCACTATAAAATACATCACTGGGATGCTGAAGCCAAGTGTCATCCGTTGCATGCCATGATTATAACACAGCTCCTGGTAATATACAAAATGCACCTATTGATATGTTTTGAATGCTGTTCTTGTTTGTGATGTATTCTTGGGATGGATGTTGTGCATACATGATATCTATGTTTATTTTTAATGATGCCTTAACAGCATATGTAGTTACTGCCCCCCTGAAGCAGCTCTTCTGAGCAAAATATGGCTCATCTCAGGGCTGAATTATAAGTAAGGCATACCCTGGGCGACATTTGACGTTGGCAGCTAAGCCAAATTCAACATTGCTCTCTGCTTCAATGGCAGGGGGAGGGGGTGGGTGGGAAGGAAAATTGGTCTCAAACAGTAACCAACATGAGTCCTGACCTTGGCGATCTGAGTAACCTATAAGTATGGGAAACTGATAACCATAGGAGCTTGCTGGGCAGACTGGATGAACCTTGGGTCCTTTTCTGCCATCACTTCTATGTTTCTGTGTTTCAGTGAAGAATTCTGTGGATGACTATCGAATTTTGATTATGAGTTAAGCATTAAGACAAAAGATTACAACTAGGAACAGTCACTTATGATTTAGCATTAGTGATATTATAGATGTGTAAGGCTTCCCTGATTGATTTGTTTTAATAGCTGGAGGTTGCTTTGTGCTTTTAGTGCCTTTGAAGTTCACCCCTGAAATCACTCAACCTGAGAGACTTGGTAACAACACAATGGAAATCTATTAGAGGAGAGAGTGACTGCCAATCCAATGCCCATTGAGAGGAGTAAGGAAGCATTGAGCTACCTATCCAGTGCTCACCCAGCAGCAGAGGAGGTGCCCGTCTGACACACTATGGAGAGGAACGGAACTGAGAATTAGAATCAAGCAGTAGATTGCAGGCATCACCAAGGGAAAACCTCAGTAGAAGGGAGGAACCTGCCTAGTTACCACCAAGCCTCACTAATGTCCAGGAGGGAGTAGAGGGAACCCCATAGAGAGATTCAAGGAGTCATAGATTTTATAACTGGAATTTATTTTCTGTATGATGGATCATACCAGGAAGAAGTTAACAAAATGGTAATTTATTCATGTTGAAGATTTATTCAGTAAAATGTTATTTTGGAACACCAGTACGGAGTCCCAGCTATTTACTGGCACACTGAAGACACAGAAACAGTCAGCACATTGGTCCTAGAGAGTAAATCCTTCCCTCCAATGGAGCATTCACACTGGGGAGCAGAGAGAGAGAGATAAGGACTCAGCCCCAGTACAGACTGTGTGCCCCTTACCCATAAGGAGGGAGTTGGGAAGGAGTTACAGATGCGTGACCTACTTTTAAGTTTATAATGAGACTTCAAGAGTTGTCATTCTGTTTTTGATTTTTTTCCTATTGTGTTATTTGGCTAATTAATGGCTACCTCTGCCCCTCACGTTTTCTGGGTGAAGATAAAAGCTTGCCAAGAAAATTGGTCAATGGTTTTCAAAACTGACTCCTTCTAACTTGCACAGCTGGTTCACTCTAATGGTCCTTCTTCTGTTCTTTTTCAGGATATAGGTGTGACAGGAGGCTCTCAGGGAAGATGAATGATCACTTTCTGAACTCCACGTTATCAACATAGTAAACTTGTAAATACCCGAATGTGAGCAGTGTGAAGATGGTTGAACTCTATGGGCAGACAACTCCTTTAATCTCCGGTAACCATATGAGTCCCTGGGCAGCATCTAATAGCTTCCTCTCTCATGTTCATCTATTGAGCTTAATTGTAACAATGTCAATTTTTTTTTAATTCCCTTATTATATCCCAAACTCCAATGGAAGAGGAAAATCTCACCACAGTGACAGAGTTCATCATTCTAGGGTTTCCTGAATTCCCAGATCTACAAATTCCTCTTTTCCTTCTATTTTTACTGGTTTACCTGATCATCCTGATGGGGAACCTCACTATTATAGCCCTGATGTGCCTGGACCCTCGCCTGCACACTCCCATGTACTTTTTCATCTGTAACTTGTCCTTCCTCGATATCTCTTACACATCACTCACTCTCCCCAAACTTCTGGACATCTTCTTAAGGATGGGGCAACGTATTTCTGCAATTGGGTGTTTTACACAAATGCACTTTCTCATCTCCTCATTATGTATAGAAATTCAACTCCTTACAGTCATGGCTTATGACCGCTATGTGGCGATCTGTCACCCTCTACGTTACACTGTGATTATGAATCCAAGAGTCTGTATATTGATGGTTGTAGGAACCTGGATCTTTGGGCTCCTGGAACCAGTGGCACACAATACACTCATATCTCATTTCTCCTTTTGTGGGTCCAACTAGATTAATCATTTCTTCTGTGATCTCTCTGCACTGCTAAAACTCTCCTGCACCAGTACCTTTGCTGTTGAAAGTATAACTTACATTGCTGGAGCTTTTATAGCACTGCCCTGCCTCATTTCAACCCTGACATCCTACATCTACATCATCTCCTCCATCCTGAGGATTCGTTCCACAGAGGGAAGACTCAAGGCCTTCTCCACCTGCTCCTCCCACCTCACGGTCGTTATTCTCTTTTATGGGACTATAATGTGTTTGTATATGAGACCAACGTCCATGCAGTCTTTGAACCAAAACAAGTTCTTTGCTCTGCTGTATAATGTTTTAATCCCCATGTGTAACCCTCTCATTTACAGTCTGAATAACAAAGCAGTAAAAGAAGCCCTCCGAAAAGTATTTATTAGAAATCATTTTAAATGAAAAATTAGAACATCTGCGTTTGTGACTGTCAAATGTCATGGCTGACGAAAATATATCATGAAATTTGACCTGTTTAGACCCTCTGAAGCAGGGGAGACAAAAACACTAAAGGAACTGAAGAAAGCCTGAGAGGGGCAGAGGATCCTCAGTTTTGAAGATGTGAGGGAAACTTCAGTGATCAGTGGAGTGTGCGGAACACAACAGAAATGGAGTTGGGCAGATACTAGATGGTCCTCATGGTCCCATTTCAGGCATCATATTTAATGTTTCTATAAGTTTTCACTATTAAAGGGATGATACAGTCTGTGTTCTCACAATCATGCTCTCTTATGTACTGCTGAAACCAAAAAATTGAAGAGACAGCTAAATTTTAAAGGCATTGCTTGCGTAAAAATGGCACATACACGCATGAGAATTTTAAGAAGCCATAACCCTGAATTTTGCAAAGTCTGATTGGTATCTTACCCGTGTAATCTTATTGCTGGATTTTGAGTTTTAAGATGCTGGGGGGGGGGGGGAGATAAAGTCGGAAAGAAAACAATCTGACACTCTATATATCTCCCACTGTAAGAGGAGCTCTTTGAACTCAAGGTGGGTTTTGGGGCAGGCAGTGTTACATTGTTCTGCCTAGGGCACAAAGGTCTATAAACCCTGGTAATAACGTCCCCTCCCCACCAAAACCCACCCTGAGTTGAAAGTGCTCATCTTACAGTGGGAGATAAAGTGTCAGATTGTCTCTCTTACAGAGGTTCTCTCTCTTTCTAACCTTGCGTGTTTATAGGTGCACGTGTGCTTCTTTTATGTTACTAGTTATGTAGGAGACCAAGGACAGCCTGGCTCAGTCCTGCAAATACAGGCTACTGATATTTTCAGAAAATCTGGAAATTCAAGTCCTGCACCAAGCCATGCATGAACTAGGCCTGACTCTACCAACCCCTTTCCAATCTGTAATAGGCAATGACCTTTGCCACTTGGGAGATGGTTTAAGGGATGATGAGTGAGCCTCCACAGTGGAACTCAGCTGGTGAGTGAGCGCACACTGTCTCTCAGGTGATCTTCCCAGAACTGGACTCAGTAAGCAGTGAATAACTGGTGTTATACATGGGACACATAGACAGAAGCATACAGGGTCATTTTCAGTAACCCACGAGCTTGTAAAGTGTGTGCACATTTTTGTCCCCAGGGGTGTTATAGCCAATATTTAAAGAGAACCAATGTGTGCAAGTTTCCCTTTAATTTCTTAGAAAGGTACAAGGACAAAAATAAAAGCATCCGTGTCCTTTACACCTGTTTTATTTGTTGGCAGCAGAACAGAAAACAAGCCTTGCAAATGTGGTAGATCTGAAAATGCAATCGTATGCGTGGTTTTTTTTTTACCCCATCAACCTGAATCCACCTCCTCCTGTACTGTTAGCTGCTCTGAGATAAAGGATTGTCACTAAGGACACGCCAACCAGATAAATACTTATGCACCTGGCTAAATCCCTTATAAAATGTCCTTATGCACTCATGGATACATCAGAAGCTAGGGCAAATTAGAAAAGCACCAGAGTATGAGAAAGTCAGAGATCACTCATCTCCATTTAATGAACGTTGACCATGTCAGTCCTCTGATCTTTAGTTCTAGAATGGACACTTGGAAACTGAGCACCCAAATGCCTTTTGTCTTTGCTTTCTCCCAAAGATAATGAATAGAACTCGGGAAAAGGTGAAAATTTAATTTATGTATTTCTGCTGAGCATTAATCTGTGTTGTGAGAGTGTCTCTCCCAAGATGTAATCTGAGTAGCAATAAATGTCCATTGATGATGCTGACTCTGTCTAACTGTTCCTGTGTGTACTGCAAAACTGAAAAAATGCCTTCATGGTAAAGACTATCTCATGGCATCTGCTTTCAGACATTGGTACTATCTGAATGTCATATCACCATGCATAGTGGTAAATTAGTGGTACACATGTTCGGCTATTCTATGGCAAGGCTGCTGCACTCAAGAGTGATGTAACATGACCAGAAGCCATGGCAGAATGCATTGAAATTTACAGACCACACATGGGAAGCAGAATTTAAAACTTTGTCTGAAGAAAGGAAAGCCAATAAGAGTGTGCTGTTTGCATCAAGTGTCTGCACAGAATGGACACTGGTGGACAAGGGAGCTACGACTTTGCCGTGCTACCTTCAATAATGTTGCAGGTGGGACAGGAGAGATTGTGTATTGATCCTCTGAACAGCTCGGATTCCCTTGGGTTAAGGAAGAGAGCCAGGGTACATGGGAGACCTAAAGATGGGTGGGGGTGGGATAGAACAGCTTTCTTGGGTGGGCTAGAGAGCAAAGGGAGATTATGTTGAGGCAGGTGTGAAAGAGGAGGAGGGAAGCAACCAGATGCAATGTTGGTCTACCCCATCACTTTGTGATGGACTTTCAACTAATACTATACTAAAGTACCTTATAAAATACTATTCTATATTCCACTGTACTACAGCAAGCATTTAATTGTTATTCCATAGGCATTTCATTCATCTTTATCATAATATTCTATACTTACCTACAAAAGATGGAACACTTTAATATAGGATTAGAGACAATAATGCTGTAAAAACTAAAAGACTGCTGGAGAACTTGGACAAGCTGGATAAGCAGGACTTTGAAAACAAAAATATGGTTCAAGGTAAATGAATGTAGCATCTTATTTGGAGAGGGAACATGGCTACTCTAGTTATAATGTAAGCATATACAAATCTGGAAAGGACTTGCACATCAAGAGAGACACCAAAAACTCTTGATAACAATACCAGTGTGGAAGGGTCATCAGTAGTCAGAGCTTCAGCCACCAAACCATTGACATTTCTTGTGACCTTGGAAAATCATTTCACCCTCCATTTCCTCAGGTATAAACTTAGATTTTAAGCATTCTGAAGCATGGAAATACATACAATACCTGAATGTAATCTGCTTGGAAGTGTCAGAAAATACAGCTACCAATGACTGAGGATCTTGTAATTTTCTATTGATATCTATAACTGCAAAAGGCTTAGATAAGATAATAATACCATATATCTTTAGAGGTCAATGACCAAGGGTAGAGAAACTGAAGAATGTATGAGGTTGCTGCCATTGAAGCCTGTACAGAGGAATGACTGAGTTAGGAGGATGATATCATTGAAGTCTATGGAGATGAATGACATGGTTAGGAGGGAGATACCATTGAAGTATATGGAGATAAATGATGTGGTTAGGAAAGTGATATCATCGAAGTCTGGACTTGAATGATATGGTTAGGAGAGCGATACCATTGAAGACTATGGAGATAAATGACGTGGTTAGGAGAGTGATACCATCGAAGTCTATGGAGGTGAATGATATGGTTAGGAGAGTGATACCATTGAAGTCTATGGAGGTGAATGATGTGGTTAGGAGGGTGATACCTTTGACATCTATGGAGGTGAATGATGTGGTTAGGAGGATGATACCATTGAAGTCTATGGAGGTGAATGACATGGTTAGGAGGGTGATACCATTGAAGTCTATGGATGGATGACATGGTTATGAGGATGATACCATTCAAGTCTATGGAGGTGAATGATGTGAGGGTGATATAACTGGGGAGTGAAATTGTATTTTTTTTCTTTTAAAAAGATTCTGTATTTGCAGACATTGAAGGTTTGATGTGCTGGGTTTTGCTGCAGATCATTTAGACCTGCTGTACTAGCTGACCAGTAGGTATTTTATAGGGATGTGAATCGTATTTCTGATGATTGAAAATATCATACGATATTTTCAAAGTTGTCAGAAATCGGGGGCTCCCTGAAACTGATAGGAAAACCCCACGAAATTGTTCGTGAGGTTCTCTTATCGTTTTGGGGGAGGGCGGAAAAAATGGCACAAAAAAACAAGCCCTAAACCCATCCCAACCCTTTAAAACATCTCCCTTAGCTTCCCACCCGACCCCCCCCAAAAAACGTTTTAAATTACCTGGTGGTCCAGTGGTGGTCCCGGGAGCGATCTCCCGCTCTCGGGCCATCGGCTGCCACTAATAAAAATGGTGCCGATGGCCCTTTGTCCTTACCATGTGACAGGTTATCTATGCCATTGGCCGGTCAATGGCACGGATACCCTGACGGCTGGCGCAGGCCATCCAGTGCTCCTACCATGTGACAGGGGACAATGACATGGATACTCTGTCACATGGTAAGGGAAAAGGGCCATCAGCGCCATTTTTATTAGTGGCAGCCGACGGCCCGAGAGCAGGAGATCGCTCCTGGGACCACCACTGGACCACCAGGTAATTTAAATTGTTTTTTTGGGGGGTCGGGAGAGTGGGGGAAGCTACGGCAGTTGTTTTGAAGTGTTGGGGTGGATTTTTTGTTTATTGGCTCGGGAGCAGCCGATAAAAAAAACCCGATCGGGCCGCACGAAAAAAAATTCATGATGTGACTCAGAACCGGAATTGGATCCGATTCCAGTTCCGAGTCACATCTCTAGTATTTTATATTCTATCCAAATACACAAAGCACAGCTCACTTGCTTCTTTGTTGTGTGCCTCCACTCTAGGGTTCCTTCCCCAAGGGGATCTTTAATGAGTATAAATGCTGCTGGCTGCCGAGGCTTGCGAGTTATCCTATTAAAACATTATCAGTTCTTGCAATACAATGCACAACAAGGAGATATGAAAGAACTCGATGGAATAGGCCTCACAAGAGTTCTGTTTGTTTTCATTTAAATCATTTTATTAAGCAAGAAGAGAACAAAAAAACACCGAGGGTGGAGCTCCTCATTAGATTCTTCCCTCTCTTTTTCAAATGCCCATTTTTTTCCCTCTCGGATTTCTTCTGCTGCTCGCCCTCGGTGCTGAAGGGGCTGCGAAGTTGTGGCGTTCATGCTTACATCTGGACTGGCGTCCCCCTTTCTCCAGAATTTCCAGAGTTGCGTGAAGTACAAAATCTGTTCACGAATTGGCTTTTCACCGACTCTTACTCCTAAGCTTTTGTTTATTGGGAATGTGTGTGTGTGTGGGGGGGGAACCCGGCTTTCTCTCCTGATCTAAGGGTCCTAATTTCTCAGCTAATTCACGCTCGTAGGTATGTCTGGAGTTTGGAGGTCTCAGACATTTACAGTACGATACCGGTCTCTCTTCACCCTGGTTTGACTTGCTCCTGTTTGCATTCTTTGTTTTATTTCAAGCTGCTAATTTCCTTGTTTTCTTCATTTTATTCCTCTGAACTTGTTTGGAAAATGTTCTTTCCTGCTTTCACATTGTTTATCTACTTTGTCACATCCAGGTCTGGTTTTCATTCTTCTGTATTGCTCTTTGGGACTCCTGAGTTTGACTAAATAGTAGGCGAGAGAACACAAGAGTTACACACATTTTACATAAGGGACATACAGGACAGAAGTTCACAGGTACCTATCCCAAAGAGCTTAAAATGTAATTGTAGTCTGTAGGGTTTAGCATGCAGTGCTGGGAGTTTTGCAGAAAGAGACTTTTAGGAGTTTGATTTATAGTCTGCTTTTTCGGGCACTTCAAATTTGGATTACATTCAGATACCGATTGTATTCCCTTGTCCCAGTGGGCTCACAGTCTATGGACCTGATTCATTAAAATGTTTCTCCCATTTTGTGTCTATGGGAAAAACCCTTAGTGAATCAGGTACTAAGATTGTGCCTGAGGCCATGGAGGGTGAAGTGACTCACCCAAGGTCACAAGGTGCGGAGGTGAGATTTAAACTCTGGCTTCAAATCCCAATTGGAAATGAATCAAGAGAAAAATGGGGGTACAATAGATGGACTCAAGAATGAAGGAGCAAGAGTCAAATCCTCCCCACTGGAAGCAGTTGCCGGTGGCAGCGTTCAGGACTGGCCACACTGGTGAGCTCCACCATGAAAGAGAAAGACCCAGTTCTGGGAAGTTACCCTACTTATAATGGGAGATGCTTAAGTCATGTGGGAGAGCTTCTGGATCTTGCTTCATGCAGACAGGATAAGGTTTTGGCATTGACAGAGGCATCAGTAGGGTTTTATTTAATCTTGGTAAAATTAGGATACCTTCTTCACATGCATGCATTCATTCCTCCATTCTATGATAGCACAGCCTGGAATAGCATTCAGGGGAATATTTTACAGCACTGCCGATTGACCCCAGGAAGCACGGAGTCAATAGAAAGGGTTTTATGTCACTTTGGCCTAGTCCATAATCCTTTCCTAATGTATCATGGGTGCAAACACATTTTGTAGGTAAATTTGCAACACAGCCTGTGCAAGTTTCACCCATTTTCACAGTGGACCTCGATGGATAAGTCTGCTTTGAAACTTATCCCACCAAATCTACCCACATGGGTTTTAAAAAGCAGAAGTATGGGTATCTGCCCAAACACCACCCCCCTACCACCACCACCACTCCAGTTTTTTTACCCAGGAACATCTCTGGTCGATCCTGGTTAATTTTCATATGAACATGAGCTGCCTGTAACTTTACCTGCATATCAAGACAATTTCTCCATGTAAAACAGTTTTTCCCAGAGAAGTCCCTTTGAAAATTACCCTCCCTGTGCCACGAGTCTGGTGCTATGTGACCCAAAGTTACGGCTCATTGCCCCTTGCATATGAAGGTGCGGAAAGCAGTTAATGTGTGCTGGGAACACCAGAGGTGGGGTCTGCACCAGGAACGCTAAGCGGTGGGTCTTAGGGACCCAGATACATATGTCCTGAGGAAAGGAGAGAGGGGGGTGGGTGGGAATGATAGAAACAGGACAATGCCTTGCATGAATAGTTAATAGGTTTGGGCCTTTTGAGTAGAAAGGAAAATCTGGAACAAGAGGTCAAAGGGTGTAGGCTCAGGAGTAACACTGGGAAATGTTGCTGCATGGGAGGGGTGGTGGATGCAAGGAGCAGCATCCCAGGGAAGGTGATGGAGGTAGGGACACTGATGGAGTTTGTTTTTTTTTCATGGGGGTGGGGGGGGAGGGCACAGAGATTTCTTGGATGCAGAGGAGTGAGAAACAAACCCGAGCACAACTGGGGCCTATGACATTTTGAGTGGGAGCAAACTGAGCAGTCTAGACGGGCTGTATGATGTGTTTGCTGTATTGTTCGTTCTGCCACTTTAGTCAGATATACAGACAAGCTGGACCCCACCACCTTATACATGCATCCACTGTCAGGACATCTACTGACGCTTTATATCTTAACTTTCACTGACTCAGGGACTTTTCCAGCATTGATATCTTATCAGCACCTCAACTCATCTTATAATTACCTGTAAGAGAGAAAAGACACAAAATAACTGTTAAACAGTGAGCCAGTATTATGTGTTCAGACCATGCACGCTGGCATCCTGCCCAGGGGCTCTGACCTGGGTGGCTAATCTCATATAAACATACAAAATTACTGGGATTTTACCTGGGGGTTTGAACCCAGGGCTTATCCCCTACACAAATGGCCACACACACACAATTACTGGGATTATACCTGGGGGCTTGAATCCAGGAGCTTATCCCCTACACAAAGAGCCTCACACAAGCTTGGATTCAGTACATCACGGTTCCAGGTTCTTTGGAAAGAGTTTATTTGAGCAATAGGATAGAACAAATAAGATCAGATTATGCATAAGAAATAAAGGTAGATTGCTACATAGATATAAAAAGCTTACATTTCCAAAGGATCAGCCATACCATCATGTCCAGGGCTCTCTCCCCCTCTCTTTCTTGCCGCCTCTCCTTCTACACTACAAATGCTTGTGGAAAAAGTGATGTTCCCTCCCTCTGAGTTCTTATCAGATTTTAGACACAGCTGTGTGGCCTGCACTTTCTCTCTCAAGCTTTAGTTTTCTCATCATAGACTTAGTGGAATAACTAAACAGACTCTTATCTGATCATAAACATTTCACAGTGCAAGACAGTAAAGAGGAGTTCACTCAGAGGTTGGCCTGGGGCCTTCAAACTAGTTTGTGTCTGGGTGAGGACTCTGAATCCATACGGCCTATCCTCTATATACATCCTCAGCAAAAGTAACAACACATGACTCCAACAGCTAAATACGCTACTCCGTCTCCTCTTATATGGATACATTTACCCACTGAGTGGTGGTGGGGAACGGAGTTTTGCAAACCAAAGACTTGTCCAGGTAAGTCCCAAAGTTACCGAGTCAACTTTTTTGAATATTAACTTCAGTGATACAATTCTTGCAGATGGCTTTCCTGATATGACATATGCTATAGCTATCCAGAGAACACAAAGAGCAAGGACTGCACTTCAATGAATACCTGGCAGGGAATTCATACCTGCCAGGTATGAATTCCATGTACTAAGATTGTTTGTTTGAGCTTCATGTCCCTCCCGACGCAGCTTTGGCGAAACACGGGTCCGTGTCGGGGGACCCCCTTGAACTTGTGATGTTCTAAGCCAGTGGAGTTGCCGCTCAAAAAATTGAAAAAATAAATACCCATTTGTGAATTTGAATTGGACTGTGATATTTGCCTGCACTGTTGTGTTGTATATGCTAAAGCTATGACATGGGATCTACTTAATGTTTGGGTACTTGCCAGGTTCTTATAGCCTGGATTGGCCCCTGTTGGAAACAGGATGCTGGGCTTGATGGACCCTTGGTCTGACCCTGTATGGCATGTTCTTATGTTCTTATGTTGCACAGGCTACACCTGGAGAGAATTAACCCCCACTTTTTCTCAGATTATGCTTAGGTGATTATATGATGTACCAAATGATATCAAGATTTTAACTGCAGCTATTTCAGGGTCAGCACCACTCAGCCATTGTATAAATGCCCCTAAATCCAATTACTTGAGGAAGATGTCATGGGTGGACAGGTTGCTAGTTCACGTGATGTAACATGCACTTGGAGACCACATTAGCCCCATCTTCACATGAGACTGTCAGGTTGAAGGAAGGAAGTATTTATCCTGAGCCGATGAAAGATATCTCCCTCATACTGGCACTGCTGGTCCATTCTAATGGTCTTCCCTCTTTCTCTCAAGGTAGAGGTGTGCCAGGAAGCTCTCAAAGATAAATGATGGCTTCCCAAGCTCGGTATTGTCAGCATAATAAAAAGTAATATATGGGCAGTGTGAAGAAGGCTGAACTTTGACTAATGTCTACTTTCAACTCCAGTAACTGTGTGTGTCCCTGGGCAGTAACTGTGTGCATCCCTGTGTGCGTCCCTGGGCAGTAACTGTGTGCATCCTCATGTTCCAGCAGTGAGGTTATTTCTAATGACTCCACTTTCTCCTTAATTTCTTTTGTTTATTTTCAAAATCCAATGGAAGAAAGAAATTTCACCACACTGACTGAATTCATCATTCTAGGGTTTCCTGAATTTCCAGATCTACAAATTCCTCTTTTCCTTCTGTTTTTGTTGATTTACCTGATCACCCTGATGGGAAACCTCACCATTATAATTGTGATCTTCCTGGACCCTCGCCTGCACACCCCCATGTACTTTTTCCTCTGTAACTTGTCCATCCTCGATATCTGTTACACCTCAGTCACTCTCCCCAAACTGCTGGATATCTCCGTAAGAAAGAGGCAGAAGATTTCTCTAGTTGGGTGTTTTACACAGGCATATTGTTTCATCTCTTCAGTATGTGTAGAATTTCTTCTCCATACAGTCATGGCTTATGACCGCTATGTGGCCATCTGTCACCCCCTGCGTTATGCCATTATTATGAACCGAAGACTCTGTGTACTGATGGCTGCTGGGACATGGATCTTTGGCTATATGGAAACAGTGACACACACTGTCCTTCTCTCTCGTTTCTCTTATTGTGGGTCCAATGAGATTAACCATTTCATTTTGTGACCTCTCAGCACTGCTAAAACTCTCCTGTAGCAGCACTGCCACCATTGATCGTCTGACTTACACTATAGGTGTTGTCCTGGATATGCCCTGCATTATCTCAACCTTTGTATCTTATATCTACATCATCTCCACCATCCTCAGGATTCGTTTAACTGAGGGCAGACGCAAAGCCTTCTCCACCTGCTCCTCACATCTTATGGTTGTTATTCTGTTCTATGGGGCTACTCTCTGTTCATATATGAGACCAACATCCACACAGTCCCTCAATCAAAATAAGCTTTTTGCAGTGTTATATGATGCTTTAATCCCCATGTTCAATCCCATGATTTATAGCCTGAGAAACCAAGAGGTAAAAAAAGCCCTAAGAAAAATATTTATTAGAAAACAAGTTTCTAGAGTCTGTAGGAACATTTTCTCTGCCCAGGACTGTAAAATGTCCTGGCTGACCAAGAGATAGAATAAAATGCACCCTGCATATTAAGGACATAACCTGGTTAAGAGAATGACTGCAATCCCTAACTATATAAATCTTGAATTCTTATTAAGGACACTGGTAGCGTGGCCAGTCGTGGCTTAGGAAACAGTCAAAAGAAATAAGGAGGCAGATTCTGGCTGTTTCTTTAAGTGTTTATTTATAGTGAAAAAGCCAAAAATCAAACAAATATTGCAACTCATCTTAACTTCAGGTAACCACAGTCCTCAAACATAGCAGGTCTTTGTCTAGGTTGGGTCTCTAACTGCTACCCGGGGCCCCTCTAAACCTTCTAGGTCCTGCCTTCTTTTGCTAGGCTGAAGGGATCCCCTCTGGGCCCCAGAATCACAGGCTGGATTGAGACTTAAAGAGAACTGGACCAGATAGCTGTGGCCGGTCCCTTAAGGTGGTCGGAGGGAGGTTTCCTGTAGACTCCCTCACAGACACCTAAAACTCAAGACCAACATGGGTTGTAGCTTTCTCATCTCTAGTGTGCAAGTTTCACTGTGATATGTAATCCATTTTTTATTAGAATTTTCCACCATAGCTTCCATCTGCTGTCTGTCCATCTGTCTGGGGATGATAACATTTGTAAACCTTCACCCATCAAGTCCACATCTAGGAGGAAGGTGGAGCATGGGTCTGAAATGTATCTGATCTAATAAGGATAAGGTTATTTTCAACAGGGTCAAAGTGGAACAAGCACTAGAAAATCCCTGAATCAGCTTGCCCTTAACTCTCTCTCTCTCTCTCTCGTTTATTTTAAAAAAAAAAAAGTTTCATAGCTTCCTAAAATTATCCAGCTATGTATGGCACACTGATAAAGAAATGTACCCCAAAGCCTGTATAAAACAATATAAATTCATAATTCTAAGGTGGTCAGGAAAGAGGAAAGTGTTCCCCTCCTAGGAGGGAGCTCAGGCGATGGGCAGAGAAAGCAAGCCTGGGAGATTTTAGCCAGTAGACTTAAAAATAAGCAATTTGCAGATAGACCACATACTTGTGAAATGCGTAACCATTGTCTAATGCTGTTAGCTCATTGGCTGATGACTTCAGTCCCTGATGGTTCACATCCTGAGCTCTGCTTTCTCTGCAGAGTGGGTCTGTGCCACATCAACTGCTTCTCACCTGTAAACTAGGTAGATACAGGCTGGAAGCAACAGCAGAAAGACACAGTAGCCCTGCATCTCTAAGGTTATTCTTAGGGCCTTTCAGCATTGGAGGTACCCTTGAAGGGGTAACGACCAGGGTCTCCCCGCTGGACTTCACACTGTGATGCAGCATGTAGGAATTTCAGTTGCCACTTCCAGGTACAGTTTATCAGGATGGGTGAATATATGATATTGTATATTTCAAGAGAAGACTTAGAAATGGAGAAGCAAGCTTACAAGCTGAGCAAAACACATTGGGTCATGTACCTGCAATGGGCAACTGCAGAATCTAATCAATTAGGTATTCTACATGAATACAGTGCACTAATTTGGATGAACTTAATCAACTGGGTAGGCTGGAGCATAAAATTTGACTAATAATCCTTGTTCTCTGTTTCTTCATTCCTCAAAGCAGTACTGCCTCCGGAATCCTCCAGGTCCTCAATATCTCTGACTGACTAATTCCTCCCTATCTCTGGCTATTTCTGACTATGTAATACATTTACCTCATTATACCTGCTTATTCATAAGGCTGAATACCATCCCTTCTGTACTTTTCATCATATGTTAGATGCAGCCTCACAACACATCCACTGACTCTCTAGCCATCAAGGCAGATGGTGCAAAAGGAGAGCAGAGTCCCCAGGCACCTTCTCATCTCTTTGTTATAAGTGGAATCTAAAAACTCAACGTCTTCTGCCTTCATGGTCTTCAGCCCTAGAATAATATGTAATCCACTCTGCAAAATGTGAAACTTGTCTTCTCTTTCTGTACTGTGCATTAATCTTCAGATTGTATCAATGTCTCTTCCTTGGTGTTCTTCTGAATTCCAATAAAAATAAATAAAATTCCAGTTAATTGTGGGAAATCAGTGCTATCGTTGCAATGTGTGCAGAGAAAAATGAATGAAATATCTCATTGCCCCGGAATATCTGCTCCAGGGTGCTGGTACTCTGAGTATGACATGATAGAGGGTTGGGGATGTAAATTAGACCCTCTACTCTTTTGAAACTTTGGGGTAAACTTTGAAAAGTTTAGGCACTTTGAAAAGCATGCAAAAAATAGCAGCCATCCAGCTAAATCAGCCATATCCAGGGAAGTAGATTTTTAGCAGGAAGTATGCATGCACTTTTCGCCAGAAAGGCTCAATATTCTGCAGAGGGGTGGGAAGGTGTTAGGCATCGTAAATGAAAACCTTGTTCATAGTGTAAAGTCAGCATTCTGCTACTGAGAGCATTTTGCCCCACTGTTGAATAGCATGTCAGCAGAATGCATGGACATTTAGTCAGGCAATTTGATCTTCAAACACTACTTACACTGGTGCCATGTGTTTGAAAACAAACTGGATTTGTGAATGTGGAAATCTGCATACATTCATCTCTAGATAGATGCTCAGTTGAAAATTTAGCCCAATATTTATTGAAGTTTTTTGTTAAATAAGTCATTATTTCCTAGTTACCATACATTATTTGTACACACAGCAAGTACAATTTTGTAGCATTATTTCCATATCTCTGAGGCATATTTTAACCAGTCAAATCTTAGAACATAAGAACATAAGAAATTGCCATACTGGGTCAGAACAAGGGTCCATCAAGCCCAGCATCCTGTTTCCAACAGAGGGCAAACCAGGCCACAAGAACCTGGCAATTAACCAAACACTAAGAAGATTCCATGCTACTGATGCAATTAATAGCAATGGCTATTCCCTAAGTGAACTTGATTAATAGTCGTTAATTGACTTCTCCTCCAAGAACTTATCCAAACCTTTTTTGAACCGAGCTACACTAACTGCACTAACCACATCCTCTGGCAACAAATTCCAGAGCTTTATTGTGTGTTGAGTGAAAAAGAATTTTCTCCGATTAGTCTTAAATGTGCTACTTGCTAACTTCATGGAATGCCCCCTAGTCCTTCTATTATTCGAAAGTGTAAATAACCAATTCACATTCTACTCATTCAAGACCTCTCATGATCTTAAGACCTCTATCATATCCCCCCTCAGCCTTCTCTTCTCCAAGCTGAACAACCCTAACCTCTTCAGTCTTTCCTCATAGCTGAGCTGTTCCATCCCCTTTATCATTTTGGTTGCCCCTCTCTGTACCTTCTCCATCGCAACTATATCTTTTTTGAGATGCGGCGACCAGAATTGTACACAGTATTCAAGGTGCGGTCTCACCATGGAGCGATATAGAGGCATTATGACATTTTCCGTTTTATTAACCATTCCCTTCCTAATAATTCCTAACATTCTGTTTGCTTTTTTGACTGCTGCAGCACACTGAGCCAATGATTTTAAAGTATTATCCACTATGATGCCTAGATCTTTTTCCTGGGTGGTAGTTCCTAATATGGAACCTAACATCGTATAAGTACAGCAAGGGTTATTTTTCCCTATATGCAACACCTTGCACTTGTCCACATTAAATTTCATCTGCCATTTGGATGCCCAATCTTCCAGTCTTGCAAGGTCCTCCTGTAATGTATCACAATCCGCTTGTGATTTAACTACTCTGAATAATTTTGTATCATCTGCAAATTTGATAACCTCACTTGTCGTATTCCTTTCCAGATCATTTATATATATATTGAAAAACTCTTTTCAAGTAGAGATCCCTGAGGCACTCCACTGTTTACCCTTTTCCACTGAGAAAATTGACCATTTAATCCTACTCTCTGTTTCCTGTCTTTTAACCAGTTTGCAATCCACGAAAGGACATCGCCTCCTGTCCCATGACTTTTTAGTTTTCTTAGAAGCCTCTCATGACGGACTTTGTCAAACGCTTTCTGAAAATCCAAATGCATTACATCTACCGGTTCACCTTTATCCACATGCTTATTAACCCTTTCAAAAAAATGAAGCAGAATTTAAGAGAAAGATGTGTTAACACATCTAAAAAGAAGTAAAGCTGGATAGGTTTTATGTATAACAGTAAACATGAACTTTACTGTTATACATAAAACTGGGAATAAACTGATATTGCACATCTGAAAGCCTCTGGGACACTTAATCCAAACTTTTGTTCAAACACCTACTCAGAGAGACCAAAATGTTATGCTGAACATAAAAGAGGTATGCACAGGGTCAACTAAAGGAAGCCATGTTCAGATTTATAGAAATGACAGAATTGAATAAGTTATGGCAGTGAGAATAGGTCAAAAAGCCAATTATCAATGAATGCAAATAAATGCAAGAATTAAAGAGACCTTCATAAATGTATAGTTGAGTAAAATGAAAAATTCACTTATATGTGGTTATAGAGAATTCAATGAGACTCTTTAGACCACTAAAATGAATAAATGCTCAGCAATTTTCTAATCAATCTCTTACATTACTTTTTTCATTTTCATTTTCTTTTATGCATTTAAAATAAGTGTCTATGATTTATTGGTTGTCTAGCAAAGAAGAGATGGAGATCGGTGTATATATAATGCCCTTTATTTGAAATTAGCCCGACTCTGGCGGAGTTTTGCTCTATAACCAAGAGCTGCCTCAGGGGCAACTAAAACAAATATATTACAATTAAAAACACATACATGGACTCATTAGAATAACATAAATCAACAAAAAGCATGAAAATATGTACAATCTCAGAAACAAGAGCCCTGTGATGTGTGGCAAACATAATGGTGTACAAAAACACAAGATAGTACATAGGAACACCGAGAAAAATCCATAATAGGGTGCAGTTATGTGATTTCTGAATTAGATTCTCATTGTTAATTGGCGTGAAAACAGAGAGGATGTCTTGGCATGGTGTAGAACGTATGATTAAACAATGTGAACGTGTGATCCCACCAACCAAATTAAGTTCTATAAAAAATAATTAAATGAAGGAGATTGCAAAGCTTACTGCACAATAGCAGGGCTTGTCACGCGCTCGCAGATAGATGGTATTACATTGCCGTATCCACTTTTTGAGGCTCCAATCTTATTCTGAATTATTTTCAATGTTTAATTCATTCAGAATAAGATTTGGTTGGTCGGATCACACTTTCACCTTGTTTAATCATATCTTCTACACCACACCAAGACATCCTCTCTGTTTTCTTTTTGCAAGCCTCGGGACTTATGCAAAATAGGCTCGGCGTACGCAGGGGGGGTTTAAAAGAGTTACGCGCGTACCTTATGTGCGTGACCCTTTTAAAATCTGGCCCTTTGTATTACTGCTGGTTTACCACTTCATATATTTTTGTTGTGCTCCTCTTTTAGGTACTAATTTGTTTGGGGCTACACTCGACTCTATTATATTTTGATGAATAATCAATCTGCCATATTGCTGCAAATATGAGTGCTTCAAACAAAGAAACAAATTTAAAGGCTATTTATTTTTAATTTATATTTTGAAATGGAGGTCCATGAGGGGCACGAATGCGAAAGTCATAGTTCTTTTGCACAGGTTTTGAATATCATTACATTATTAGTGCATACATTGCATTTACTAATATAAAATTATGTAAATACCATTAAACGGATTCTGCACTTGCAGACACTGATGGCTCGATGTGCTGTGGTTTGCTATGGATGATATAGACTGGCTTCATTAGTAGATTGACAGATATTCCATAATCTAATTAAATGTATAACATGGAGTTCACTTGCTTCTGTTCCCTGTGCTCTGCATTGTGACTCTTTCAGCCCTGGGGAAACTTCCAGAAAAGGATATACAGTGAGAATAAATACTTCTGACTACTGAAGATTACCAGATCAGAGCTGGCTCAGTCCATCAGTTATCCTGAGGCTCAAGACTGTAAGTAAATTGTGGATTAATAATATTAGCAGAGATATCATCCTATTAAATCATCAATTCCCACATTATTATGGACAAGGAGATGCTTAAGAGGACACAAGATTTACACAAATATTACAGGAAGGGAAGAAGAGAGCAAGAGCATTTTAGATGGCTCTGTAGCTCAGTGGTAGGAGCACTGGTTTCGTAAACCAGGGGTCATGAGTTCGATCCTCATCAGAGCCTTCTAGCTGCCCTTCAACAGACAATCCAGTGGGAGCAAAGAAGGTCAGCTTGCTTTTCTCTAAATTGGTTTGGTTCAAAAAATTTGTAACCTTAATAGATCACAGGTCATAATGCCAAAGAATTTAAAAGCTAATGGACCACATTGACAGAGCAGAGAAAAATGCATAGTGGTGCATGCTACTATTTATCATTATTTCCAAATTATTACTAGGCACAACACTGCTACAGACTCACTTAAGAGACAGTCCCTGTTCCAAGAAGCTTACAAAGTAGCCTTGACAAATAAGAATCTGTAAGATGTTTATTAAAGAGCATGAGCTTATAAACTAGTTTTGAATATGGCCAGAGAGGGTTCTTGACACATGGACCAGGGAAGTCCAGGCAGTGGAGGAGAAGGACAGATAAGAGCAACTTGTCTGATAAAGAGAATGTTATGAGGACGTCTGTAGTGGAGATAACACAAAGATAATGAGGAGCCACAGAGTGAATGCATTTGTAGATGGAGTAAGAGAAGCTTCAGATGCATGTGGAGGTGGATGGGGAGCTGACAGAGCGAATTGAGAAGAGAAGTTACATGTTCATAGCAAGACTGAGGAAAGGTAAATTGTGAAGCAGATTTCGGAATAAAGATACTTCAATGGGAGGCCAGCAAAGAGCAAGTTACAGTAGTATAAATGGGAGGTGATAAGAGAGAGGAGGAGTATTTTGGTAACAAGGTCAGACAAAAAGGGACAGATTTTAGCAATATTATACAGGAAGAATCAACACATTTTAGCAGAGTTTTGTGTATGTGTGTGTAGAGGAGGAGGTGGAGAGAGAGGCATCGAAGTTCACCCCAAGAGAACCAGAGGATGAGACCGCCATCCACAAAGACAGAAAACAGGGGAAAAGCGGAAGCAGATTTTGGGGAGAAAGCAACGCTGATTGGGATAGTTTGTGATGTCGCAGAAGGATAATTTTGTACTGACCTCTGAGAAAGATTGGGAGACAATAGATGGAGCAAGGAATGAAGGAGACAGAGCGAAAGCAGCATCTGGCAGCAGCGTTCAGGACTGGTCACACTAGTGAGCTCCACAGGGGAAGTGGGAGAACCAATTCTGGGCGATTACCAGAGAAATAAGAAAACTGTGAACAATTCCACCAAAGTCCAGAATGATATCCCACCATTCCTCTGCTTCTCCTGTAATTTCACAGCCTTTATTAACTCACTGGAATCCAGGTGCCAGCAGGACCTCAGAAAAGATGACCAAAGATGACCTTTTCCCCAGTGTCTTCCCAACCATCAATACAAGTAAGGCTGAGCTTCATGACCTCACATCTTCTCTCATCTAAGGTAACCCTATGTCACTCTACATGTCTCAGGGCAACATATTACATAGTTTCACCACCCTATCCATGGCACTCTGTCTCTATTTTATTTAACCCCCCCCCCTTATTTTTTTCAGAGTGCATGGAGGAGTTAAATTTCACCACAGTGACAGAATTCATCATTCTGGGGTTTCCTGTATTTCCAGACTTGCAAACTCCTTTTTTCCTTCTGTTCTTACTGATTTACCTGATCGTCCTGATGGGGAACCTCACTATTATAACCCTGACGTGCCTGGACGCTCGCCTGCACACCCCCATGTACTTTTTCCTCTGTAACTTGTCTTTCATCGATATTTCTTACACCTCAGTCACTCTCCCTAAACTGCTGGACATCCTATTAAGAAAGAGTCATAGGATTTCTGTAAATGGATGTTTTACACAACTGTATTTTTTTCTCTGTTTAACATGTGTGGAATTTGTTATTATTTCAGTCATGGCTTACGATCGCTATGCTGCAATCTGTAATCCCCTACGCTATACTATAATTATGAATGAAAGGATTTGTGTACTGATGGCCACAGGGGCCTGGTTCTTTGGGTTCCTGGAACCAATGACACACACTGTCCTGGTATCACATTTCTCTTTTTGTGGTTCCAATGAGATTAACCATTACTTTTGTGATATCTCAGCACTGCTAAAACTCTCCTGCACCAGCACCTCCACCATTAATCACATATCTTATATATGGAGTATCATGTTAGGTCTACCTTTATTTATATCAACCCTTGTATCTTATATCTACGTCATCTCCACCATCCTGAGGATCCGTTCTGCAGAGGGGAGGCACAAAGCCTTCTCCACCTGCTCCTCCCACCTCACGGTCGTTATTCTCTTCTATGGGACCATGCTCTGTTTGTATGTCAGACCAACATCCATGCAGTCACTGGATCAAAACAAGCTCTTTGCTCTGCTGTATAATGTTTTAATTCCCTTGCTTAATCCCATGATTTACAGCCTGAAAAACAGAGAAGTAAGAAGTGCTTTAAGAAAAGTATTTACCAGAAAATCCTTTCATTCAAAGATCAGAAGAACATTTTCTGTATTTGTGCCTGTCAAGCATCATAGCTCAGAAGGTGTGCAAGGTGTCCAGTTCAGACCCTTTGTCCAAAGCATATCTTATTATTAAGGAGCAATTGGAGATTCCACCAAACATTCTCAAGTATTTGCTATGCATGGCTGAAAAGCAAGAGGGAAGGACGTTCGTTTGCCTGGTGGTCCTACAAAATAAGAAAGCCCAGGATATATGTTTAGGCCAAATACTCGGTCCGCTGTGTTGGACTGGATTTGAAGTTTTGTGATATAATCAATCATGACCTGGAAGATAAGGACCACTTTGCATTTTTACAGCTGTGTTTTTATATGCAGTGATGTGTGGTTAAAACTGGTTTGGGGAAACCATATGCTATATTTATTTATTTATTTATAGAGTTTTAGATACCGTTGTTCGGTATTGCCATCACAACGGTTTACATGTTTCAATTAATTTAACAATCTTGTGAAATGTGTTATGTACATTGTAGTGTTAGAGGAGTCATGGGGTAGTTAGGATATTAACAGTGGTAAACATATGGTGATGGATATGAAGGAGGTTTGTATATATGAAAGATACTGCATCAAAGCTCTACCTATGAAAGGATTTATTACTAATGCACAATAAGGTTTTGTGTGGCTTTCCAGGTGGTCTCCTTAAGCATGAAAAATATTGTGTTATGGACCTAGGATGTACACTAGATGAAGATTACTGAGGAAGTAAATCATCCATTGCTGTCCCTTTGGTAAAAAATCCATATAAAATATACTTTTGGTGGTACTATACCTCAGTTACACTGAAAACTTTCCAAATACATCTGATTTATGTTGGAGAGAATGTGTGGAAGAGGGGACCATGGGGCATATCTGGTGGACAAGTCCCCAAATTAAAACTTATTGGGATATAATACAATCTTTAATTAAGGAAATAAATATTGTGGAGAAATATCTGCAGGTTTTTCTTCTATCAGCTTCTGTTGAAGGGTTGCTACTCTTTGGACATGCAGGGGTCCACCTAGCAGGATTGCTGTTTACAAAAGACTGTTGCATAATCTATCAGATGGAGATGTCAATTTATCATAATACCATGATCAGATTTGAAAAGACAAAGTCAACCTTCAAAACATGGAATACAAATGCTAGCTCATTATTCTTGGGAATGTGATGGAGAGGGGATAGGGAGGAAGGGGTGTGGGGAGGGGATGTACTGTGTAACTGGATGGTTTGGTGTGAATAGCTGGTTTTGTTATTTTACTGGAAAAATACAAAGAAAACTTTCAATAAAAATTGAAATTAAAAAAAAAAAAGAGAGAGGCTGGAACATTTCATTTGATCCACCAGGCAACCAAATGAATTGGCTGGGAAGGCATATTTAGAAATAACCCAACCAAACAAACAATATAATTTTCTATACCAGACCTTACAGCCCACATAAACACACTGAAACCTGGAAGCTATTGTGGGTTGTGGAATATTCTGGACTTAAAGGAATCCTGGTCACTTAAGCACAGTTTGACCTTCAGGATCAGTGTTGGGGCCACTTCTGAGGCATATGTTTTGATATTATTATAGTGACTATAAGACAAATTTGGAAATCTTTACAAAAGAACTTAAATCTCTTAAATATGATAAGTTCAAACGAGATGAAATAGATTACAAAAATAATAAGATATACCTGTTGTACCAATTCAATAAACGTTTTATTAGAAATGACAAGGAGTTTCCACATAGATAAAAAAAAATACAATGAGGAGAGGAAAGATAAGAGAAGTAATGTAAGCATAAAGATAGGAATGCTAAATGCATATGCACTGCAACAGATGACAATATAGACCCGTCAGCACCCTCTTCCACACCGATGTAGAACAAGACTTTTATGAAAAAAATGATTCCCATGTTTCACAATTAGGTAATTTGTGGAGAAAGGATTCAGAAAAGGAGTACTCTACTAATAAAAAATGTGAATCTCCTTTTTCCAGAGGCAGAGGTGGGTGGAGAGGAAGATGGAGAGGGAGAGGGTTTCACAACCAGTTCCACAACCAGTTTTACAATCCATTCCAGATGTACCGAGATTAGGGATGCAAAATAAGATTATAAACATTTCCTCACAGTCACTTAATTCGGATGAGACTAGAGTACTGAACAAAGGCCTCTCATTTGTACCAACAGCTTCTCATAATGCCTTTCGAACTTGCAGTGATCTTTTTACATTTAAAAGAAAACTTAAAGTTCTTGAGTTTTTTCAAGTATGGGACAAAGAAATCAAGATATGTCTATCATTAAACTGGCAAGCAGATGGTTACCAATTGGTGCTGTTAACCCAATCATCCATACCTAAGAGACATTGGTTTTAAATGGTTTGACTAGAGCAGAACAAAAAGATTCAAATAAATCATTCAATAATCTGACCAAGGGTGAAATAAGGGCTATCACTGAATTAAAAAATGATGTTAACATCGTTATCAAAGCAACAGATAAAGGTGGGTCCATAGTCATCATGGATCGTGTAAAATACATATTTGAAATAGAGAGACAATTATCAGATCAATCATTTTATCAGAGACTATCTAACGGCCCAACGAAAAGAATTAAGCAAGAAATTGATAACTGTGTACTGCCAGAGATGGTAATTTTTTAACTAATAAAGAACTTGATTTTTTAAATGTAGACAATCCAATTATGCTTACTATGTATATCTTACCAAAGGTACATAAACCATTGAGCGCACTACCAGGAAGGCCAATCTCTGCGATCTGTTACTTGTTTGAACCAATCTCTAGTTTTATAGATATTTTTCTTAAAAAACAAACCTCTTCCATCATATACGAGAGACTCATAGGATTTTATTACAATTTTAGAAGATTTTCAAGAGATTGAAGAAGATACATTAATGGTTACTTTAGACATTGAGTCACTATATGCGAATATACCAAAAACAGCAGCTGTAGAAATTATTGCAAACCAACTTTTAAAACATAACCCACACAGATGAATCCCAAATCAATTTGTAATTGATCTTGTGGAGATAGCACGAAAAATATTTTTTTAAAAATTCAACAAGAATATTTTTCTGCAAATTAAAGGAGTAGCGATGGGCTCAGCAATGGCTCCCTCAACAAAAAATTTATATGTGGCCCAATTCGAAAAAGATTTCCTTGTCAGGCACACATATTCGAAGAATATTATGATTTGAAAAAGATACACATTGATGATATCTTTTTATTATGGAAAGGCAGCCAAGGCTATTTACAAAATTTTTTTATTGGTTAAAAAATACATTAGATTCTAATCTAAAATTTATGATGCATTTTAACAGTGAATTAATTTCTTTTTTGGACATTCAAATATCTCTGAAGAGCAGGAGATTCCATACAGGTATTTAAAGGAAACCCACCGATTTGAACAAGTTGTTGCATTAGAGTTCTCATATCAGGATACTAGTAAATAATCTACCTTATTCACAATTTTTGAGACTAAGGAGCCTATGTGCAGATGAGACATTTCAATCAAGGGCAATTGAAATGAAACAGAGGTTTCTTGACAGGGAATATCCTGTTAAACATGTCACAAATGAATTTAAAAGGGCATTCAAACAAATCAGACAAGATCTCCTCAAAACCAAAGTAAAAAAAACTAAATGAAAAGATTATCTGTCCGCTCACATATACACATACGTCACAAACTATCATTAAAATTCTGAAACAACATTGGCTAGTTACACAGTTGCTAGCTGGTTTCAAAGATAAAAATCTGCTAATAGCCAACAAACATGCCAAAAACATTAAAGACTAGGGATGTGAATCGGGCTTCGGATGATTGAAAATATCATACTATATTTTCAAAATCGTCAGAAATCAGGGGTTCCACCAAAATGATAGGAAAATCCCATGATATTGTTCGTGGGGCTTCTCTTATCATTTTGGGGGAGGGTGGGAAAAACGGTACACAAAAATAACCCCTAAACCCTCCCCAACCCTTTAAAACTAATCCCTTAGCTTCCCCCACCCTCCCGACCCTCCCAAAAACTTTTTACAGGTACCTGGTGGTCCAGTGGGAGTCCCGGGCCGTCGGCTGCCACTAATCAAGATGGTGCCGATAGCCTTTGCCTTTACCATGTGACAGGATATCCATGCCAATGGCTGGCCCCTGTCACATGGTAAAGGCAAAGGGCCATCAGCGCCATTTTGATTAGTGGCAGCCGACGGCCCGAGAGTGGGAGATCGCTCCCGGGACCCCCATTGGACCACCAGGTACCTGTAAAATGTTTTGGAGTGGTCGGGAGGGTGGGGGAAGTTAAGGAATTAGTTTTAAAGGGTCGGGTGGGTTTTGTTTATCGGCTCGGGCGCAGCCGATAAACAAAACTATGATCGGGCCAGACGAAAAAAAAACACGATGTGAATCGGAACTGGAATCCGAACTGATTCCGGTTCCGATTCACATCTCTATTAAAGACTATGGGGTAGATTTTAAAAGGAGTGTGCATACATATGTATGCCCGATTTTATAACTTGCGTGCGCAGACGTGCTCAAGTTATAACATCGGGGATCGGCACGTGCAAGGGGGTGCACCATTATGCACCTTGCACGTGCCAACCCCGCGCTGCCTTCCCCCGTTTTTTATCCCTCCAGCCCACCTTCCCTTCCCTTACCTCCCCCGCCCTTTCCCCCCTACCTTTTCCTTTTTCTTTGTTGTTAAACTTACTTCAGCACTGGAGCTGCCTCTGGACCACCCCGCCCCTTTCCCCACCCCTTTTTGCAATCCCTGATGGGGTTACACGGGCTTTACGCGCATCGCCGGGCCTTTTTAAAATAGGCCCGATACTCATAGCCTTTTTAAAATCCGGCCCTGTATTTCACCATCTGCCTTACCTCAAAAACTGATAAAGGATATCAGACCTCCAGGTCACTGTCCATGTAACAACTGTTCTGTGTGCAATGTAAATATGAAAATTGACATCTGACTATATACCGAGCACTGATAAATTTAAATTGAGACGGTTTACAAATTACAAAAGTAAAGGAATAATAAAATGTATATCGGTAAGACGATTAGACAATTTAATAAAAGAATTATTGAACACAGAAGTAATATTAATAGAAAAATAGAATCTAAACCGCTGGTCACCACTCTATTCAGGAAAACCATAAATTTGATGATTATAAATTTTGTGTCCTGCAGCAACTTTCACTGCATTGGAGAGGAGACTTAGATAGACTTCTGTTATGGCTAGAACAGAAATTCATATATGATTTTAAGACCATGGCACCATATGGTTTAAACTTAGACATCAATTTTTCAGTGTTTTTATAAGATAACAGCACCACATGGTTAGTTTTATGTAATTTATATTTTTACTATATGGTTTCATCAGTTTTACATTTTGTAATTGGTTTGCCTATCAGGTTTTCTTTTTCTTTTTTATTTATTTCTTCTCCAATTTCTTAGGAATTTGTGTTTAGTAGAGATGTACTTCAGGTAAAAATTTTGTGTCAGGCTTTGTTTTGGGGCCCCCGCAAGGGAATTTCATTTTTCCCATGCTTTGTTTTTTTTTTGGGGGGGGGGGAGGAGAATCCCGATTTTCGAGTTAGTGCGTGTTAACTCCCTGTTACCACTAACACGAAAATTAATTTCTTTCAGAAATTTCAGAAAAAAATAAATTGCTTTTTGGTTCTCCCAAACCATTCCAAATTAGGCAATTTTGTTGAAATTGCTTAATTCAGGAAAAATGATTGCACATCCCTAGTGTTTAGTCCTCTTTTTTCCGTTTATTATTACATCTTTGATTGACATGCCCTAGCCACTCCCTTTGATTTTTCAGTGTTTTATAAAGATATCGGTATCACATGTTTTTTTCTAT
Source organism: Rhinatrema bivittatum (assembly GCF_901001135.1). NCBI lineage: Eukaryota > Metazoa > Chordata > Amphibia > Gymnophiona > Rhinatrematidae > Rhinatrema > Rhinatrema bivittatum. Next base: position 521,254 of record NW_021820281.1, on the reverse strand, counting down.
ACATTTTGGGGGAGATTTTCAAAGGGTTATGCATGTAACATATGCACGTAACTTCCAAAAAGCTGCCCCTGTCTGCCCTTGTGTGTGCCGAGCCCATCTTGCATAGGTTTGGCGGTGTGCACAAGCCCGGGACACGTGTATGTCCCGGGGCTTCGAAAAAGGGGCATTCCAGGGGTGGGGCTACGGCCAGGGGCTAGTCCAGGGGCATGGCCTGTGTCGGGGGATGGAGAGCCAGCATGCGCAAGTTACGCCTGCCTTGGGCAGGCGTAACTTTTTCCACAAAGGAGGGGGGAGGATTTAGTTAGGGCTGGGGGTTGGGTTAGATAGGGGAAGGGAGGGGAAGGTGGGGGTAGCAGAGAAAAAGTTCCCTCCAAGGCCGCTCTGATTTCGGAGCGGCCTTGGAGGGAATGGGGAAAGCCATTGGGGCTTCCCTCGGGCTCGGTGCGCACAAGGTGCACATGGTGCATCCCCTTGCTCGCGCCGACCCCGTATTTTATAACATGCACGAGGCATGTTATAAAAAAGGGCGTAGATTTGCTCGCGCCGGGTTGCACGAACAAACCTACACCCGCGCATAACTTAAAAAATCTGGCCCTTTATATTGTCTTATTTTGGTTCAATTTACCTAGGTTTTTTATTACATTCCATATTTATATTTATTTTTAAGTTTTCAGTCTTTTTAAAAATTTGTGTTTAGTTCCCTTTTTACCAATAGCAATTGTTTTTATCTATGTGCCATCCCCATGGTTTTTGTTGCTACTCCGTTTTTTTGATTGATGTCTTAGCCACACCCACAATAGTTTGACTGATGTTTTGTTTTGCGCCAATCCATTCTTTTTAAATGCCCCTAAGCAAGCACACTCCTTGATGCCGACATGAACTATGGCAGATGACGTGCATTTTATGATTCGAGCAATTATAGTTAAGTTTTTTAAGCTATGTAATGGTTGCTTGATCTTTTTGTTTAGATTTGAGTGTACACTTTCCTTACTGTATGCAAAAACTTTTTATGTGGACAGGCATGGCTCGACGGGTCCTGATATTTATTTATTTATTTATTTAAAAAATTTTTATATACCGGCATTCATGTTGCAAACACATCATGCCGGTTTACATATAACAGGGGTGTACTGTGAACAATTCAATAACCTATTTGTGTAGAAGGAAGCAGTTACAAATAACAAGGTAATAGAACTGGGATATAGAGCAGGAAAGCACTACTTATCTAAGTCTGCTCATTTAGCCCAGCACAGCCGCATATTTAAATAACTTTATATAATTTTTTTGTGTGATGTATTAACAGTACCTTCAGGGCTCTCATTTAAGCACTTTGAGGATTGTTTATATTGGATAACCATCTTGGACACTAGAGGACATGATTCAAATAGAAATTGTATGAAATTATGTTACCGGTTATCTATTGGCACCCCTGTTAAAGTACTAACATTTATTTTGCCTATTTGTGCCAGCCTGTAAACCGTTATGATGGTAAATAACTTAATGATGGTATAGAAAAGATTTTAAATAAATAAAAATAAATAAATCTCTATATTAATTGACTATCATTTTTTCCCTTAGGTGTCCCTCTCCTTCTGGTTTGGTCTTTAGAGTTGACCCTAAGTAAGTGACTGCCTTGATGATGAGCAGTTCTCGGTTATGTTTTGCATACACTATATTCCCCATAGTTTTAAATTGTCTATAGGAATGGTTTCCCTTTCTTTTATTTATTTCTTTTGATTTTTTATAGTTCTGTACTTCAAAGTATCTTTTATGAATCAGCAACAATTAATTTATCAATCCTTTATACTTACAAGAGCTAATACTAAATATAAACAGACTATTTTTCACTGGTCCGGATTTTCATGACAACATCACTATAATTAAGGTAAAATTACACATAATTTTTAAACTTATAACAGATCCATTCTATTTGGTTTAATTTTTTTATATTTTCTATTTTTTCTTGATTGGCATCGGATACTCAATGGGGCAGATTTTATAAAACTACACGCGCGCATACTTTTGTTCACGCACCAGGCACAAACAAAAGTACACCGGATTTCAATAGATACGCACGTAGCCGTGCATATCTGTTAAAATCTGGGGTCTGTGCACAAGGTTGCCCAAAATCGGCAGCTCACACACATCAAACCGCGCAGCATGCCTCCGTTCCTCCGATGCCGCTCCGAAATCAGAGCGGTCTTGGAGGGAACTTTCCTTCCACCCCCCTGCACCTTCTCCTCCCTTCCCCTACCTAACCCCTCCCCCCCCGGGACTATCTAAACCCCCCCCTATCTTCGTTGCACAAGTTACGCTGGCGGCTGGGCCGGCCGCCGGCACGCCATGGCTCAGTCCAGGGGCTGGTCCGGAGGCTGCGGCCATGCCCCCAATGATGCACCGACCATGACATGCCCCAACACGCCCCCGATGATGTGCTGGCCACAACACATCCCCTGACATGCCCCCCAGGAAAGACCCGGGACTTACGGGCGTCCCAGGGCTTTGCGCGCACAGGCAGCCTATGCAAGATAGGCTCGGCGTGCGCAGGGGGGGTTTGGAGTAGGTTTTCGAGGGTTACGCACGCAACCTACATGCATAACCCTTTGAACATGTACCCCAATGTGCATACTGTTAAGTAACATTTTTTTGCCTGAAAAGGTAAAAATAACTTCAATACTAAGCTGTTGCCATGGTCTTGTTTTAAATATGTTTCTGTTGTGATCTAACCTGTACATATATGTCTGTTTTATTTATAATTTTTTATATGTCAGAATATTGATTTAAACATTCGTCTGTCTGCCTTATTATGTTTATTTATTATGTGATGTGGGATTTTTAATATTATTATATATCTATTTGTTATTAATGTATTTGTTTTAATTATTTTCCATTGATTGCTTTCATTATGTAGCCCCTGAAGCAGCCCCTATAAGGGTGAAACTCAGGCCTAGAGTCGGGCATCTACTGGGCAATTCAGTTATTAATAAACAGTTATCAAGGACCTTCAGATCTATCTTTTTTATCCTAATCCTCACGGCTTTGATCGACCACCTTACTTTCTGTTGTTTGGGTCTGATTGGTTAGGGGCAGTGGGCCACAGCCTGGAACTGCCATGGGATAGAAGGCAGTGCAGCACCATGGTTTGTAGGGCAACTTCAATTCTTGATCATGCTTAACAATGATTGCTACACCAAAGTGAAAGATAACACCAAAAATGTTAAACTAAGGGATGAAGAAAATTATCCAGCAAAAATTGAAAGGCTGCTGGGAGCACATAGATGAGGTCAACAAGGATAATGCTCTATTCTATAAATGCTCTTAGCTTTTAGCTGCGTCTAAAGAAGTTATTCCTGGATATGGTTTGTTGAGGTTGGGAGGAGGAGGAGAATAATGAGCAAGCCACATTTTCAAATCTACATACTTTATCTGCCATGAAAGAAGAACACGTGCAGGAGAAGCAAACACTAGTCATAACTCATACCTTCTACCCATGTCAAGTTTGAAAGCCAAAAGGTACATATACTCTTCACTTTAAGAACTGGTGCAAAGCCCATGGGGGAAAAGTTACCCATGAAGTTTGAATGTTGCCCTGTTGGAAAAACAAAAGGAATCACATGATTGATAAATTGACTATGGGAAAGTATAGAATAGAACTTGTGCATCTAGACAGATAATCATGCAAAGAAAGGTGATACTTGCCTGGCAGCCTAAATCATCTCTAATAAGCAAGCTTATCATATAATTTTCTAGTATTTAAGAGAATGATGCAACTGAAGTTTATAGAGTTGAATTATTGTAATCAGTACTTTGAGAGTCCACTAACAAAATGGAAAAATCCATCCAAACAAATAATCATTGCAGTTATGAGAGTAAAAACTATGTCTACAAGGATGTTGTCCCTGAAGTCTGGAGCTGAATGACCTGATTAGGAGGGTGATACCATTGAAGTCTATGGAGGCGAACGATGTGGTTAGGAGGGTGATGCCATTCAAGTCTATAGAGGTGACTAATATGGTCAGGATTCCACTGAAGGCATAGAGATGAGCAATATCGATGTAACAGAGTAATATAGTAAATGATAGAAGATTAAGACCACATTGAGCTATCTTATCTACCTACTTCAGATTCTTCTTCTTTGGGTAGATGAACATATACAGTAAATTATCATGTGCAACCCAACACTAGACATTCCTCATCCTGCCTACCTGAAGCCTTTTACCTGACCTCTCAACCCTTTCTCATGACTACCCACCTTATCTGTCCCAAGAGTCAGATTAAAATATTATAAAATAGTTCCCAAATCTGCCAGCAGTTTGGGAATGGCAGCATCTTTTGCCCAAGGATTTAATTCCCTGCAAATTTTGGAAGGGACAAAAATCCACAGAAAATAAAATGGCATACAAAGAACTCATGAGGCATTTGATTCAGATTCAGAGAACCATCTGTGTGTGGCCTAACCCCTCAACCCTTGTTTTACCACTGCCCAACATAACTGTTGCAAGAATGCCCAAAATGTGTTAAAAGTGCTTCACCACCTCTACTGATAGGTCATCTCAGGCCTATTCATCTTTAATTATCTCCAGACTAATACATACTGTAAGTCAATACCTAGGACCCCTTTCACGTCTTAACAATAACTTCCATAATAATTACCCACAGCCACCAAATGTAATCAGGCTGTTCTCCAAAATGCCTGGCCTCCCATACTCATTGAAACGTGGGTTTTAACCCAGTGCCCTCCATGTGACCTTTGGCAAGTCACTTCCCTCTCCATTGCTTCAGGTACAAACCTAGGGGATCATTTACTAAAACTTTCTCCCATGGACACAAAGTGGGGAAAAAGCCTCAGTAAATCAGGCTCTTATACGTTAAGACTTCTGGGAACAGGGAAATACCTACATCCCTGAATCTAATCCACCGTGAAGTGGCTGAAAGTTGGAATATAAATCAAATAATATAAATAAAGTTTACCCCCAACCCCCTGCATCAGGGGCAACAATATGTGCCTCCGGGTGGAAATCTGAAAGGGGTAAACAATCTTTAAACTGTCGAGACACTAAAAGACGAGGTGAAAAATGGCGCCAGGTGGTTGGGTCACCGATACAAGGGATCATGTTGGGCTTTTTGAGCCATTGTAAAGGGGCCCTTTTCTGTTTTTCCCTACGAATGTTACAGAAGTATCTTATGGTGATTAATATGGGGGTTTAAAGTTTTGGAGCTTCTATGTGGTGACAGGAGACACAAACACTCTTTTGGTTATTGGCCTTTATAAGAGTTTTCAGTTTATTTATTTTTTACAAATCTTTATAAAATCAGAACCAGCAAATGAATGAACTTTAGGTGTTTTGGCTGTTACCGCTTGTGGCCCATTGCGAGGCGAGAGGCGGCAGGATACACATCAATTTACACCTTATTTTCTGATGCCGTGTTCTTTTTTTTTAATTTGTCTTTTCTTTTGTTCAATAATTTTGTTATTTTGATTTGAATGATATTTTTTGTCTATATCCAGGTATTCTAATTTTGATTGTATTAGAGGGAGATCTGCATTGTTTTTTTCAACTACCAGGGATACACATTTGTTGATTAATGCATGCAGATCTCATGAATGCACACAAAATGAATGGTGTGCGTGGATTTGTGTTCATGCCTACATGTGTGTACACAATTCATTTCATTCACATAGTATCCATTCATGAGATACTTGCATACAATCAAACTAATGGAGCAATGAATGTGCATCCCTAGTAACTACTTCTCCATGCAGGTGATCCAGATATTGTCCACTGCTTTTCAGGGCTGAAGTCTATAAAAGTAACCTGCATGATTAGGAAGATGGTACCATTGATGTCTATGGAGATGAATTACATGATTAGGAGGGAGATAGCTTTGAAATCTATGGAAGTGAATGCTTCATTGCCCATAAAATGAATACAAAACTTCTATTAGAAGTTCTATTAGTGTATAATACATTGAAATAGTTGACTCAGTGTGCTGCAGCAGTCAAAAAAGAAAACAAAAAGTTAGGAATTATTAGAAAGGAAATGGTGAATAAAACAGAATATGTCATAATGCCTCTGTATCGCTCCATGGTGAGACCACACCTTAAGTACTGTGTACAATTTTGGTCACCACATCTAAAAAAGATATAGTTGCACTGGAGAAGGTAAAGGGAAGGGTGACCAAAATGACAAGGGATGGAACAGCTCTCCTATGAGGAAAGACTAAAGAGGTTAGGGCTGTTCAGCTTGGAGAAGAGATGGCTGAGGGGGGATATGATAGATGTTTATAAAATCATGAGAGGTCTATAATGGGTAAATATGAATTAGTTATTAACTCTTTCAGATATTAGGAGTAGGGGCCACACCTTGAAGTCAGCAAGTAGCACATTAAAACAAATGCACAATTAAGCTCTGGAATTTCTTGCCAGAATTTGTGGTTAGGGCAGTTAGTGTAGCTGGGTTTAAAAAGGTTTGGATAAGTTCTTGGAGGAGAAGTCCATTAACTGCTATTAATCAAGGTAACTTAGGGGTAGATTTTCAAAGGGTTGCGTGCGAAAGATATGCGCGTAACCCCCGAAAACCTACCCCTGTGTGTGCCAAGCCTATTTTGCATAGGCTCAGTGGTGAGCGCAAGCCCCTGGACGCGCGTATGTCCGGGGACTTGCCAAAAGGGACAGGGCGTGGGCAGTCTGGGGCGGTCCAGGGGCATAGTGGGGGTGTGGCCAGAGCCTACAGGCACAGCGGCCATTTTCCGCTATGCCCGGGATCTCGTGCCGACCGTCAGCTGGCACACGTAAGCTACGCCTGCTAGGAGGCAGACACAACTTACCTGACAAAGGTAAGGGGGGTTCTAGTTAGGGCTGGGGGCGGGTTAGGGAGGGGAAGGTGGGGGAAGGTGGAAGGAAAGTTCCCTCCGAGGCCGCTCTGATTTCGAAGCGACCTTGGAGGGAACGGAGGAGGGCTGCGTGGCTCGGCGCGCGCAAGTTGCACAATTGTGCACCCCCTTGCGCATGCCAACCCTGGATTTTATAACATGTGCGCGGCAGCACACGCATGTTATAAAATCAGGCATTGATTTGATCGCGCCGTATTGTGCGAACAAATCTATGCCCGCACGCACTTTTTAAAATGTGGCCCTTAGGGAATTGCCACTGTCATTACTGGCATCAGTAGCGTGGGATATACTTAGCGTTTGGGTTCTTGCTGCCTGGATTGGCCACTATTGGAAACAGGATGCAGGGCTTAATGGATCCTTAGTCTGACCCAGTATGGCAATGTCATGTTCTTAGAATACATTCCAGCAAAGCTATCACTCAAGCTTCAAGGCCTAGCTTTCCCTTAGATTTCTAATCAGCAAAAAGAGCACACACCAATGTAAAAGATTCTTTTGGGCAAAAGATAAAGAGCTGAAAAAATTCTCTAGGATGTGAAAAAAAAAAAGACATTGCACCTGTAATGCTAAAAAGAGCAGAGCCTTCAGCATCCAGCCGCTGACTCACAAAGCTTCCATTAGGCTGGGCTTCCTCAGTAGAGTGCACACAAACTCCCTCGAGGCAGCTCAGAAATTCTCTCTCAGTGTCCGTATTCTTTTTACCATTAAGGGCATTGTGTATTTGTGGAAATTGAAGGTTTGGTGTGCTTTGCTTTGCTGTGGTTAATTTTGACCCTCTCTGTTACTTGATTGGTGGGTATTGCATGGTCTAATTAAAAGCACAAAGCAGATCTCACATACTTCTGTGCCCTGCACTCTGCATTGTGATGCTTTCACCCTCAGGGATCCTTCCCCAAAGGGATTTACAGTGAGAATAAATGCTTCTGACTGCAGAGGATTACCAGATCAGAGCAGGTACAGTCCATCAGTTATCCTGAGAGCAAGGAGTGTAAGTACATTGCTGATTATTAATATTAGCAGAGATATCATCCTATTAAATCATCGTCAATTCCCACATTGAAATGCACAATAAGGAGATGCCTAAGAGAATACCAGACTAACACAGATTTTCCAGAAAAGGAACAATGGAGCAGAAGGTCATAGGTTCCTACAGAAAGAGCTTAAAATGTAACAGAAGGCACTAATGACAGAGAAGATACATAGGGCTAGGCATACAGTGCAGGAGATGGCCGTTTGAGATTTTGCAGAAAGGTAATTTTAGGATTTTGAAATAGAGTTTTATTGGAAGACAATGGATGGACTCAAGACTGAAGGAGACCAAGTGAAGGTCTCTGCCAGGGAAGAAGCTTCTGGCAGCAGCATTCAGGACTGGCCTTGTTAGGGAACACCAGAGTGGAAGAGACAAAGACCGGCTTAAGGTAGGTCTTATAATGGCAGATACAGAATCTCTCAGCCAAGACCTAAGTATCTTTGTTAGTGCAGACAGGGTCAGATTTTGGTGGAGGTAGGGGCATCAGAGGGATTTTATGTAAACAAGTGAGAGTGTCTCTTCTTCCATCCTACGATAGTGCAGCCTGGAATATCCCAGCTCAGCAAGAAATAGCATACAGGAGAATGGATTACAGCACTGCTGAATCCCAGCATGCTTACAGAGGGGTCAATGTGTCAAGAATTGGCATCAGTGTGAAAGATTTAATGCTGCTGGTGCATAATCCTTCTTCATATGTATCGCAAATGTTGTCTCTTTGCCCCATCATTCAAATACACATTTGGAGACACCCAGCATGTTGGTCACTGTGAAAAAATACTGAAAGACTCTTTACACATCTGCTTCTCTGCACTCTTTTTCTGGAAGAGTAACCCCTCTAGGGATTTACTTAAATCTAAGCCTGCTTCACTGCCATGGACAGACCTCAGGATTTAGGAGCCTTCCACTTACTGAGACAGACCCTCTCACTCTCTTTCAGCCAGGTAGAGGTGCAAGCTACATCCTCCTCCTCCTGAGCAGCTGAAGACTCTCTGCTCCCTGCCTTCTGTTGGGAGAGAGCTTCCCTTACAACCTTCCCCATTACTGTAAAGTTCAGAACCCCTGCTGTGCAATTCCTGTACAGGGCTCTGCACAGAATACCAGAAGTACACCTTCATGATTTACACTGCAATATTCTGCATGCATGGGAAGCTAAGGGCCCTGCACTGTGGCAAGTTATGCTGTGGTGCAGCCAAATGGTCCCTGCACATGAGAAGGCATGGCAGGCAATTCATACATGCACGGCCCAATTTAGGGGTGTTTTTGGTCCAAACAAATGTGTAATGCAATGTATTAGCCCAATTACACTCTAGGGAGGATCCCAATGTTGCACAGAAATTTTTACACCAGAGAAAAGCTTGCACCTGAGGGATGCATGGGGACCTCCTCGAGGTGTTTACATTTAGAGTGAGAGAAAGCGAAGTAAGATGCCAAAACTAGAATAATTGGGGGAATGGGCAAGCAACCTAGAGGACCATTTGGGGAAGCAATATCAAATGGTAAAAAGCATTTTACTGGCTTGAAATGTTGGTCAGGAAATGTCCTTTCAATGCCTGCTAAAAGCCCACAAATCATTGCACCATGTGCAGGATTCAGCCGCACCGAAGAGGCTATACAGAGGATGGGTTTAGGCTGGGAAAGGAAGAGCAACACACTTTGAAGTTGTTTTCCAAGCCTCCTGCCTACCTTTCCAACACAGTTCTGCCCAGGTGCAGGTGACCTCATGTCCTGTGTACCCACAGCAGGCTTCCAAGCAAAAGTGAGCACCAACTTTCACTTGGAGAACTTTAATTAAAAATGTATATTCCACTTTAAGCAGCCAAGCAGGTTCAAAGCTCACTGCAAAAGAATAAAATCATAAATAAAATCTTAGGTACAAAGAGAAAAAAAAAAGAACCGTGCAAAGCCTGCCAGTAAAACATGCAATAAGATGGCACAGGAGCTGTCCATTCCCTGGAGTGCTGAACTGAAGCTGTTATGTACCAAGAGCTTTGCAGAGTTTGCAACTCTGCCAGTGTCAGGTGCTGTTGAATTTAAGAAGCCTTATAGATTTTTATTTGCATTTGTTAAACATATATGCTCAAATCGATAAGGGGCACATGGTTGTACACTGACCATTGATTATACTCGCAAATGTCATAGAAGGTACTGCTGACACACTTAGCATTATTAGGCATTAGTGCAGAACTTTCTTTTATGTTTGGATTGTTTTTTTTTATATTTCATTATTTGTTCTTGTCGCTGCTACAATCTATTTTTCTTATTTCAAGCCTGTGCTTGAACTGAACTTCTTGCAAATGTATACATGAATAGTAAACAAAAACTTAGAAATGCTGAGTAGCCCTCTCAACCCTTTTCATGCATTCCACTTGCCAACCTTCAGCAATCACCATAAGGATATAAGAAAGTGTTAGTCCTTGGTGAGATGATCATCTAAAGAAGGGGGTCTCAGGAGGCTGAAAGATTATGGAAGAGATAAGCCAGGGAGCTGGGAGTAGAGACTTATGGTACCATCCCCAGTGGTGCCCCAGAAGTAAAGTGCAGATTGGAAGAGACAGGACAACTATCTAAAAGTCCAAACAACTTTTTAGGAGTATAGAGTGATATTGGGAAACCTGCAATTTGGTGGAAAAGGAGAGGAAGTTTGAATATTTGGGAATCAAGCAAAAGAAATATGGTGGGGGGAGGGGCCATATGGACTGGAGCTTACTTACAGAGCTTGAGAGCTGTATCTACCCAAGGGAAGGGGGTGCAGTGCACCATCCCAGAGCTGCTCCTGGTTTATAAGTACTGAAGTTTACAATTTCTGTGAGGGTGGAGGATGCCTGTGTGAGCCCCACAGGTCCTGGAACGTGGGAGATAAGAGTACAGAAAAAAATTAGACCTGTTTTGTGATCTGTGGCAAACTGGCATTCAAAATGGACTGTGATTCTAACTGGATGTTTTGCAACTACTTTTTCTGTGTTTTACACTTTCTATTTTCTGTAGGTGTGAGCAGTGAACTTTGTGTGAGTTTGTCCTCAGTCCAGGAAGGGCCCTGATGATGATTCAACCCCCCCCCCCCCAGCCCATAATGCCCTGAGTGTGTAATTCCTCCCCTTGATTGCTTTACTCCAATGCTCCTAAGGCCTGGTAATGTGACTCCCCCCTCCCCAGGACAGTGGGGTTAAAGTTGTCTATCCCCTTTCAGGGCCTTTCATCCTCACATATTCATCCATATCTGAGCTAAAGAGATGGCCATCTATGGGTCATAGCTTAGGTTTAACATTGTACCTGAAGACTGGAGGGTGGCTAATGTAACCCCAATATTTAAAAAGGGCTCCACGGGCGATCCAGGAAACTACAGACCGGTTAACCTGACTTCAGTGCCAGGAAAAATAGTGGAAAATGTTCTAAACATCAAAATCACAGAACATATAGAAAGACATGGTTTAATGGAACAAAGTCAGCATGGCTTTACCCAGGGCAAGTCTTGCCTCACAAATCTGCTTCACTTTTTTGAAGGGGTTAATAAACATGTGGATAAAGGTGAACCGGTAGATGTAGTATACTTGGATTTTCAGAAGGCATTTGATAAAGTTCCTCATGAGAGGCTTCTAGGAAAAGTAAGAAGTCATGGGCTAGGAAGTGATGTCCTTTTGAGGATTACAAACTGGTTAAAAGACAGGAAACAGAGAGTAGGATTAAATGGACAATTTTCTCAGTGGAAGGGAGTGGCCAGTGGAGTGCCTCAGGGATCTGTACTTGTACCTGTGCTTTTTAATATATTTATAAATGATCTAGAAAGGACTATGATGAGTGAGATAATCAAATTTGCAGATGCTACAAAATTATTCAGAGTAGTTAAATCATTAGCGGATTGTGATAAATTGCAGGAGGACCTTGTAAGACTGGAAAATTGGGCATCCATATAGCAGATGAAATTTAATGTGGATAATTTCAAGATGATGCATATAGAGAAAAATAACTCATGCTATAGTTACACGATGTTAGCTCCTAATATGCAACCTACCACCCAGGAAAGAAATCTGGGCATCATAGTGGATGATACATTGAAATTGTTGGCTCTGTGTGCTGCAACGGTCAAAAAAGCAAACAGAATGTTGGGAATTATTAGAAAGGGAATGGTGAATAAAATGGAAAATGTCATAATGCCTCTGTATCGCTCAAGGCTGAGACCACACCTTGAATATTGTGTACAATTCTGGTCACCACTTCTCAAAAAAGATATAGTTGTGATGGAGAAGGTACAGAGAAGGGCAACCAAAATGATTTATTTATTTTTAATTTTTATATACCGAGGTTCTTGTATCAGATACAAATCACTCCGGTTTACATAAAACAGTGAGATGCCCAAAAGGAAGGGGCTTTACATATAACTAACTATAAGACAACAGGCTTTATATATAACTATAAAACAACATACAACTTGAACATGGTATAGAGATAGTTACAAGATAAGGAAAAACTTTTGATATCAATATCATATTATAGTGATAAATAACGATAGGTATGATAGTTTTGAAAATAAACTAAAATAAATAAAGGTAAAAGTAATGCAATAACACACAGTATAAATACGAAAGTAATAAGCGCAGTATATACAATAAAGCATATTATCTTAATGGGGGAACAAGTGGAAGCGTTGATTTGATTGATTACTCTATTGTTTATTACGCGAGAATGCGAGCATCTAGGCTGTGTTAAGTGTCTGGGTAGGCTTGGCGGAAGAGCCAGGTTTTTAGTTTTTTTTTTTAACTCCTGATGACTGAGTTCAAGTCTTAGATCTGGGGGGAGCGCGTTCCACTGGTGGGGGCCTGCTGAAGATAGTGCTCTTTTCCTTAGTAGTGTTTTTGCAGGTGGGGCATAAAGTGTGCCTTTGTAAGCGCTTCTGATTGGTCTGGCGGATGTATGAGGTTGCAGTTGTGTGCTTAGCCTGATGGGCGTGAGTTTGTTAGTCGCTTTGTGAACGATAGTGAGAACTTTGTAGAGGATCCTATATTTTATAGGAAGCCAGTGAAGGTTACGGAGGATTGGAGTGATATGTTCTCTTTTGATGGTGTTTGTGAGGATTCTGGCGGCAGCGTTCTGTACCATCTGTAGAGGTTGGATCGAATTTGTGGGGAGCTCGAGTAGCAGGGAGTTATAGTAATCTAGCTTGGAAAGTATGATGGATTGGAGTACTAGCCTAAAGTCATTGAAGTATAGGAGGGGTTTTAGCTTTCTGAGAACTTGTAATTTGTAAAAGCAGTCCTTTGTGGTAGTGTTTATGAACTTTTTAAGGTTTAGGTTGTTGTCAAGCCAAGCTCCTAGATCCCTGACGTCGGGGGAGAAATTGATGTTTGAGTTTGCTGATTGAGAGGAGCTTGATGCGATGGTGGGGGGGTCATGGGAGATAATGATCATTTCCGTTTTGCTGGCATTCAAAACTAAGTTGAGACTGGAGAGTAGGTCTTTAAAAGGCTGAAGGCAGTCATTCCAAAAGGTAACGGTTTTTTGCAGGGATTCCGTGATTGGGATCAGGATTTGTATGTCATCTGCATAGAGGTAATGGGTAAGCTTCAGATTTGCGAGTAGGTGGCAGAGAGGGAGGAGGTATATATTGAAAAGGGTGGGTGAAAAAATGATAAAGAGGATGGAACAGCTCTCCTATGAGGAAAGGCTGAAGAGGTTAGGGCTGTTCAGCTTGCAGAAGAGACGGCTGAGGGGAGGGTGGGGATGTAATAGAGGTGTTTAAAATCATGAGAGGTCTAGAATAGGTGAATGTGAATCAGTTATTTACTTTTTCAGATAAAAGAAGGACTAGGGGGCACTCCATGAAGTTATCATGTAGAACATTTAAAACTAAATTGGAGAAAGTTCTTTTTCACTCAATGCACAATTATACTCTGGAATTTGTTGCCAGGGAATGTGGTTAGTGCAGTTAGTGTAGCTGGGTTTAAAAAAGGTTTGGATAAGTTCTTGGAGAAATCCAGTTCCTGCTATTAATCAAGTTGACTTAGAAAATATCTATTGCTATTACTGGCATCAGTAACATGGGTTAGGCTTAGTGTTTGGGTACTTGCCAGGTTCTTATAGCCTGGATTGGCCACATTTGGAAAGAGGATGCTGGACTTGATGGACCTTGGTCTGACCTAGAATGGCATTTTTTTATGTTCTTAGGAGCAATATCAAAAACGTTCTTCACTAAAAGAGTGGTGATGCATGGAGTGTCCTCCCAGGGAAGGTGGTGGAGCAAAAACAGGAGCAAAACTAAAGAAAGCCTGGGGTACTTACTGAGGAAGGAAGGGGAAAGTCAGAGCTCGAGTGGGATTTATGCCATTTAACCCAAAATTAAATTGGGCACAGACACTGTAGACAGCCCTTACAGTCTCTATCTTCCATTCTAATTATATGTTTAATGTTTCTAAAGAAAACACAATAACCAGTTCCAAACCGCTTCCCCCTAAGCAATCTCTGCTAAAATTAAGAAAACCATACATGACTCCCCCATTCACCTGAGAGATATCCCACCATTCCTCTGCTTTGCCTGTAATTTCACAACCTTTATTCTTTCATTAGAATCTAGGTGCCAGCAGAATCCCTGAGAAGGCAAAAGACAACCTTTTCCCCAGCATCTTCCCAACCTGCAGCTCATACAAGTAAGGCTGAGCTTCATGGCATCATGTCTTCTTCCAAGCAAGGTAACCCTGACCATGTCACTCTGCATGTCTCTGGGAGCAACATATTACCTAGCTTCACCAACTCTATGCAGAGCATGAACTCAGTCCATTTTATTTAATCTCACTTATTTTTTGTCAAGAATACATGGAAGGGGAAAATCTCACCTCTGTGACAGAATTCATCATTCTGGGTTTCCCTGAATTTCCAGACCTGCAAATTCCTCTATTCCTTCTGTTTTTATTGATTTACCTGATCGTCCTGATGGGGAACCTCACTATTATAGCCCTGATGTGCCTGGACCCTCGTCTGCATACCCCCATGTACTTTTTCCTCTGTAACTTGTCCTTCCTCGATATTTCTTATACCTCAGTCACCCTCCCAAAACTCCTGGATATCTTCTTAAGGACGGGTCAGAGGATTTCTGCAGTAGGGTGTTTTACACAACTGTATTTTTTTCTGTGTTTATCCTCTGTAGAATTTGTTATTATTTCAGTCATGGCTTATGATCGCTATGTTGCAATCTGTAATCCCCTACGCTATACTATAATTATGAATGAAAGGATTTGTGTACTGATGGCCACAGGGGCCTGGTTCTTTGGGTTCCTGGAACCAATGACACACACTGTCCTGGTATCACATTTCTCTTTTTGTGGTTCCAATGAGATTAACCATTACTTTTGTGATATCTCAGCACTGCTAAAACTCTCCTGCACCAGCACCTCCACCATTAATCACATATCTTATATATGGAGTATCATGTTAGGTCTACCTTTATTTATCTCAACCCTTGTATCTTATATCTACGTCATCTCTAACATCCTGAGGATCCATTCCGCAGAGGGGAGGCACAAAGCCTTCTCCACCTGCTCCTCCCACCTCACGGTCGTTATTCTCTTCTATGGGACCATGCTCTGTTTGTATGTCAGACCAACATCCATGCAGTCACTGGATCAAAACAAGCTCTTTGCTCTGCTGTATAATGTTTTAATTCCCTTGCTTAATCCCGTGATTTACAGCCTCAAAAACAGAGAGGTAAAAGGAGCTTTAAAAAAAGTATTTACCAGAAAATCCTTTCATTCAAAGATCAGAAGAACATTTTCTGTATTTGTGCCTGTCAAGCATCATAGCTCAGGAGGAGTGCAAGGTGTCCAGTTCAGACCCTTTGTCCAAAGCATATCTTATTATTAAGGAGCAATTGGAGATTCCAATAGACAGAAAAATTCGAGAATAACTAGTATGCAATCAAAATGCAAAAATTAGCTAGTTATATTTAGAATATTTGCTGCTGGAAATTACTGTAAGTTCTTTATAATACTTATTAACTGCTAAAATTTATTTTGACTTTATTGATTTTAAACTTTTTGAAAAATAATTTTTTAGTTAGAGAGAAGACCTCAGTATTGGCAAGAGATCCGAATTTTTCAGAAACTTCTTATAAGCCAATTGTTACAGTCACCGGTCTTTTACTCTCTTATTTTAAGTTTTAGTAAAATTGCTTGAACAATTTTTTAATCTCATTAATCAAAGTGTTATTTCCATGTAACTTCAATCTTGATCTGTTGTTTTAAATTCTGATGAAATTAATTCAAGTCACTTACAAAACATATTCAATCATAATGCTGTTGTATGTCTCGATAAATTTCTTATGACGACGTCACTTAATCTACAATGCTACAAAGCTGCTTCAGAAGAAGGTTATCGATAAAAATTAGTCCGCCCTGAAGCAGCGTTGTAGAGAAATGTCAGCCATGTTGGCAGCGGTTAACAAACAAACTTGGGCTAGAGGCATGGCTGTGTGGTTAAAGAAAAATTTACTACATTACAAGTGAAAAATAAGTGCCCTGCCATTATTTAAAGTGTCGGGATATTTGTTGGAATGGAATACTCATTGCAGGACATATAAAGCTGTGTTCTGTTTGATGAAAATTATTTAGAACGGTGTGAATGTTACCCGTCCAAAGTTTAAAAAAGAAGGGCTGAAATACATTTTAATATTTGATATTGATGATTTGCTGTGGAGAAAACTCATAATCAAAGTTAAACATTGAAGTTACATGGAAATAACATTGATTGATAAAAATCACAGTTGTGGGAAAGAAAAGATTAAGTGACATTGTCATAAGAAATTTATCGAGACATACAACAGCATTATGATTGAATATGCTTTGTAAGTGACTTGAATTAATTTCATCAGAATTTAAAACAAGAGAACAAGATTGAAGTTACATGGAAATAACACTTTGAATAAAGAGATTAAAAAAAAAATTCAAGCAATTTTACTAAAACTTAAAATAAGAAAGTAAAAGACCGGTGACTGTAACAATTGGCTTATAAGAAGTTTCTGAAAAATTCGGATCTCTTGCCAATACTGAGGTCTTCTCTCTAACTAAAAAATTATTTGTTCAAAAAGTTTAATTAAGATCAATAAAGTCAAAATAAACTTTAGCAGTTAAGTAATATAAAGAACTTACAGTAATTTCCAGCAGCAAATATTCTAAATATAACTAGCTAATTTTTGCAATTGGAGATTCCACCAAATATTCTCTAGTATTTGCTATGTATGCCTGAAAAGCAAGAGGGGGGATTCCTTAAGGGATGTTAAGTAGGGATGTGAATCGGGTGCCCAATTGTTCCCACTTTCGGGTTCATCTGGCTGCAGGAAAATCTCATTTTCCCGATGATCGACATTTTTTTTTTCATGAAAAAAATCAGTTTTTAGGTTAGTGTATGCTAACTCCTGTTAGCGTGCGATAACAAAAAACTTTTTTTTTATTTTCTGTTACTTTTTGTGCACTAACAAAAATAAATGTGTTTTTTTTGTTAGCGCACACTAACCTGAAAAATGATTTTCACAAAAATTCTGGGGAAAGAGTGTTTGTTTCTTTTTTTAACTGATATATAACAAATTAAGAAATATCGTACAATATTTCAATTCATTATAAAAACGATTCACATCCCTAATGTTAAGGCAGTTTGCTTGGTGGTCCTAACATGGCAAGAAAGCCCAGAGCATTTCAGTTCATCCAACAAGCAAACAAATGGATTGGCTGGGAAGGATGTTTTTTTTTTTAGAAATAACCCAAATAAATAAATATAAATTTTCTACACCAGACCTTAAAACACATACACTGAAAATGGGAAGGGAGAGTGGGTTGTGGAATATTCTGGACTTAAAGGAATCCTGGTCACTTAAGCACAGGATCAGTGTTGGGACCATTCCCGAGGCATGGCTCCTACAGATCAGCTTGGGCTGCTCAGTGCTGATATTCACCACTAGCCTGCCAAAGATACCTAGGAAACTCTAGTCAGTCATGTTGCAGGCATAAAGTTAAGCAAACAGCTTTAGCTGGTCAACTATATCTGGGTACTCAGCCCAAATAAGTTCATGCTGAATATCTAGGTAAGGTTAACTGTATAATTAATTAATGTATATAATATAATAATAATATATAATGTTAATTGTATAATTAACTCTGCTTCTAAATGGCTAGCTCAGCATCAACCTATATGCATTTATCTCTAGCTTTTGGGATATTTCTTTTAAATTCTTTATGACTGTAAGAAATACTTGAAATTCAATTAATAATATAAAAATCTGCAAAAGCTGTTGGTGTCACTAATATTTTTACAAATAAAATGAATAAATTACATTATATTATTGCACAGATGTCTCAAAATATTGGCCTAATGTCATTGTGACTCTACAAATGTCATATCGTAGTACTACAATGATGGTATACTTTATCATCACATGATAAGAAGATGCAGATCACCATTAGGGTAGGTCTTTATATGCTGCCAGCCATTCTCTTGGAAGCTGAGATGAAAATATGTTATCTGAACACAGGCAATCAGTTGCCAGAAGTTTGACCATGAGTGCTCCAGTGATTGGCTAATTGTGAATTGATAATGCCTAACCAGAACGTTATACGAAAGGGTAAATAGAAAGAAGCAATGATTATGGGATTCCTATGCTATTTTATACTCTTTGATAATATATTATATTGTAGACTATGCGTCATTATTTTCCAATTCATTTAATATAATGACTGTAAAGATGACTTATCCAAGAGGTTTGCAAAAATAAAAATAACCATAAAAACATTAATGAGGGAATCTATAGAAAACTCCCTCAGACTAAGAGTTCAGGCAAAGCTGTCTCTCCCAGGCCTCCTTAAGATCCAGACACACAAGGAATTCTGGGTGAAGGGAAGAGCCCCTCACCAGAGTATAGGAACTCAGGGTCTAGAAGGGTTAGACGGGTCTCAGAAAGCAGACAAGAAGCCATCCAATGTTATGTTTCATATTGCCACCAGAACAGCAAGGTGACCTGCATTTGTTTTCCTGTTTTTGCCTTCTCTGTCAAAAGTTCACATAAAGAAACAGTCAAACTCTGCCTCCTTTTTCTTCCTGGCAGTTTTCCAAGCTGCAACTGCCCACAGATGGTGGCAGCAGTAGGAGCTTCTTGCCTAAGCAGAAAGCACAGGAAGAAGGCCACACCTGCAGCTGAAAACAAAACAAAAAACCTACAGAATCTTTTTTCTTTTTATTCCCTGGGTCTTCAAAGTTCCACTTACCCAGCCTTCATTACAACAGACCAAGGGGGATAGCCCTGCCCATGCAGTCAGGGTTCAGGTAGTAATTCAGGGCCAGACAGGTCAGCAGGTTTTCTTTTTCACTCTTATCCTTCCCCTAGAAAGATACCCAATTTGGAGGCAGCTCAGAAAGCATGAAAGATGGAGCAAATGATAGAGCAGTGCATCACTTGAACCATCCCGTTCGGGCCTGCCATGGAAAATTATTTTTCCTGCTGTTCAGGCTTTTTTTTTTTTCCGGGGAACCCGAAATTTTGAGTTAGTGCACGCTACCTCCCATTAGCACTAATGGGAGTTAGCATGCACTAAGTCCCATTAGTGCGCACTAACCCAAAAAAATAATTTTTCCGAAATTTCGGAAAAATCCCGTTCATTTTTAGGGTTCTCTGCACATCCCTAGCAAGTGATACAGGTCCTTACTATCAGGTAGAAGCAACTTCAGAATGCCCTCCAAACCCAAACTGACCAGTAGTAGATGCTGCAAGAACAAGTAATCCAGCAAAACACGATACTAACTCAGGTAACACAGGCCACTGTGACCAGGCCACATCCTTTAGCACCAACAGGAAAAATATAGATATGCTGCTAACTTAGAGGCAACTGGGGTGGAAGGGTCAGAATCAGTGGAAGAGTGGAAGTGTGGAAGAGTGTTATAGCTAGCCCATTTGAGTGGAAAAATGGAGGTGACCCAGAGAACTTAAGACAGGTCCAGAGAGAGGATAAGTCCTTTAAGTGGGCACATGAGCATATACAGAGGGTGAATAGAAAGCTATGATCTGGAGCACAGGTTACAGACCCTATTCCTCCTTATTTTATAATGAAAGAGAACCTAATTTATTGAAAAACAAAGGAAAGTGTGGAAGGAGAATTGATAGAACAACTCAATTTCAAAACCACACCACCAGAAGGATATGCAACTAGTGCACACCTACCTTCTAGGAGGTTATATGGGGCAGGAAAGGACCCTACTGGCACAATTTTGTTGACCAGCCCCACATAAACAGATCCACTTGCATTGCTGGACCTGCCCTATCTGCCAACTCACAAAGCCTGCCAGTGGGCAAGCAGCACCCCTAATACCTATGCCCATCATAGAGATCCCCTTTGAAAGAGTGAGCATGGACCTAGTGGGGCCATTAGAGAGATCTACTCAAGGAAATAAGTACATCCTAATCATTCTTGATTATGCTACAAGACAGTCAGAAGTAGTACCACTACAGAATATGAAGACCTTGACTCTGGCAACTGCCCTAATGGAGGCTTTTTTCATGACTTGGGCTACCCAAGGAAATCTTGATGAATCAAGGGACACTATTTGTGTCCAAGGTAATGAAACAACTCTGCACCTTGCTCAAGGTAAAAACTTTACATACCTCCGTGAATCATACAAGGACTGATGGCCTCATTGAGTGCTACAATCAGATGCTCAAGCTAATGTTGAGGAAATGTGTGAATGAAGACAGCAAGAATTGGGACTTATTGCTACCCTATGTGCTGCTTGCAATCCATGAGGTACCCCAGAGCTCAATGATGTTCTCCTCTCAAGTTAGTGTATGGGAGGAGGCCGAAATGAATTTGGACATATCTTGTGAGACATGAAGACAAAGTGAACCCCAGGCAGTACCTCAGACTACATTCTCTGAGTGAAGGATCACCTAAAATAGCTGGGGAGGGGGCCTGCCTAGGCCTAGAAAAGGCTCAGGCTACCTAAACCCCAGGTTACAATCATCTAGTGAGCCAAAGAGAATTCCAGCCAGGGAACCATGTCCTTGTCCTCTTCTCATCTTCAGAAAGAAATTGTTAGCCTGTTGGCAAGGACCCTATAAAGTTTTGGAGATAAAGAAAACACAAATCTACCATGTAAGTCTTCTGAAGAAGTGGGTTGCACAGGTGTGTGGAATGGTCCAAGAAAAAGAGTTTGGTCCAGAAGTTGGACCTGAAGTGGTTTCAACCCAGGATTCCTTTCAGAGAGCAGCTGTTTGGGTAATTGTCAGGTTCTTGTGGCCTTGTTTGGTCTCTGTTGGAAACAGGATGCTGGGCTTGATGGACCCTTGCTGGGACCCAGCATGGCAATTTCTTATGTTCTTATCACACAGATTGTCAACTTGAATCAGCTGATGGAGCAAAATAAGGTCATCTTTTTGAACCTACCAAGTCGCACCCACTTGGTACAGCACAATATCATTTCACCTCCTGGAGCTGTAGTGCAGCACTCGCCCCAAAGTCCTGGACATCCTCTTAAGGAAGAATCATTGTATTTCTGTAAATAGGTGTTTTGTACAGCTGTATGTTTTCTGTGTTTAGCATGTGTAGAATTTGTTATTATTTCAGTCATGGCTTAAGATCGCTATGTGGCAATTTGTTACTGCCTGCGTTACACTATGCTTATGAACCAGTCTGTGTACTGATGGCTGCAGGGACCTGGATCTTTGGGTGTCTTGAACCAGAGACATACACTGTTCTTGTATCACATTTCTTTTTCTGTGGCTCCAATGAGATTAACCATTTCTGCTGTGAAATTTCACACTGTTAACAACACACCTCTCCTGCGCCAGCCCCTCCACCATTGACTGTATATCATATATATGGAGTGTCATATTAGGTCTATCTCTATCAATTTCAACTCTTGTATCTGATGTTACATTTACCCAGTCAATTTTGGGATAATTAAAATCTCCCATTATTATTGCACTGTCAAATTGTCATGCTCTGAAGCACAGCTGATCCGACATCAGCTGTTCGTCTGCTCAGCCATGGTCCTGCTCTTTTCAGGGGAAGTTGAAACGGCAGCAGCGTCCTCACCAGCCACTCACTCTGACTCCCACCTTACTCTGGCCATATTTTCCTCACCATGAGGAGCTCCCCAGGCTCCCATGGCATTGCCTCACTTGCTGCAGACCACTGCTTTCATTTTTATCGCAGCTCAAAGCTGCTGGCACCAGAAGGCAGCCTCTCCTTCGGGACCTATAATAAAATGTTTTAAAAAACCATTGTAGCCATGCTCTCCAGGCCTCTGAGAGCCCTTTAATCTTCCCAGGCCTCTTTATTTTAAATAAAACAAATTGGGCCATTTTCATTTGGTGCCCCAGGGTCTCAGCACAACATCAGACTTGCTACAGCCCTCCAGCACCACCAGGACAGGACACAGAGAACAGCAAGCCCCCTCCCACCAATTCACATTATGGCTGCTGAATCTCTCAGCAGTCTAGTCTGCAAGGGATCATTGTTACTCAAGTGAGGCTACATCTTTTGGCTCAAGGATCTTCTGATATTGTTTGCCGTCATGGGTACTCCTTGTGAGGGGGCATATAATGACCAAGTGTCTGATGCCTTTTTGTTAGCTGAGCACCAGTCTCTGGGGGTTCAAATCACCAAAAATGGCCAAACAGATGATATAGATGTTAACTTCTGCTACAATTACAGATCATCATAAATTCATAATACAGGCCAAGTGGCATCTGCCACCACCTCAGAATTTCTCCAAGGGGAAATGTCTACTGACCCAGGGCCTAGTTTAGGGCCCCTGTTATACTGAAATCTGGAATTCACTTTGGCAGTTCTGTGAAAGCCATCTTGCACAAGTACACTATGCCTTCATCTCCAGTATTTATGGATTATTTCTTGCACAAGTACACTATGCCTTCATCTCCAGTATTTATGGATTATTTCTTGCACACGTACACTATGCATTCATCTCCAGTATTTATGGATTATTTCTTGCACACCTCCACTATGCCTTCAACTCCAGTATTTATGGATTATTTCTTGCACAAGTACACTATGCCTTCATCTCCAGTATTTATGGATTATTTCTTGCACAAGTACACTATGCCTTCATCTCCAGTATTTATGGCATATTTCTTGCACACGCACACTATGCATTCATCTCCAGTATTTATGGATTATTTCTTGCACACGTACACTATGCCTTCATCCCCAGTATTTATGGATTATTTCTTGCACACGTACACTATGCCTTCATCCCCAGTATTTATGGATTATTTCTTGCACACGTACACTATGCCTTCATCCCCAGTATTTATGGATTATTTCTTGCACACGTACACTATGCCTTCATCTCCAGTATTTATGGATTATTTCTTGCACACGTACACTATGCATTCATCTCCAGTATTTATGGATTATTTCTTGCACAAGTACACTATGCCTTCATCTCCAGTATTTATGGATTATTTCTTGCACACGTACACTATGCCTTCATCTCCAGTATTTATGGATTATTTCTTGCACACGTACACTATGCCTTCATCTCCAGTATGTATGGATTATTTCTTGCACAAGTACACTATGCCTTCATCTCCAGTATTTATGGATTATTTCTTGCACAAGTACACTATGCATTCATCTCCAGTATTTATGGATTATTTCTTGCACAAGTACACTATGCCTTCATCTCCAGTATTTATGGATTATTTCTTGCACAAGTACACTATGCATTCATCTCCAGTATTTATGGATTATTTCTTGCACACGTACACTATGCATTCATCTCCAGTATTTATGGATTATTTCTTGCACAAGTACACTATGCATTCATCTCCAGTATTTATGGATTATTTCTTGCACACGTACACTATGCCTTCATCTCCAGTATTTATGGATTATTTCTTGCACACGTACACTATGCATTCATCTCCAGTATTTATGGATTATTTCTTGCACACGTACACTATGCCTTCATCTCCAGTATTTATGGCATATTTCTTGAATAATTTATAAACCTCTAAAAGTTATTGAATCCACTGCACCTGTAGATACATGTATAAGGAATAAATTATATTAACATTGAACAGACTTTATTTCAATTTATCAGTATATTGTGACTCAACAAATGTAACATCATTGCTAGTAAATGGCATTATTACATGCTCAGAAAATGTTGATCACCATCAAGGCTCTTGCTATGCTGCAGGCTGCCAGCTATTGCCTTGGAAGCTGAGATGAAAATAAACTATAAGGCAGGCAACCAGCTGACAAAAGTTTGACCATGAGTGGTCCAGTGCTTGCATAAAAATGAGTTGAGAATCCCTAACCAGTAGGTTATATAAAAGAATAAATAGAAAAGGCAATGACCATCGAACACGAAAACTTCAGAGAGACACATCACTAGAAAGCAGCAATCCAAAGGATGTGTGGAGATTGCCTAAGAGAAAGGAGTAATAGGTACACTTACTGGATCATTTGGCAGGTGAGAGGAATTTAGCTCCCTGACTTGGCTGCCGGTTATTGTAAGGAAAGGAATTAATCTGAATTATCTACTCCTAGCTAAAAGCCCAGAACATAGTTCCCTGCAGATATCTGAGTTCAGGGCACATTGGTTACTTCAGTCATAGAGGGGAGTGAATACAAGTTTTCATGAGGGGAGATGAAGGGGCAGGGTTCTCCCATGAAATGGTATCTGCAACTAGCTGAGCAATTCACCTCAAACCTGTGTTTAATCATTGAGAAAAGTCCCATTATACAAAGTCAACCCAAGGGGGGAGGGTGCATAATCTTCATAACTCATTGGGGATTCTGAGCATTGTGAAAATCATTGTATTGATAAAATGCATGCTGCATTGAAGAGTTGACATAAATAAATCAGACCATTCAAAGTATGTGAATAATGTGGATAGAAAGATGATGCCTATAAGAACATAAGAACATAAGAAATTGCCATGCTGGGTCAGACCAAGGGTCCATCAAGCCCAGCATCCTGTTTCCAACAGAGGCCAAAACCAGGCCACAAGAACCTGGCAATTACCCAAACACTAAGAAGATCCCATGTTACTGATGCAATTAATAGCAGTGGCTATTCCCTAAGTAAAATTGATTAATAGCCATTAATGGACTTTGAAGTCTATGCATGTGAATGATGTGGTTAGGAGAGTGATACCATTCAGGTCTATGGAGGTGAATGATGTGGTTGGGAGGGAGATACTATTGAAGTCTATGGAGGTGACTGATGTGGTTAGGAGAGTGATACCATTGAAGTTTATGCATGTGAATGATGTGGTTAGGAGAGTGACACCATTGAAGTCTATGGAGGTGAATGATGTGGTTAGTAGGGATGTGCATCCGTTTTCCACGGATTTGTAATCCGCAACTTATTTTTTGCTATCTGTTAAATACGTGGGGAGGCGAAACGCATCGCGACTCCCCACGTATTAAACAGATTTCTGTTTTATTCGGCCTAAATAAAAATTTAAACCCCCCCACCCTCCTGACCCCCCCAAGACATACCAAAACTCCCTGGTGGTCCAGCGGTGGGGTCCGGGAACTCACTCACACCCTCGGTGCTAGTTTCATCATGGCGCCGATAGCCTTTGTCACAGGGGCTACCGGTGCCATTGGTCAGCCCCTGTCACATGGCCATCGGCGCCATCTTGTGCTCCTACCATGTGACAGGGGCTGACCAATGGCACCGGTAGTCCCTGTGACATAGTATGGGTAAAGGCTATCAGCGCCATTTTGAGTCCTGGCATCAGATGGCAGGTCGCTCCGGGACCCCCGTTGGACCCACAGGAAATTTTGGCCAGCTTGGGGGGTCCTCCTGACCCCCACAAGACTTGCCAAAAGTCCAGTGGGGGTCCGGGAGCGACCTCCTTGCACGCTGGCCGTCTGATGCCAATACTCAAAATGGCGCCAATCGCCTTTGCCCTCACTATGACACACATAGTGAGAGCAAAGGCGATCGGCGCCATTTTGAGACTCAAAATCGCCGTCCCATGCCAATACTCAAAATGGCGCCGATCGCAGTCATAGAGAGGGCAAAGGCGATCGGCGCCATTTTGAATATTGGCATCGGACGGCGATTTTGAGTCTCAAAATGGCGCCGATCGCCGTCATAGTGAGGGCAAAGGCGATCGACGCCATTTTGAGTATTGGCATCGGACGGCGATTTTGAGTCTCAAAATGGCGCCGATCGCCTTTGCCCTCACTATGTGTGTCATAGTGAGGGCAAAGGCTATCGGCACCATTTTGAGTCCTGGAATCGGACGGCAGGTCGCTCCCAGACCCCCCGTGGACTTTTGGCAAGTCTTGTGGGGGTCAGGAGGCCCCCCCAAGCTGGCCAAAAGTCTCTGAGGGTCCAACAGTGGTCCCGGAGCGACCTGCCGTCCGATTCCAGGACTCAAAATGGTGCCGATAGCCTTTGCCCATACTATGTCACAGGGGCTACCGGTGCTATTGGTCAGCCCCTGTCACATGGTAGGAGCACAAGATGGTGCCGATGACCATGTGACAGGGGCTGACCAATGGCACCGGTAGCCCCTGTGACAAAAGCTATCGGCGCCATGATGAAACTAGCACCGAGGGTGTGAGTGAGTTCCGGAACCCCACCGCTGGACCACCAGGGAGTTTTGGTAAGTCTTGGGGGGGTCAGGAGGGTGGGGGGTTGTAGTTAATTTTAATTTTAGCTGGGACAATAATTTAACTCGCCATAGTAACGTATTTATAGATTGACAACTTATGGAATTCTCCATACTTCCGCATGAAACGGAATTGACCCCCCCCCCACGAATACGTATCACCTACGAAACAAAAACTTTTTCCCTGCACATCCCTAGTGGTTAGGAGGGTGACACCATTGAAGTCTATGGAGGTGAATGATGTGGTTAGGAGGGTAACACCATTGATGTCTATGGAGGTGAATGATGTGATTAGGAGAGTGATACCATTGAGGTCTATGGCAGTAGTGATCATAATATGATCAAATTTGATTTAATGACTGGAAAAGGAACAGTGTGCAAATCCAAGGCTCTCGTGCTAAACTTTCAAAAGGGAAACTTTGATAAAGAGAAAAATTGTTAGAAAAAAACTGAAAGGAGCAGCTACAAAAGTAAAAAATGTCCAAGAGGCGTGGTCATTGTTAAAAAATACCATTCTAGAAGCACAGTCCAGATGTTTTCCACACATTAAGAAAGGTGGAAAGAAGGCAAAACAATTACCGGCATGGTTAAAAGGGGAGGTGAAAGACGCTATTTTAGCCAAAAGATCTTTATTCAAAAATTGGAAGAAGGATCCAACAGAAGAAAATAGGATAAAGCATAAACATTGGCAAGTTAAATGTAAGACATTGATAAGACAGGCTAAGAGAGAATTTGAAAAGAAGTTGGCTGTAGAGGCAAAAACTCACAGTAAAAACTTTTTTAAATATATCCGAAGCAGAAAGCCTGTGAGGGAGCCAGTTGGACCGTTAGATGATCGAGGGGTTAAAGGGGCACTTAGAGAAGATAAGGCCATCGTGGAAAGATTAAATGATTTCTTTACTTCGATGTTTACTGAAGAGGATGTTGGGGAGGTACCCGTAATGGAGAAGGTTTTCATGGAGGCTGGAGGATAGCAAATGTAACCCCAATATTTAAAAAGAGCTCCAGGGGCGATCCGGGAAACTACAGACCGGTTAGCCTGACTTCAGTGCCAGGAAAAATAGTGGAAAGTGTTCTAAACATCAAAATCACAGAACATATAGAAAGACATGGTTTAATGGAACAAAGTCAGCATGGCTTTACCCAGGGCAAGTCTTGCCTCACAAATCTGCTTCACTTTTTTGAAGGAGTTAATAAACATATGGATAAAGGTGAACCGGTAGATATAGTAAGTTCCTCATGAGAGGCTTCTAGGAAAAGTAAAAAGTCATGGGATAGGTGGCGATGTCCTTTCATGGATTGCAAACTGGCTAAAAGACAGGAAACAGAGAGTAGGATTAAATGGGCAATTTTCTCAGTGGAAGGGAGTGGACAGTGGAGTGCCTCAGGGATCTGTATTGGGACCCTTACTTTTCAATATATTTATAAATGATCTGGAAAGAAATACGAGTGAGATAATCAAATTTGCAGATGACACAAAATTGTTCAGAGTAGTTAAATCACAAGCAGATTGTGATAAATTGCAGGAAGACCTTGTGAGACTGGAAAATTGGGCATCCAAATGTCAGATTAAATTTAATGTGGATAAGTGCAAGGTGATGCATATAGGGAAAAATAACCCATGCTATAATGTTGGGTTCCATATTAGGTGCTACAACCCAAGAAAGAGATCTAGGTGTCATAGTGGATAACACATTGAAATTGTCGGTACAGTGTGCTGCGGCAGTCAAAAAAGCAAACAGAATGTTGGGAATTATTAGAAAGGGAATGGTGAATAAAACGGAAAATGTCATAATGCCTCTGTATCGCCGCATATCAAAAAAGATATAATTGCGATGGAGAAGGTACAGAGAAGGGCTACCAAAATGATAAGGGGAATGGAACAACTCCCCTATGAGGAAAGACTAAAGAGGTTAGGACTTTTCACCTTGGAGAAGAGACGACTGAGGGGGGATATGATAGAAGTGCTTAAAATCATGAGAGGTCTAGAACGGGTAGATGTGAATCGGTTATTTACTCTTTCGTATAGTAGAAAGATTAGGGGGCACTCCATGAAGTTAGCATGGAGCATATTTAAAACTAATCGGAGAAAGTTCTTTTTTACTCAATGCACAATTAAACTCTGGAATTTGTTGCCAGAGAATGTGGTTAGTGCAGTTAATATAGCTGTGTTTAAAAAAGGATTGGATAAGTTCTAGGAGGAGAAGTCCATTAACTGCTATTAAGTTCACTTAGAGAATAGCCACTGCCATTAGCAATGGTTACATGGAATAGACTTAGTTTTTGGGTACTTGCCAGGTTCTTATGGCCTGGATTGGCCACTGTTGGAAACAGGATGCTGGGCTTGATGGACCCTTGGTCTGACCCAGTATGGCATTTTCTTATGTTCTTATGTTCTTATGAATGATGTGGTTAGGAGGGTGACACCATTGAAGTCTATGGAGGTGAATGATGTGGTTAGGAGAGTGATACCATTGAAGACTATGGAGGTGAATTATGTGGGCAGGAGGGTGACACCATTGAAGTCTATGCATGTGAATGAAGTGGTTAGGAAGGTGACACCATTGAAGTCTATGGAGGTGAATGATGTGGTTAGGAAGATGATGCCAATGAAGTCTATGGAGGTGAATGATGTGGTTAGGAGGGTGACACCATTGAAGTCTATGGAGGTGAATGATGTGGTTAGGAAGATGATGCCAATGAAGTCTATGGAGGTGAATGATGTGGTTAGGAGGGTGACACCATTGAAGTCTATGGAGGTGAATGATGTGGATAGGAAGATGATGTCATTGAAGTCTATGGAGGGGAATGATGTGGTTAGGAGGGTGACACCATTGAAGTCTATGGAGGGGAATGATGTGGGTAGGAGGGGTATACCATTGAAATCTTTGGAGGTGAATGATGTGGTTAGGAGGGTGACACCATTGAAGTCTATGGAGGGGAATGATGTGGTTAGGAGGGTGACACCATTGAAGTCTATGGAGGGGAATGATGTGTTAGGAGGTTGACACCATTGAAGTCTATGGAGGGGAATGATGTGTTAGGAGGTTGACACCATTGAAGTCTATGGAGGGGAATGATGTGGTTAGGAGGGTGACACCATTGAAGTCTATGGAGGTGAATGATGTGGTTAGGAAGGTGATACCATTGATGTCCATGGAGGTGAATTACATAGGAATGTGATACCTGTTACACCCACCAGCTGAAGCCACCCGATGACCAGCACAACTCACCCAATGTCTTACTTCGTTCCTTGCTCCGGGTGTTCTCGTGGCCGCAGCCAGCTATTGCTGCCAAGCTCCGCCAGACCTCCAGGACTCCACATGGCAGCCGGGACACCACCGACCAGTGTTCCAACTTGGGCCCTCCCTAGGCGCATGCACGTGCCACCAGCCCTCCTTTTAAAGGTCCTTCAGCAGGAACTTCAGTGCCATCCCCGGCTGATGACATCAGAACCCCAGAATATTTAAGGACGGCCTCTCTCTTCCACTAACTGACTTGGCAACAAGTCTCTTGGTTCCTGCTTTGGTGCTTCGGCCCTAACCCTCCAGATCTGTTGTTCCTGCGCTACGGGTCTCTGCCTTGCTTCCCGCTCTATGGAATTCAGCTTCTTCACTCCTGCTCCATGAGGCTTGCCCCATGCTTCTACCTCACAGGATCCTGCTACTGCTCTCCTGCCTTTCAGGGTTCATCTCAGCGCTTCTATACCATGGGATCCTGCTACTGCACTCCTGCTCCTTGGGGCCTGCCTCAGCGCTTCCACACCTGGGACCCTGTCTCTACACCCCTGCTCCTCAGGGTATGCCTCAGCGCTTCTACACCATGGGACCATGTCTCTGCGCTCCCATTTCTCGGAGTCTGCCTTAGCGCTTCTACACCTTGGGACCCTGTCTCTGCGCTCTCGTTTCTCGGGGTCTGCCTTAGTGCTTCTATACCTCGGGACCCTGTCTCTGCACTTCTGCTCCTCAGGGTCTACCTCAGCACTTCTACATCATGGGATCCTGCTACTGCACTGCTGCTCCTCAGGTCCTACACCAGCGCGTCTACTTCACAAGATCCTGCTACAGTGTCTCCGCTCCACAGAGCCTGCTTCAGTGCTCTATTCCACAGGTTCCTGCTCCTGCACTCCTGTTCCATGGGGCCTGTCCCACACGATCCTGCTGTAGTGCCCTGGGAATTGCTGCAGCACCTCTTCCCTAGGTGCCTGCTCCTCTTTCTCCTTGAGGGCACCATGTCCTCGGACTGGACCTGACCTCCCTGATTCTCCCTGCCTTCATCCAGCTGTATCTCCAGGAACAGCCATGCAGAGCCCTTGGTTGCCAGCCCCGGCAACCAAGGGCTCAACCTGCAGGGAATGTGGGCTAGTACTGGCAAAGTTCCTGTTAGCCTCTGCTCCCAGCCAGCCTTGCCTTTTGATGGTGGAGACCTGTGGGACTGAACCCCACAGGTCGCACCAACATTTCGTAACAATACCATTGAAGTCTATGGAAGTAAATGACGTGGTTAGGAGGAGGATATCATTGAAGTCTATGGAGGTGAACGATGTGGTTAGGAGAGTGATACTACTGAAGTCTATGGAGGTGAATGATGTGGTTAGGAGGGAAATTCCACTTATATCTATGGAGATGAATGATGTGGTTAGGAGGATAATTCTTTGATATTTGTGGAAACAAATGACACAAGGAAGAGAGACTGAAGAGGCAATGCCATTAGAGTTTATGGAATTGAATACCAGGGCCAAACTAGACTAAGCTGCGAATTAGGAATCTAAGATTAAGAACATAAGAACATAATATTGATTAGCATTTTATGACAACACAGAGTGAGGCTAATTTCTGAGATTAAAGCAGTGGACTTTTCAGATGTTGTCTCTATAAAGCATCCCAGTAGCCAAAAGAATGCTTAGAAATCAGTGCCCTGCTGCCCCTTCACCTGAATGACATCATATCTGCAGCTTTTTAGGTGTTTTTGTTTTGCAGTGCAGCTGGCAGGGGCTGCAGGAGAGGGATTTTTTGCATAGTCCTCTCTACCTTGCTCCCAAGCTGCTGAAGGTGATGAAAGTAATTTCAGTGCTTCCAAGACCAGGCAGCCCCTTTAACCTCACCCAATACTGAGGGTGACCATTTTTAGGCTGCGCCTCAGAGCACCACTTCCTGACATGGAGGGCTGATATGGGGCATCTAGAACACTATGAGAATTTATTTTTTTAGACATCACTCATCCTATGTTGGAGAGGTTAATGGTTTTAATTGATTAATATATCAAATTTAAAAGAAATAACATCAAAATGTTCCAGCTATCTCAAATTAAATGGTTTCTTTATGTTATTTTCTCTTTATAGCATATATGCAGTATTATTGGATATTTTATTCATTACATTATTTTGTATCATGTCAACATTTCCAAACAGATGAACAAACATAGCTTTAATTACTGGGCAAAGAATCAGAGCAGTGGGATTAATTTTACTCAGTAGTGTGTGTGAGTATTAAATGTCTGGAGATTTCTTGGAGCATTGCAACATCTCACTGTGGAATTTGGCTTCCTGTGAAGATTGGATCCCTGAGGTCTTCTAAGAAATGTTAAATCCTTCTGAAAAATCTTAGATGAATTACACCTGGCTGTGCAGGTAGGTGAAGCAGACGATGGAGGGAGGTGTAGAGGATTGTGAGGCATCTGATGGCAGAATGAGACTGAGTTCTATTTTATCCTCAGCAGACTCCCAGCACCAGGATTCTAGTTTGTGTCTGAAGTGTTTCTTTGGGGGCTAACAGCTGGATCTAGTGCTGGGGATGTATGAATTTCAGGTACACATTTCCTGCTGGTAGAGGAAACCTGTCAGTAGACAGACAGATAGGGCAATCCGTACAGATGACCGAGGTCAGCATGTGGAGCTACAGTATCTTCCAGGGGCACATTGTGGTCAGGGATGAACAAATCAATGGGTGGATCTACGGAGGACCCAGTGGTCATAGGTTTGTGTTTTCACTGATGACACAGGTAGAGCAGTAAGGAAGTCATGTAGAGCATGTACAGGGAATTAGCAGACAAGTCAATGGTCAGAACCTACAAGGTACCGACAGCACCATGCTTAACTCCAGGGAGGCTGAGGCAGATTTGGAGGTTCACTACCTGCCTGAGATGGTTGTGATTGTGTGAGAATATAAGTGGTATTACTGAGATGTAGTGGCATGGGACCTCTGGTTACACCAAAAGCCTTACTCATTTTTCATATAGAGATAGGGATCAGAAGAGATGGTCGAGTCTGAGTTAGTCCCCGTTCTCAAGGAATAGAATTAACAACTGACTCTATCCCATTAGGGCAGGCGGATCCCTTCCCTAATGCTTGCTAACTGAAGAGGTAGCAATCCCCAAGGCTTCCCAGTTAAAAACTGTTAATGAACCCATTTTCGAGAAATGCATCCAAGCCTTTTTAAATCCATCTATACTACTAGCCTTGACCACATCCTCTGCTGTTCCCTGAAAAAATACTTTCCTAAATGTGTTTTAAATATTCTACCAGTTACTTTCATGGTGGGCCCCCGAGTCCTATTATTATTTGAAAAGTTACATAACCATTCCCTGTTTACTCATTCCACCCCGCTCATGATTTAATAATCGCTATCATATCTCTTCTCAGCCAGCTCTTCTCTACATCACTTTGATTTTATGAAAAGAAAGACGATTAAGAAAACTGAATAAGCTCATAAACTAATATGGGGATCGTTCATAGCACGATGTGCACAGTGGAATGATGAGCCCCGAAGAAAAAAGGGGCAGGGAGAGCTCTAGTGTGCACCCAGTTGCATTACGATGGTGCATTTTCACCCACCACAGTTGCAGTGTGGTGCACACCATCACCCCCATAGTGCCACTGTAAAAGGTGGTGTTATTTCCAGCGCTAATGTTTAAAACATTATCGCCTGCAGTGGTACCAGAAATAACATTTCCCTAACACTGTCCAAACCCTGCCCTAACCCCTCTCCTTTCCCTCATTTACATTGTAGCACCGCTGTGTTTTGGCTATCGCATGTGGTAGGGCACTATGCGTGTGATTATGCTCTCATGCACGCGATAACCTCACATTGTATTTTGATAAATGCCCCTATAAGAGCCCTAATCTGTTTCTTTATTTATAATGTTACAGAATGAATACAAGCCCTAACCTGTCTAATCTTTCTTCATAAGAGAGTTGTTCAATCCCCTTGTTCATTTTTGTCACCCTCCTCTGTACCTTTTCTAGTTCCACTATATATTTTTTGTTTGAGATGAGCAAACAAAACTGCATGCAGTACTCAAGGTGTGTCTGCATCATGGATAAAAACAGAAGCATTACGGAATCATTTAAGTAAGGAGTTAATTGGTTAGATCCATAGGTAGCTGCTCAAACTCTGGACAGGCCTGAGGGTGGGGGAGAGCGGCACATCTGGAATGCAAAATTAACTGAATGGTTTTAATTTTTATTGCGAGCCAGGCCTGGTTACAGCCGATTTAAATCCAGCTGGCTGTGTTTTACTGGTTAGATTTAAACTTAATTTAATCTATATCCTAGCCAACTATTAGGCTGATCTTTGAAGTGGGCACTGCAGGGTGCAAGGCAAATCAAGCAGTGTGGGGCCCCTTTAATATTTTTATATGTTCTGCTTGTTTCCTCCTTGGCCCAAGCGGCTCACAGTACATGAAGAGCAGTATTTTGTTTTTATTTTTTTGGCCATACAGGTGCATCGATAGAAAAGCAGGGGCCCGATGATGCTGTGTCTGGTGCAGGCATCTCCCGGTCACTCCCGCTTCCTCCAGGCACAGCACATTGGAATTGTGGGATGGAATATTTGCTGCTGTGGATGAGACTACATCAGTGACATGGGATCTACCCAGAGAGGGGCCCAGTGAAATTGGCCTGATTCATCCTCCTCCTTCCCCTTCCCTTCCCATGGATGGCACTGAGTGCCGTTCTGAATGTCGGCTCCTATGATATTCTCAGTTTGGTTATCTATTTCTTTCCAAATAATTTCTAACCTTCTAGTTGCATTTTTGTTTTATTGTGTCTGCAGGGAGAAAAATGGAATCTGGCAACCAGAGCTCAGGCAGAGAATTCATTTTGCTGGGGTTTTCTCACCTCCCACAGCTGAAGGTTTTGCTTTTCGTCATCTTCCTCATCCTGTATGCAGTCACCCTGATAGGCAACCTGGCCATCATCATGATATCATGGCTGGATCCTTGCCTTCACACCCCCATGTACTTCTTCCTCACTAATCTGTCCTTCCTTGATATCTGCTCTACCACAACCAGTATGCCCAACCTGTTGGTCAACCTCCTGGCTGAGAAAAGGAGCATATCCTTCATTGGCTGCATGGTACAACTACACTTCTTCATATCTGTGGGTGGTACAGAATGTGTCCTCCTAATGGTCATGGCTTATGACCGTTACATTGCGATATGCCAACCCCTGCATTATATCATGGCGATGAGCAAGAGACTTTGCACTTGGCTGGCGGTCATTTCCTGGCTCGCCGGGTTCCTAAACTCACTAATCCAGACCATCATAATCTCTCAACTGGCCTTCTGCCATTCCAACGTCATCAACCACTACCTGTGTGATATCCCACCAGTATTAGAAATAGCCTGCGGTGATGCCCATATCACGGACGTCTCCGTCCCCATCGCTAGCTTTCTGCTGGTGATGATCCCCTTTCTCATCATCTTGGTTTCTTACATTCACATTGGCATGGCTGTCCTGAGAATCCCTTCTGCAAAGGGGAGACACAAAGCCTTCTCCACCTGTACCTCCCACCTCACTGTGGTCCTCTTGTACTTTGGGACAGCCATTTTCATGTACACACGACCCAAGGCCAACTATTCCATGGAGAGGGACCGGGTAGTTTCTTTGCTGTACTGTGCTGTGGTCCCAATGTTGAATCCAGTTATCTATACCTTGAGAAACCAGGAAGTCAGACAGGCTCTGGGAAAAGTGGGCAGTAGGATGGTCTCCCTCATGATGTAAGGCACAACTTAGAATGATCTTTGATGATAAAACATTAAAAAACAAAAGCAGTTGATATCTCAGGGGACTGCTGTAAGTACTGACTGTTGAAATGTATCACCATAAACACTGCAAGACATACTAATGGACTTCACTGCTTGCAAGTGACCAGGGGCTGTAGCTATTGGGCCACAGTGTTGCTGGTGCCAATTTTTATATGTATTTATTTTTTCCATTTAATGAGAAATTACATACAGGTTCAAGGAGTCACTGTCCTAAAGTACCTGAGACAATGCTTGATAAAGCAGTTTCTTTGAAGTCACAGAAAGTACCTGTGGCAGACATAGGTCACCTGGTTCCTAACCCGACACCCTGTTTACTAGGCCATCCTCTCTTCCTGGTAAGCTCCTGACTTCAAAGAGATTTCCAGTGCCAGTTGGAACAGAGCTGCAGATTTTCTAAGTATACCATCGGCTGTGGATGGGGATTAGCGTACATTGTTCCTTCCCACCTACCCCTGGAGCACATCTAAGGAGCTGCCACAGGTGAAGAAGCTGCATAGCTGTGTAGGTTGAAAGATGCTCGGAAGTCAACTGGTTAATATAAACATAGAATAAGATGGCAGATAAGGACATCAAGGCCTATCCAGTATCTGCCTGTTCTGCTTTCCTAGTTGAATATTACAGAACATATTACATCTATGACTTTCCCCTCAGTCCCCCATCAAGAATCCTCTGTGTCTGAACCAGGTTTTCCTCTTTCCACCCCTCTCCCTACTGTTGAAGATCCTCCATGCCCGTCTCAAACTTTCTTGAATTCCAGAATCATTCCAGCCTCCCCCATTACCTTGCATCATCCACCCTTCCTGTTAAAATATGCTTCCTTATATTGCTCCTGACTCTACCTCATGCAACTTCATATTATGACCCTTTGGAGCTTCCTTTCCACTAAAAAAAATATTTCCTTCTTCCTTCTTATTTATTAATAAAAATATCTTCCAAGTCCTTCCAGCATCTTACTGCTTAAGAGTGTTCCCTCTCTCTCACTTCTGTGATCATCCAGAGGCGAGTGTAAGACAAAACACACAGGGATAGATATTCAAAAGCCATTTAGATGGATAGCTTAAAGTTATTAATCTGACACTTCTTGGGGAGAGGATCCGAGATGGCTCCCTGAATGGACGCACACTGCAATGCTCCTACAAGACTCGCCTTACCTCTTGTAATTTATTTTCCTCTTAATCTAAATGCCTCAAAAGAGAGAAGGGAGAGTGAGGGTCTATCCACCCGAGCCCTCACTCCCCGCAGGTCAGCATATTATATCGCAGTATGCATCCCCCATACCACAAATTGGGGCATCGAGCCCCACTGGCGGGTCGGGAGAAGGAATCCCTTCGCTGCCTGGGGAGATATCGCTGACCACATCGGAACCACGAGAACAGCCGAAAGCAATTTCTTCACGCACTCCCAAAGCTGTAGAGTCGCCGGTGAGAGATGTCACAGGAGTGACCCTATCGAGGGACAGCAGGGCAACACTGCGGAGTGGGAGAGGCTACCAGATTCCTTTGTATCTCCAGAGTCCTCAGCGAGGAGAGAGGAGAGAAAGGAGGAATCCTCACAGATATTAACATTGGTGGCAGGAGAAAGAGAGGTAATGGGAAACCTTATAAGAATCCCCATTAAGATAAAGAGACCAGATGTAATTACTATGGAGTCCCTATGGGATTTGATTGTGGGGCTGACAAAGGCATTTAATGAGCAGACCCAGAAAACGGAAGAAATCTCCCAAAAAATGGACTCTGTTGTAAATCAATCTCAATTGAAGGACGAGGAACACTCGAGTCTTGCTGCAGGTTAAAGAGGATGTGAAACAAGTGTCTGATGCAAGCACCGTTTGTGTGAGAGACCAGGCTATTTCGATGTGCTGGCTGGAGTCGGTAGAGAATTACCTCAGACAACTTAACCTTAAGGTTTTGAACTTTCCCAAAGTAGTGGGTGAAATACGACTAATAACTTTTAAAAGGTATTTGAAAGAGATTCTAAAGATTCCGGAAGAACAGATACCAGCAGTTAAAAAGAATTTGTATTTAAAACAAAGACAGAGCCAGATACAGACATCCCCAGTTGGGGATATAGGAGATTTTGAAAACCTATCTGAATATTTGGAGAGCTCTGGGCTTCAGGTTGTGGAGAGAACCGTCCTTTTTGTTTCTTTATTTTCAGAATTTGACAGAGCTCTGATTATGAAATATTATTTCAAAGCTATGAATGTTACTTATTTGGGAGGATTAATTTGCATATTTCCTGACTTTTCCAGGGTAACACAATTGCGTAGGAAAGCTTTCTTACTTATGCGCCCTGAAGCTGTAGCAATGGGGCAAATTTCCTATTACACTACCCAGCAAGCTGCATAATAAGGTTCTCTGGAAATACATTTGTATTTTATAATACTGAGCAATTAAGGGAGTTTTTACATGCC
This sequence comes from Rhinatrema bivittatum, assembly GCF_901001135.1. NCBI lineage: Eukaryota > Metazoa > Chordata > Amphibia > Gymnophiona > Rhinatrematidae > Rhinatrema > Rhinatrema bivittatum. Next base: position 483,250 of record NW_021820281.1, on the reverse strand, counting down.
AGAAGGGAAGTTCCCACAAATTAAATAAAGATCTGGACCGGGGGCACTCCTGAGCTGCGTCTAAGATGGCTACCTGAACCCGATGCTCTCCCAGACCTCGCATAATATATCGACGAACCCACCTCGATTTTGACAGAATTTGCACCAGGACCCACTGCCCACATCAGGGACGATGTCCTCGTCCAAACCGAGTAAAGTCGAAGCTGCATTCGCAGTGGCAGCCAGGACCAAGAGCACTAAACAAGACCCACCTACTCCAGAGAAAACTACAGCGGCGAAAAACATGGCGTTGGCTGACCTGGTAATGTTGAATTAAAACAATTGAAAGACTTAATTCAGCACAACATAGACGCTACAACTGTGATCCGATCTGATTTGCAATCGATGTCACAGCAGGTTCTGGGTTTCCAGAGCCGCTTAGAAGATGTTGAATCACAAACATCCTTCCTCCTTCTTACAGCGGCATCTATCCCGAAGATAAATAGCGATCTCATGCTGTTGCAGACGACGTAGAGGAACTTTCTAATAGAAATCGCAGGAATAACTTACACATTCTTGGCATTCCAGAGGGCACAGAAGGCTCAGATATCTTAGCTTTCTTAACTCAAATGTTACCAGCGAGCCTGCAGATAAAATTTACCCTTCGCTTTGAAACTGAACGGGCCCATCAGTTGCCTTCTAGGCCGCAGCGTGACTCCAAGTATCCGCGGCCTATTATATTTAAGGTTTTAAGATACCCTCAGGTTCTCGATATCCTGGCTGCAGCGAAACACAACTCACCTATTCAATACCGAGGCCATACTCTCATCATTGTTCCTGATTTTGCTAAGGTCACCGCTGAGCAGCGGAAGGCCTTCCTTGCTCTCCGCCCTAAATTACATGCTGATATTGCCTATCTTCAGGAGAAGCACCTCAATGCCGCGGAATCTGCTAAGTTAAAGCAACAGTGGGTTGGTCGAGTATTCTTTGCTCCTGCTCAATGGAAGAAATGTGGAGTCGCTATATTACTTCATAAAAAATTGGACGCCCAAATTCTTCATCAAGTTTCAGACCCAGATGATCGATGGATCCTGGCACAAGTCACCATTGCCCAATCCACTTACACACTGTTAAATATTTATGTTCCAAATGCGGACAATCCTCTTTTTTTCTAATCTCTCTTCTCTCATCTACTATCTACCGGACCTACCTCTTACATCATAGGGGGAGATTTTAACCAACTGCTTGATCCTTTCCTGGACAAGAAGACAACTATCCGCCCTTCTATATCTAAATCGTGTAAAGTGCTACAACATCAAATGGACTCTTGCAGCCTTGCAGATCCTTGGCAGTTATCCCACTCCACCACCAAAGACTATACCTTTTTCTCTTTTCCTCATTCATCGTACTCAAAGACAGACTATTTTTTGTTATCCAGATCCTTACTTCCAAAAGTGCATTTGGCGTCTATCTGTCTAATTCTAGTATCGGACCATGCTGCTATTACCCTTCAAATTAAATTGTCAACTCCTCAAGTAATAGATCATCAATGGCGTTTTAACTCCACTCTGCTATCAGACACAAATTTCATGGAGTTTCTGCAAGGAAAAATTACAGAATATTTTCAGCTCAATGTCTTCTGATATCTCCTCATTTACTCTTTGGGAAGCATTTAAGGCTACTATTCGAGGTGAAATTATCAGTTACACCATTCACTCTGGGAAGGCAAAAACCGCCGCTACCAAGAAGCTACTGGAAGAAATAGCATCCTTAGAACGGTCTCACATTGCTTCCACCACGGCTACACTTTCTAATCTAACGAAATCCCAATATCAATATAACCTGCAGCTGAGCAATCAGGTGAAGCTTGGTATGTTTCGCTCTAAAGCGAATTATTATGCAGAAAACAACAAAAGTGGCAAACTACTTGCTTCATATCTCAAAAAAAAGAGAGGAGAAGAAGCGGATTACTTCCATCCAATCAGCTACAAAACAACTCTTGATAAAAGATGAAGATATTCTGCAAGCTTTCTGTGACTTTTATGATAACCTGAATCAACGTCTTCATCGAAGGAGATTGCCCGCTTTTTATCCTCTATTTCACATCCGGAATTAACATCAGCGCAGGCCTTGGCTTTGGATGCTCCAATAACTTTACAAGAGATTGAATCAGCTATTGGATCCTTATCTTGTGGAAAGTCACCTGGACCGGATGGCTTTTCTACACACTTTTTTTAGGCTTTTCAGAAAGATCTTAAGTCTCACCTACTTATTTACTTTTCTTCCTTACTTGATCATACTAGTACTCCTAATGCTTTCACTGATGCATGTATTGTAGTACTTCCAAAGCCAGGAAGAGATGCTACTTTAGTCTCAAATTATAGGCCTATATCATTGTTAACCTGATTATAAAATTTTCACCAAAATTCTAGCCACTAGACTCTCTGTAGTATTAAACACCATCATACATCCTGATCAATCAGGATTTATAAAAATTCACTTGATAGCAAATAATACTAGACTCTTTTTTCATATACGATCTCACACTGCTACATTACAGACACCAGCCATGGCCATATCTCTTGACGCTGAGAAGGCCTTTGACTGGGTCAAATGGCCTTTTCTCCTTTCTACTCTTAAGTGGTTTGGAATTGGACCCATATTTATTTCATGGAACAAGTTCTTGTACCATTCTCCATCTACTTATCTGTATATTAATAATCGGATTTCCCCATGTTTCCACCTTCATAGAGGTACCAGGCAAGGTTGTCCTCTCTCCCCCTTATTATTTAACCTGGCTTTGGAACCACTTCTTCTGACAATTCAGCACTCCTCAGCAATTGAAGTTTTCACTATTGGTACTGAAACTTATAAATTATCTGCTTATGCTGATGATGTTTTATTGTTCCTTGGAAATCCTGAAAAATCCGTTCCTGCTCTCTTTCATCTAATCTCTAGTTACTCCGCAGTTTCTGGCTACAAAGTTAACTGGCATAAGACTGAACTGTTGCCACTTAACTTATATGGATCACTCACAGATCTCTCCACCCTTCCAGTTCAGAAAGTCTCTAAAAGCCTTAAATATTTGGGTGTATATTTTTTTACCGATTTGGTTACCATGATTAGTAACTGTGAATCCATAATTTTGCAACAAGTGCGTGATGCTACTCTGCACTGGTCTCCTTTACACCTTTCTTGGTGGGGGAGATTAGATACAATCAAGATGGTACTAGCACCCAAAATAACATACTTACTATCTATGGTCCCCGCCTTCTTTGCCACAGATTTCTACTCTCACCTAGACCGCTTGCTTGTACGGTTCTTGTGGAGGAATAAGGTCCCCTGAATAGCCCTCTCTAAACTGAAAAGGCACCAGCAAGATGGAGGGGTTAACTTCCCTGATTTCTTTTCCTACCATCAGGCTTTCCTCCTCCAGCAGAGAAATTATTATTTCGCTAATCATACCTCCCCATTTGAGACACCCGGTGGCTCCCACTAGAACTAAGTTTGCTACATCCTTACCCGGCTACATTTTTCCTTGCTGTCCCTCTTTCTCCCAAGCTTTCCCTTAACCACTTTTATGGGCAACCCATCAAGCTTTTCAAGCACTTGACAAGATCTCCCACTCAAATGCCAGCCCCTAGTATTTATCCTGTCTCGCACCTATATGGGGTAATCCCAATATACGTGTTGGGGGTCACCCTGTTCGATGGCCAATATGGCAGTCACATGGCATTTGGTTCCTCCACTCACTCTGGCAGGATAATGCACTCTCACCATTTGAGGAATTGTGTTGGCAATTCTCTTTACCCACTACACAGTTCTTCGCATGGTTACAACTCCGCCATGCTTTATATGACTCTTCGGGTCTCCCTTCAGTCAACCCGTTGTCACCTCTAGGAGTCAAAATATACCAGACCTATGGTAAAATGGGACACTTGACATCCCGTTTTTATAAAATACTCTGACATTTTCCTTCATCTTCCATTTCTCTTAGCCTCTGTTCTGTGTGGTCATCTGAAATCTCATGTATCCCATCCCGGGCACAATGGTCATATGTGTGGAAAGTATCTAATCGCATCTCACTGTTTTCCAGTCTCTCTCAAACAGCTTTTTTTGTACTACATTGTGCAGTGTGGACACCTTGGAAGCTTCACAGAGTGGGCTTACTCACCTCTCCCCAATGCTGGTCTTGCCTTGAGGACAAGGGCACGCTATCTCATATGCTTTTCCATTGTCCTTTTGTCTCTACATTTTGGAATCAGGTCTGGTATACCATCTCCTTGATACTGGGTCTTACCCAACCTCTTACCTACTCTTTAATTATACTAAGAGGAGTGGACCCTTCCTTAGCCCTCCCTAATCTCTCTCACAAACTACTTGATTTTCTATTAATAGTGGCTATACATAACATTTTATCCAACTGGAAGCACAGTGACATGCTATCAGAACATTTGTGGTGGAATTCTGTATGCCTTTATAGCAAATAAGAACAAGCAGTGGCCATTAAGTATAATAGATTAGCTTCCTGGTGTAGGGTGTGGAAACCACTCAACGATTACATGATATCACAACATTAGAATGAATGGTTTTATTCTCTTAAAGGCGATTATCTACTTGCTGCTTTTAGCTTTTTGTGTTTATTTCTAAGTCAGTTTTTTGTGTTCTTCTACTTCTCTATCATCTTCTGTATTTTTAATCCTCCTAATCCTCCTCTTTCCTTTCCTCTTCTTTCTTCATCTCTTATTTTCTTCTCTTTTCTTTTCCCTTCTCTACATCCCCTTGTCACTATCTTTTCTTCCTTTTCATTTACATTTCAATGGGGATATAACTTTTCCTTATCCATTCTACTTTATTTCAGAAAATTTGTTCAAAGACTTGTATACTATTTGTACTCAGCAGTGAAGTTAACTGTACCTGGCTATGAATGTATTATTATTGATGTTGTATACTTTCTGTTTATTTGTCTTGGAACAATAAAAACATTTAAACTGATCACAGACAAACCAACACACAAAGCTGGCCACTCGTTAGATCTTACATTCATTAACAGTACCTTCCTAGAAAACATAAAATCCAAATACTCACAAATCCCATGGTCTGACCACTTCCTCATTAACTCTCAGATCAAGCACACAAGACCAATAGAAAAACAAAACTCAGTACCAGCTAATTTATCATACCGTCCCCCTTTCAACACCGATACACTTAAAGACAGACTAATGGAAGAACTAAAACACATCAATTACGATAATAGCCACAACACAACAACCGACTGGTTAAGCCAAATCAATACTTTAGCTAATGAATTAAATCCTCTGCAATTGGCCCGCTTAAAAGAACCAAAGTTAAATAATCCATGGCATACTGAACAAATCAAAGAAATAAAACGAACCTTTAGGAAGAAGGAAAAAGAGTGGAAAAATAACAAAACCTCTGTACAGAAAACATCTAGCATACTACAAAAAACCAATTTTAGACACCAAAAGAAAATACTATAGCTCTAAAATAGAAACATTTTCAAATAACGCCAGAACCCTATTTAACATAGTAAAAAACCTAACAACTGACAATACAAATAACCACTTAACCCTACAAGAGAACCAATGCAATGAGGTAGCTCAATTCTTTAAAGAAAAAAATTCAGAACTTAAGAAATAAAATCCCTACCTCTATAAAACAAGAGATTAAAATGCCCACTAGAGACATTAATAACTGGACAGAATTTGAAGAGGTATCATATGCGGAAGTCGAGAAAATGATAAATCAAATGAACCCTGCCACCCACGTAATTGACACCATTCCCATTACAGAACTAAAAAAACTAGCTAATACAATTTCCCCAACTCTAACTAAGATCATCAACCTCTCACTAAATGAAAGAATAATGCCATAAACTCTGAAAGGAGCTATAATCAAACCAATAATTAAGAAAAAGAACCTCGACCCTCTAAATCTCAATAACTATAGACCAGTCTCAAATTTACCCTTATTAGCCAAGCTAATTGAAAAATCAGTACAAAAACAACTGTCAAACCACATTGAAAGTAACAACATACTATAACCAATACAACATGGGTTTCACAAACACTACAGTACCGAAACTCTGCTACTAGCCTTATCAGATAATATATTAAGAGGGTTTGATACAGGAACACATTACATTCTGGTACTATTAGGGATCAGCCCTATCGGCTACACTTTTCAACATTTATCTCCTCCCGATATGTCACCTACTAGCGGAACTTGGAATAATACATTTCATATACGCAGATGATATACAGCTACTGCTATCCATTGTAAATACCATTGAAGAATGCTGGGCAGACTGGATGGGCCATTTGGTCTTCTTCTGCCGTCATTTCTATGTTTCTATGTTTCTATATGAAACTTGCCAATATGTATCTTGAAATAATCAAACAGCTCCTAAATCAGATGGAACTAGTAATAAACATCAGCAAAATGGAATTCTTACACCTAGAATGTAAAAACATACATCACATACAACCAACACCCGCACTCAAAAATGCTCAAGCTACTGTGCTACAACAAAAGTATGGAACCTAGGAGTAATAATTGACCCTGAGCTAAACATGAAACAACACATCTCATTGAAAACTAATGATCCTGAAGATCCTGAAGAAACTAAAACCTTTACTAACACTAAACAATTTTTGCACAGTCCTGCAAGCAATGATATTCGCTAGCACAGATTACTGTAACTTCCTACTATTAGGACTACCACAATCTACATTGCGGCCACTGCAAAATTTACAAAACTCAGCTGCTAGAATTTTGACTGGCAAAAAAAAGAATGACCACATTACATGAACACTCACTGAATTACATTGGCTCCCAATCGAACAAAGAATACAATACAAGGCTTTATGTATTATTCATAAACTAATCCACGAGGAAAAAGCTGACTGGCTCAACACTGCACTATGCGTACATGTCCCGCAGAGAAACCTGAGATTGGCTAATAAGGCTCTACTAACTGTCCCCTCTGTCAAAACAGCACGCCTCACACAAGTAAAGGAAAGAGCACTGTCGCTGGCTGGCCTCGTGCTATGGAATACCATGCCACTCGAGATAAGGCTGCAGAGAAATTTAAAAATATTCAAAACAAATCTGAAAACCTGGCTCTTTAAACACGCTTTTTATAAAGATAAAGAGAAGGAGAAAAACAGCTGATTAACAAGGACGCACCAATATTGAAGTTGTTACTTGTAACATACAAATGCATATTAAGGTTAAATACAAACCGCCTAATTTAGTCCCAATATACAAGCTTAACTTACACACATAGTTTATTGTATTAAAATGTTACCGCATTATGATGGCACATGATTAAATTGTAATCTATACCACTCCTTTTATTATCGTGCCTTGCTGTAAACCGTTGTGATGGTTGTCTAACTTAACGAAGGTATAGAAGAATTGTTAAATAAATAAATAAAATAAACGAGAAAAAAAAGATCTGGACCGTGTAGTATAAAAAGATATGTATATTTTCAAGAGAGCTATTATTAGTATGATTTCTTAAAGATACTCCTCTGTTTTCCTTTTCCTCTCCCCAACTTTTTCCTAGAAAGAAGGTATTTAACATTGTTTATAAGTTTATGTTTGTAATTACTGTTATTATTGTAATTACTAATAGATTTCTTTTTTGTAAACCTTTATTATTACTAAGCAAAGGAATCTTTGTTTATATTATAAAAGCTGATAAATAAATAAAAAAAAGCTATTCATCTAAATGGCAAGCTTTGGTATATTCAACCTCTGACCCTTTTACTTAGCCTGCTATGTCTGAATATTGACTTCATTGGAACTCTTGTTATCCCCTTAGTCTATCCTATGTTGTTACAGTGTTACGTCAAAGTTCATTAAATCATCATAAAGGAATCTTGTAAAGAAGCTATGCACCCCACAGATCAAGGAAGTGATGAGCTTTGCTGTCAGCCTACGGCTGAGGGAGTGTGGGTACCCGCACAATTGCATATGAGCCTGGCATGCAGCGCTGAGCGGGTGACGGTGTTGGGTTTATTCCTTAGCCTTGACAATCTGTCTGAGTGTCAAGTGGTACAAGGAAAAGGTGTTACAAAGAACAGAAACAAGGATAATTCCTAGGTTCTGGTGCTGGTCCAGATCCCGGTTTCAGAATCGCACAGATTTTGCTGCTCTCGCTGCTGCTGCTCCTCTTTCCCCCAGGGTTAGACACAGTTTCTCCTGTTTACTCCTTTGTGAGCAATGTGCATCATTTACAGATTGGAGTTTCTGTTTCTCTGAAGTTTTCTGAATATGGAAATCAAGCAACCTGGCCACAGCATTTTTGTCAAGTCCTTGTTTACAGGAAGCTTTGGTTTTCCACAGATTGAAGTCTGCTTAGCTCACATCATCCAGAATCTAACACGAAGGCATTAAAACGGCTTCCTGCTTAATTAATACAGTGAAAAATAATTCAGGCGATACAGGATGCAAGTGCCCAAGTGAATGCAGGCCCTAAAATACCAGCATAGCAGCCGTAAGAAAAAGTCTGTTATTGTATTCTGTTCTTTGGTTTTTATATCACCTTTTTCTTCCAAAATAAACTCAAGGCAGTTTACCTTATGCATAAAAAATAATAATACATCAGGTATAAAATGACACACAATAACAGTGTCCTTAAAGCTAATCTGTTATATTCCTTTTCTAGGTTTTGAAGAACATTTTGGCTGGTGTGGGTAAAATGAAAATGTGGATGGCATGAGGGGATGGTAAAGGATTGCATCTTTGTGCTAAGAATGAGTCTGTTTAAAGGGCACAAGACAGCAGATTGAATTCAGGATGCATGGGCTGAGACCCTCCTTTTTCTAGTGGTTGTAAAAGATTGTATCCATAATATATCAGGCTTGGTAGTGTGTCCGTCAGTGCTTGTGCATATTCCCCAGCCCGCCAATAGATGGCGCTATAATATATTGGGATTGGTAGTGTGTCCATCACTGCTCGCACATGTTCTCCAGCCCGCTTCCCCGTGTGCCACGATCAGTGCGCCCGGGCCTTCATCTTCGCTGCAAACGGAGCGTGTGCCGCGGGATGAGCTCCGTTCGCGGCATGCTAGGGTCTCCACTGCTCCTTTCTGCTCAAGGCAAAAATGGAAGGCCCCCATGTGCCGCAAATGCTGTTCTGGGCCTTCATCTTTGTCGCGAATGGCGCCCCGGGCCTTCATCTTTGCCGCGAACGGCGCGGGTCCCGTGGCATGCCGGTGAGAGAGAATGTGTGTCGGGGAGGGTGAGAGACAGCAGGAGGGTGTGAGAGAGAGCATGGGGGGGATGCCGGTGAGACAGAATGTGTGTGTGAGAGATGGGGGGTGACAGAGAGCATGGTTGGTAAGAGGAGTTGGGGAGGGTGTGAGAGAGAGCATAGGAGCTAAGAGAGGGTGGGTGGACGTGCGCCATGCCGGTGACAAAGAATGTGTGTCGGGGAGGGTGAGAGAGAGCAGGAGGGTGTGAGAGAGAGCATGGGAGGTAAGAGAGGGTGGGTGGGGGGATGCTTGAGTGTGGGTTTCAGAGAGAGGGAGCCTATAGGAGCGTAGGGTGATGCTGGTGAGAGAGAATGTGTGTGTGAGAGAGGAGAGGAGGTGTGGGGGGAGTGAGAGAGACAGCTTGCTAAATAAACTTTTCCAGTCCTGGCTTTAGCAAATCTGCCTCCACGTCCCTTGCCCTGGGTGAAAACAATTTCATTTTTCCTTTCCAGCTAACGCTTACATACAACAGCATTTGTGCCAATAAAAAGGCTCGCCGCCCGGACGTAAAACGGGTACAGTTGCTAGGATTATTATATTACAGAACACCCCTTTTTCATTTTTTTTTTAAATTTCTATGACATATCCTTTTCCTGTGTTATAGAAACGCTCTGTAAACCATTCTGCATCAGCAGAAGACCCTTCCCTGTTTGAAAGTGGCTCCCGAGCTCGCTGAGCCCAACGGGTAGAGGTGGTCATCATGCTGCGCAGAGGACAGGGCAGGCTGCAGGCAGCCAAGGGAAGAGTTAACGCCGGCGCCCTCTCTTCCGACTTTCTCAGCACCGTGGGATGGATTTCACTTCATGTGAGCTATTATAATCCAGCTTCCAAACAAAGGAGAAAAGATATTGAATAAGAAATAAGTGTAACTAAATGTAACCCCAGCTCTAATAACTATATAACTATATAAGGCCACAGAGTACAACATTTACTGAATTCAAGTAACTTTATTTTTAAAAACCCACTGTTATGTATCTTCCTTAGTTAACTTAAGATCTAGATATAGCAATCAAGTGTAACCCGAATTCTGCGTATGGGCTGAATTCTACTGTGGCCATAAAACTCTGGGGGCCGAATCTCAGTGTTACAGTCACTATTCCTTTCCCCCTGGGCTTGTGGGTTCTTGATCTCTGCAGGGAAAGATGCCCCTCATGGCCCAAGGCATGGGTGGATTCCTCTCCCTGTGGGTTACTCTAGCTCTTTGGGGCAGGAACACTGAAAGGTCAGGCAGGACTCACTGATGGGCTGTTTAAATTAAAAGTTGTACTGTGATTTGGTGCAAAAAAATCATTAACAAAGTGATGTCCAGTGCATCCAGGCAGAACTGTTCTCTTGGAGTAGAGTTTTAAGGACTCTCTTATCCATGTGGAAGTGTCTGCCAGTGTGCATCCTGAGAAAGGCTCACCCTCCCGGGAGTGGAAGGATAAGTGTCCCAGGCTGGCAGGGGTGGCCTAAGTAGAGAAGGAATTCTTTCCCTGCAGCACCTGAGGTCCAAGCGTTCCCCAGCTCTTCAAAAGCAGGCAGCGTCCTTTGTCCTGGAGTGAAGACTTTGCTAGTGGTCTCCAGGTGTCAATAACTCCTCTTTTCTCTCGGGATCTCTTCTCAGTAGACCTTCTTTGGGGAAAGACCTCTGACTGATGAAATAGCTCTTAATACTTCCCAGCTGTAGGGTAAGGAAGAGTGGCAGAAAAGAAACTTCTTTCCTTTCTCTCTGGTAGACAAAGGTTCATTGCAACCCCCTCTTGATCAGGATGAAGAGGTCTACAGTTCCCTCCTGGCTTCCCTTGGCAGGGGAAACAGCCTCCCAAAAAGGCACAGGTCTTCACCTGAAAAAGGGCTCCAAACTCAGAAAAAATACCAAAAATAGCTTCCACTCAAACTCCCTTCTAACCCATCAATGAGCTCTCCCTGATCTAGGCTGGGGGGGTCTAAGCTTAGAGAACCCTAACTTATGTCTGATTCTTCCAAAATAAACTCTAAACTGTGACACTACTAACTAAACTCCTCCTCCCTTATTCACCTAGGAGCCCACCATTCCAGGCAACCTCAGGGGAGGAGCTGTTGTGAATGGTATGCCCCCTTCCCCCTCCTCCTAAGCTGTCTACCTCCATGCCGTAACTAGAGCCATCTAGTGGAGACACAAGGGATCGCTACACAAGGAAAAGTGACAACGTATAATATTTATAGAATTATTAGGATTATGTGTTGCTCTGTTATCTTCCACATGATCATGTTGGAGGAGGGCAGTGATTAATATTTATACAGTTTCTAGATCCAAGTATTCCTCTGTCTGATGGATATGCCCTCCACCACCCCAGGTTGCAGGACAAACTACTCAGATCTTCCCTTGATCGCACCTGTCGATCATTTTTCCTTGTCTCATATCAAAATTATGAAGCCTGCTGCAAGATAAGGGTACTGCCAATGTTTATCGACTAAATTCATAATCTGGTTCTGCCCCATTGTCCAATTTGCAGATTGGTTGCATTGTCCTTCAGATGATGAGATTACCTGGCTTGCTTCCTGTATTTCATCTTCATAGGCACACAAACTGCAACAGGCCGCAGCCTTATTTACAGTACCTGAGCCATCTCAACACCGGTGTTGAACTCTTCATTATCTCTGCTCCATCTCCAGAGAAGAATAATAGTAATGGCGGTGAATTAAAAAAAATTAGGAGACCCAATATTATAACCTAGTGCCCAGAGCTCAAGTCCACAAGTGCAAAGTATGCACGAACCTATGTATGGCACACACATGTGCATAGTTATACTTGCATGGGAGCAGCAGGAGTAAATGTTCACATGTACATTTATACAAAATATTTTTTATTTTAGAAAGTGTGCATGTAAATGGTTTTGCGGCCCTAACTCCACTACTGGAATACCTCTTAAGTACGCGTGAAATCATTTCTGTGCGCACTTATACATGTACAACCCCAGGGATACTTTTCAAAACTCCTGTATAAGTGTGTAAAATGGTATTTTATGCACATATATGCTTTTGTAAATTCAGTTCATAGAAAGTACAAGCAAGTGAAATACAATGAAATAAAATCTGTGATGGAAAGAAAATTCTCAAGCAAATAGTTGGCTGAAATATGTGATTACAAGACAAAAAATAGGAAGTAAACCATGTAGTCTAAATCATAAATGCACATAAACATATGAACAATGCACAGCAGCTTTAATAAAACATAATAAAGTAATATTGACAAAATAACACACATAAAATTTAAATTAAAATAAAACATCTGGGAACTGGTTCTAAAACATCATTGTCCTGATCTGGCTGTGTTTTGACAGGAATGCTTGCATCAGACAGTTTTAAATCAAACATTGAAGCATAAAATAACCGGAAAATAATCTTTTGGAAATAGATGAGGAGGCTTCGTGGCCCCACATTCCCATCCCTACATCCCATTCCAGCTGTTCAGCAGTGGTTTGGAGGAAGCCCTTCTGCATCAGCTTTCCACTGATGACAAACAGCTCTGCGTAGCTCTTGAGAAGTGTGAGCCACACGGTGCCCAGACTCATGCATCGTTCTCGTGGTGGTCACGAAGAAGCAGGGGATTACACAGGCACCGAGTGCTCCAAAATGACTGAGAACCACGCAGGCTGAAGGACCATGAGAGATGAACAAGGTGTGAGAAATGAGGGGGTTGGTGAAAGTGACCATTGGATGATGGGGAAGGGGGTTGACAGTGAGCAATGGGGACTGAGAAAGGGGGGTGAAACTGATCATTGGGGGCAGGGAAAGGGATGGTTAGAGTGAGTAATGGGGACAGAGGTGGGGGGGGGGGGGGGTTAAGATTCATCACTGGGAGCTTGGAGAAGAGGGATGAGAGTGAACAATTCATCTTGTCTCCAATATTGTGAAGGAAAAGTTACTCTGCCTTGCAGAAGAGCTGGATTACCTTGTCCCAGAGCTGAAGGGGGCTGAGCAGCTCAGCACCCCCGGGTTATACCAGAGCAGGGGAGCATCAGAGAGTGATCGGGGCTACATCATCTCTGCTCACAAAGGGGAGATTTCCTTCGATCTCTGCCCTTTGATTGCAAAGAGAGATTTCAAAAAAGAGATTGACAGCCACCTCTCTACGCCAATAAAACCCTGTGGAAATGAAGGCCCCGAGTTATACAGGCAGGTCAGAGAGAAAGTGCACAGGGGAAATGCCGACCTGTATTCCCCCAGAATATTTCTGGACTCGAGTTTTCAGCACGGCGCTTCGGGGGCTCCACTTTTAAGCCCCACCGGGGATTTGCTTGTGCTATATACTAGTGCTTTGCATTTCCCCTGCGATATTTATTTTGATGAGAATAACAATCCTGTTCAAGGAGGAGAAGAACTGATCTGCTATGTTGAACAAGCTGTATCTCTGGCCACTGTCAATGAACACCTGCGGCTCAGTTTTCCAGATTTATACCAGAACCTCAACAGCGAGAAAACATTCTTATCACTGGGAGTGGAAAATGTTTCTAAAAGTCTGAGTGACAGCCTAAACTGGTCAGGCAGCGGGATGGAATATCTTCTACACACCTTTTTCTATCATTGGTTTTACTCCGTTTGCAGCCTCCTCGGAGGATTCCCTGGTCTACGATGGTGGCTTCTTTCCCCTGTGAAACCCTGACAGAAAACTAAATGCAGGAAAGCTGAAAGTAAGAGTAATCATAGCATGGTATGAGGATGAGCTGGATTCCCTTCTCCTAAATCTGGAGGGGACGGAGCAGCTCAGCAGCCCCGGGTTACATGGAGGCCGGGTCCTGATACAGAGAAGTGTGATGGGCTGGGCATCATCTCTACTCATGGCAGGGAGATGTAATGTTTGGCCCATCGCGGCACAGCCTCCTGACCAGACTCACTCACTTGGGCCGCTGCAAAGCCAGGCTGCCCTGCCTCTGCTCCAGTCCTGACCCTGCCTCCCCCTCAGACTGAGCTCTTTTGCCTGGACACTGACACCACCTGCCTGCCTGGACCTGCCTGCCTGGACCTTGTCTCTGATGTTTGCCGCCTGCCAGGATCTCGGCCCGGTTACTGACTCTGACTGCTTGCACCTCTTTGGACTCTGACCTAAGCCCTGCCGGGCTCAGAACCCAAGGACTCATCCTGCGGGGGAAGAGGCTGGTTCTGTACAGCTGAAACCCGAGACCTTCTCCCAATTAGAGCGAGTCACTTCACCATCGCTGGGGGCCCCGCTGGCTTACCAAGGCCTCCCAGTCCATGAAAGGAGATTTCTTTCCAAGATTTAAAGGAAACAGTTTGGAAGCAACTTGTTAATTACTTTTGTACTTTTGACTATGCAGTACCTACCGTACCTTGGGCACTTCAGCGGGAAAGCAACGTATAAATGCAATATGATGACCACCATGCACCACTTACCTCAGTGTCCAAAACAGCAATTAAAGATTTGTGCTGAAGAACAATTAAAGATTAGGCATCACAACAAAAGAATTCACTGTTAATAAAGGTAACCGGCTTACCCCTCCAGATTTTTACTGGAATCTCATCAGTAATTAACGATTCTCATCAGTAACTAACGATTCTCATCTGGACAAAATATGTTATGGGATAATGTTTAATCTTTATGAATGGACTGAATCTGTGCACCATGAGCTGTAAAGTGGGAAGTTCTAGTCCTTGTTAAACATTGCAAAGGAAAATAACCTTCCCTTTATTTAAGCATCCTGATGCTCTGAGTTACTTACTTATCCATCCATCTTCTCCATATATATATATATATATATATATACACACTATAATGAGTGTGATATGAGAAGAATTATTGGAAACTATATAATATGTCTAAAATATATCTAAATTTTACCCATAGGTAAATGATTAAGGGTTAGCACTGTTCATAACATGAAGTGCTTGAACACAGTTTTACTCTCCTGTTTCCCTGCTGCACTTGGCAATAACTATAGGACCCTCTGACCTCTGGCCTCTACCTGTTGTCCTCTGACCTCTGGCCTCTACATGTCATCCTTAGCTATGCTACACTGAGAAATTTCAATTCCCTAAGGGAAGCCCTCAGGCAGCTCTTACTGACTCAAGCGTGAGTGAGTGAGTGAGTGAGGAGTGAGTGAGAGAGAGCTATGAATGCTAATGAGAGACATGTGAACGGATGGTATCCAGGGGTGAAGCATTGGCGACCGGCGCTACTGCTCACAAGTTTCACACTTGTGCTAATTCAGCCCCTTTGAGCGTGTGTTACTCTGTTCTGTCCAACGTGAGCACACGCACTTTTTTCTGAGTAAGGATGAAATGCATCGCCCAGATCTTCACACGCAGCTATCCTGATAATAAATGTAGGGTCCGACCGGTCCCCCTACGAGGGAGCCTGTGCCTCATCCTGCAATAGGCGAGAGCAGGAGGTTAGGTGATACCATTAACCTAGGCATTCCCCATAGGGTACATGCCAGGGACTTTAGACAGTCACCCCGTCAGAAGCTTCTGGAGAGGGGAGCTCAGTCTAAGGGAAGAGGCACACCAGCAGCAGTGGGTTATGTGCTGGCAGGAGCAGTAACCCCAAGTTCTGCGGGTCTGGCAGGATCTGGTCACGTTTATTTAATTTTTTTTTTTTTAAGATAAGGAGTATACAAGGCAGTTAAGACTTCCCTATTCACTGTTTGGAATTTGTGAATGATAAAGGTTTTCCAGAAAAGGATCTGGAAACCCCATAGGGTCTGGTTGAAGATTTTTAAAGCGAAAAGGAGATTTTTTTTTTTCTCCGCTGTCCATGAATAAATACAATTCTTGTACCAGTTGCCAGAAATCCTTCTGAGGACACAGTACCAACCCCTAGTAATTACCTCAAGAGGTGCACGTGAAGGGAGACTGAGCAGGGAGAGAGTAGAAGATCACCTTTGCAGTACAGCTACCAGGGAAGATCAAAAGAGCAGAAGACTGAAAGGTTAGAAAAACTCTACATAAACATTCTTTAGGCGGACATTTTCCTACTTATACCTCATTTAGGCACTAGGTGGCAGTGTAACTTCACTGAATGATTGATAAACATTCTTTAGGTGGGCATTTTCCTACTTATACCTCATTTAGGCAGTAGGTGGCAGTGTAAGTTCACTGAATGTGCTACGGTGGTCCTAAAGGATCGGATGTGCTACTTAGATTTCTGCGATCTGACTGGACGTACACAGCACTGTACAACTATAAACAACGTGAAGTCCCTTCCCCTGGGGGCTTACAAGACTATGCCCTCAAGGCTGCTCAGAGAAATGCAAATAAAAAGTGAGAGAACATTTTAAGAATATAAGAAGAGCCCAAGCCCACCAGCCGGGCCACTCTGCGCAATTTAAGGTGAATGTGTATATAGAACATACATAATAGATTGTATATAGCATGTACATTACTCCTGATTTTTGTAAATTAACCCCCCGTACTCCCCTCCCCTGTTCCCAGCATACTCATTAGCTCCAAATTACTGCCCTGCCCCTTCCCCCTCCTCCCCCCCAGTTAAAATATCAGTTACAATGTAAAGCCCTGTTGGCTGAATTTGCTGTTGTCTGGAAACCGATGTGATGTCTCGTGCGAATGTCGGTATAGAAAAATGTTAAATAAAAATAAATAAATTTTAAAATCCACATGCGTGCCAAAGCCGGGAGATACGCACAGAAGTTGGTGCCAGCTTGCACTGCGTGGATTTTAATAGGTGCGCGGTTATGCGCACAAGAATGTTTAAAAAAGAGCCGGGGCGTGGGCATTCCTGGATTTTGTAATGAAAGCAGTGCACACATATTTACGCACACACACGCGCGCTGGGGTCCCCTGCCACGTAACTTTACTTCTGCTAAGGATGCGTGTAAGTAATGAAACAGGAGAAACGAGGCTGATCAGCGGGGGTTTAAGAGTTGGGGCTAAAAGGGTAACAGGGAGGTTATTTAACCAGGGGAGTTACAAAGTCCTCTCCTTTACCTGGATGAACTGGGAATGAGCTGGTTTCACTGGTAATTGTGTCGGCGCGTGCGCCTATTGAAATCCCCTCGCTCATGCGGTGAGGCAGCCTTTGCACGCGCATGGGGACGCCCATATAAAATTGTGCATGCGTGTACGCACGTATGTTATAAAATGGCCGTGCCCGTCGGCGCGAGCCAGCACACGCGTGAACATGGGCACCCGCGCGGCTGCTTAAAAGTCACCGTCCCCGGGAGCGGCGGCGTCTTTTGTCCATGGATTCCATTCCCTGCGACTTCCGGAAGGGACAGAAATCTGCAGAAATCATTGGGGAGGCAGAGGGCGAGGGGCACCTAATTCAGATTGCAGAAGCTGTCCCTGTGTCACCAAAGATGGGAAAAGGAAGGATTTACCCTGCCGGGCCTGTAATGGACCCTCCTGCTGCGCCCCATGTAAGAAGGGCAGGACGAGGCCAGAGGCAGCAGCAAGGGAAGAGCTCAGGGTGCCGCCCCCTTTTCTGCATCTGTGTCCCCGAGTTTCTCCTCATCGGGTACCAGGGAGAAATGGAAACG
The DNA here is from genome assembly GCF_901001135.1 of Rhinatrema bivittatum. Lineage (NCBI taxonomy): Eukaryota > Metazoa > Chordata > Amphibia > Gymnophiona > Rhinatrematidae > Rhinatrema > Rhinatrema bivittatum. The sequence continues at coordinate 465,511 of NW_021820281.1, read as the reverse complement.
TGGAAGGCCTCCTGACCGAGAGCTGAAAGTTCAGGTCATTTACTAGGCTAGAGGGTTAAATTTACTGATTGCATTATGTAAGTAACTGCTTGGATGTCATCCAGAACCAGACCCAGGCAGGTTCTGTGCACCCAGGGGGAGCTTCCAGTGGAAGAAAAGAAAGAGGGCATTTTTTAAAAGTTTTCAAGGAAAAGAGATTTAGTTCTGGGTGGACCCCACAGACACCAGCACCCCCTGCTTCCTGCACAGCCAGACCTGGCTCTGGGACGATGTAGAGGATAAAGGTGTTAGAGCTGTCAGCATGTAAAATGTGGAAGTTACACGCACGAGCCCTCTTTGATACGTCAGATCTGTGCGCCACCTTGCAGCGTTGCACGTAAACCTGAAAGGGGAGAAACAGTGGTGGCTCAGAGCGGTTTCAGGGTTTGGGATGCAGACGTTCGCACACAAGTTGCTGTTTGCCAAACTGGGGTTTAAAATTCCATGTCCCAGTGTTTCCATAAGCAGAGTAGAGCCATGTTTTATAAAATACCTGCCTCTGCACCTAAACTACAGTAATTGTGTGCCCCAGCCTACAAATATTTTGCACATAAAAAATATATGCACATACATTTGTAAAATCTATATGGAAAATATGAGGCTCCCTGCCTTAAATAAATGGGCGCCTCCTGACACAGAGGTGCGTAGTTTGGGAGCAGAACCACGCGGTATTTCATAGACTGTGCGATAAGACACCGACATAACTTTCCCCGTGCTCACTTCTGCGGGTTTCTGCTGACTTACTCCCTATGTATGTCCTCCAGCGTTACCCAATCTCCAGCTGTAGCGCAGCACTTTCGGCTGCTTGGGAGCCGGACTGAAGATGGAAATGTGTTGTCTGATGTGATTTCCCACAATGGGAGAAAGCTGGAACCCGGTATAGGAGACCTGGGATTAATCGTAAGCTTTGCTGTATTTCAGCCATCTGGGCCTCCAGAACCGGGTGCTCCATGGCCCCTTCCTGAATATTTTGGGGTTGCAGTGCGGTCCCGGTTACCTTCTCTGTCAATGTGGCCAAGCTTCCTTCGAGCTAAGGAGCAGGAGCTTAGCTACAGCTTCAAGACCTGTGAAGGAGAATCGCGCTGCACAAAGGGAGAATTTCCCTTCAAGCCTTTTTCTGGGGCTTATTTTTCACTTGTCTTAGCCCCATGGGATGCTGTCGCCTACCCTGTATGTCCCCTGATGTGAGAGATAAAACAGGCACAGCAAAGAGACACCGGGGGGGAGACTATGGGGCTGATGCAATGAATTCACGTAGAAAGCAAGTGCTGAACAGTCAGAGCCCGCTCTCCTAACACGCCCCAGGCACCCCCAAGGGGGGCGCCATGCAATAATTAAATTAGGAGGTCACATTAGCTTGCGCACCTCCTTGCTAACGAGAACCCAATTGGTTTCTGTGATTCGGCTATCCGCCGGCAACGCAGACTGACACCGAGGGTTCAGGAAGTGAACGCTTGTGAGTCGAGTGCCGATTCCTGAACCTATCTCATTTTTTTTTAACTTCTTTTGTTTCTTTAATTTTTCATCCTACTTAATATCACAATGATATTAAGAAGGAGGCATTACAGTTTTTTTCTGCTTTTCTGTACTTGTTTTTGATGCACTCAGTTATTAGCGCCTGCTCCAGGCAGGCGTTAATAGGTGACGGTTAAATGTACGTCCGAGACGCACATTTTTTTTTTTGCATCAGGAATGAATGCCTAATCACCTCCTTCACATGCATTTACATGTGATGAGCGCTATTAGATTCCCTCCATGTTGGACGCGCGTTGAATATGCGCTAATCCACTTATTACATTCAGGCCAATACAGTAAAACTCACGGGAGAGCCAGCGTTCTCCCAACACACGCACAAGCCACTTTCCTGTGCGCGCGATTTTGTATGCAAATGAGGGCCCGCGGTAAAAAGAGGCGCTAGGGACCCTAGCGTGTCCCTAGCGCCTCTTTTTTGACAGGAGTGGCGGCTGACAGTGGGTTTGACAGCCAACGCTCAATTTTGCCGGCGTCCGTTCTCAAACCCGCTGACAGCCACAGGTTCAGGAAATGGATGCCGGCATAACTGAGCATCCATCTTCCGACCTGCGGGCCGGTTTTAATTTTTTTTTTTAATTTTAAATGTTTTTAAAATTTTGGGGCCTCCGATTTAATATCGCTATGATATTAAGTCGGAGGGTGTACAGAAAAGCAGTTTTTACTGCTTTTCTGTACACTTCCCCAGCGCCGGCAGAAATTAACGCGAGTTTTTGGGTAGGCGTTAATTTTTGAAAGTAAAATGTGCGGCTTCGCACATTTTACTTTCTGGGTTGCGCGGGAATAACTAATAAGGCCATCAACATGCATTTGCAAGTTGCGGGCGCTATTAGTTTTGTGGGGGGGGTTGGCCGCGCATTTTCAATGCACTATTACCCCTTACTGTATAAAGGGTAAAGCTAGCGCATCGAAAACGCGCAGCCAAACCTGGGCTAACAGTGCGCTCCACCGGAGCGCACTGTACTGTATCGTCCTGATTAGGGGGTGGATTAGTGCCTATGCTACCCGCATCCAACTGCAGGTTAACAGTGCGCTCGGCTGAGTGCACTGTATTGCATCTGCCCCTATGGCAGCTGACAGGCAGGGGGAGAGTGCCGAAGGCTGCAGCGCGGTACCAATAGAAGGCAAGTTGATACATTAGGCACCTTTCTTCTTTTCCAATACCTGAGAGATGTGTGTAGGGCCGGCAAGAATCCCCAGAGTAATCAAAGTCATGCAAGCCAGAGAGAAGCACAGGGAAACTCTTTAAAGGTGGGGACGGAATAACAAGGCTCCAGCGACTCGAAGGGGCTTCCGTGTTTCGTGACCGTCTCGTGTTCGTCTCATTTATGAAATGGGATGGTGAGTTTTCAGACTGCACCGGCCCTCCTCATCAGGCAGGAGAGCGCGATCGTCTCCACTCATGGCGGGGGCAGCTTTCCTTTGATTCGGAAGAGAGAGTTACACGAAACAATTCAGAGCCGTCTTGCTGTAATAGCAGGAGAGGGCGGAAGTGCCGAGCTGCCCAGGGAGAGCAGGGGAGGAGCCCAGGGAGAGCAGGGGAGAGGAGCCCAGTGAGAGCAGGGGAGAGGAGCTCCTTATAATTTGTCCCTCATATTTTAGGAATCCAGTTTCAAGCCCCACCGGCCTCTTCAGCTCGCCAGCTTTACACTGCTGACAGCGAAAGGAGGACAAACTTTCTGAAAACCTGGGTGCAAGGCAAACTTTATAGGCACCAGGATAAAATGTGTTTTTTCCTCCAATAATGGTTCTTTGTTTTCTTGCTTTACTCTTTTTTCCCACATTTTCTGCCTTCCATTGCCCACCCACCTCCTCCTCCCCCGGCCTCTCTTTCCAGGCACCTCAGTATCTTCCTTGCCCCAGGCTGCTGGCTTCTCCCTCAGCCCACGCCTGCAGCACCGGAGCAGCATCGTTTCGCTACTGGGCATGGGCTGCAGGCATCGGCAGAGGCTTTCTTCTCTCTTAAACAGTACCAAGCGAAAGAAACCTGCTTTACTTCCCGAGGACAGACCTGGCCTATCTTCTGTTCTATCTCTGTGAACCTCTGCTTCTCTGTTTATTTCTTTATGCTGTTTGGTGATTCTGATCTCTGTTTTCTTTTCCTTTGAGCATCCGCTGATGCTGATATGATAAAAGTCCGACACGGATGGGACCCAGTCCAGGCTTTACCCCCCAGGGCCTCTCTGGGACTTGTGGTTTCCTGTATTTCTTACAAAAACAGGAACTACAGGTCCAGGTTCAGCTTCACTCTCCAGGACAGTTGTGTTTCCCTACTGCTAGGCCCTTCCTCAAACCACTCCCCCCTCACCATACAGTCACATTCCCCTGCAATGTATTTATTTATTACCATGTATTTATTTGGGTGTTTTATATACAGTCATTTCGTGGGAGAATCGCTACTTCACAAGGGTGTACAGGTTAAACACTCATACATATATGATGTGTTGCAAAGGTAGGCATAGGTACCTACTCACAGTTAGTACAGTGAACGTTATAAACAAAGGGTGCACATCAGAGACAGAAAGACAAAATGAAAACATAACCAGATTATAGGGGGTTGGGAGTGCAAGAGAATTGTTCCAGATATATTTGATTTTGGTTATCTGAGTCATGGCGAGCTGGAGGTTTCTGTCAAACAGTGGGCATTTTTCACAGCCATGTTTTCAACTCCTTCTTAAATTTCTTTTTGTCGGTTATTGTTTGAAGATCCCCTGGCATGGAGTTCCATAGTTTTTGGCCAGCAATTGATATCACTTTCCCCATGGATATTTCTGGGGCATTAACACAGACGAGCCCAGGCCCATACACATTGAACTCAGACCTACCCAGCACCCAACACGGGGCAACTTATGAACCAGACTCATGGGCCTTGACATTTTTAATGCATTAAACTAATAATTCTACATTAAGAACATAAGAACATAAGAACATGCCATACTGGGTCAGTCAAAGGGTCCATCAAGCCCAGCATCCTGTTTCCAACAGTGGCCAATCCAGGCCACAAGAACCTGGCAAGTACCCAAAAACTAAGTCTATTCCATGTTACTGTTGCTAGTAATAGCAGTGGCTATTTTCTAAGTCAACTTAATTAATAGCAGGTAATGGACTTCTCCTCCAAGAACTTATCCAATCCTTTTTTAAACACAGCTACACTAACTGTACTAACCACATCCTTTGGCAACAAATTCCAGAGTTTAATTGAGCGTTGAGTAAAAAAGAACTCTCTCCGATTAGTTTTAAATGTGCCACATGCTAACTTCATGGAGTGCCCCCTAGTCTTTCTATTATCCGAAAGAGTAAATAACCGATTCACATCTACCCATTCTAGACCTCTCATGATTTTAACCACCTCGATCATATCCCCCTCAGCCGTCTCTTCTCCGAGCTGAAAAGTCCTATCCTCTTTAGTCTTTCCTCATAGGGGAGCTGTTCCATTCCCCTTATCATTTTGGTAGCCCTTCTCTGTACCTTCTCCATCGCAATTATATCTTTTTTGAGATGCGGCAACCAAAATTGTACACAGTATTCAAGGTGCGGTCTCACCATGGAGTGATACAGAGCCATTATGACATTTTCCATTTTATTCACCATTCCCTTTCTAAAATTCCCAACATTCTGTTTGCTTTTTTGACTGCCGCAGCACTCTGAACCGACGATTTCAAAGTGTTATCTACTATGACGCCTAGATCCCTTTCTTAGGTTGTAGCACCTAATATGGAACCTAACATTGTGTAACTATAGCATGGGTTATTTTTCCCTATATGCATTACCTTGCACTTATCTGCCATTTTGATGCCCAATTTTCCAGTCTCACAAGGTCTTCCTACAATTTATCACAATCTGCTTGTGATTTAACTACTCTGAACAATTTTGTATCATCTGCAAATTTGATTATCTCACTCGTCGTATTTCTTTCCAGATCATTTATAAATATATTGAAAAGTAAGGCTTCCAATACAGATCCATGAGGCACTCCACTGCCCACTCCCTTCCACTGAGAAAATTGTCCATTTAATCCTACTCTCTGTTTCCTGTCTTTTAGCCAGTTTGTAATCCACGAAAGGACATCGCCACCTATCCCATGACTTTTTACTTTTCCTAGAAGCCTCTCATGAGAAACTTTGTCAAACGCCTTCTGAAAATCCAAGTATACTATATCTACCGGTTCACCTTTATCCACATGTTTATTAACTCCTTCAAAAAAGTGAAGCAGATTTGTGAGGCAAGACTTGCCCTGGGTAAAGCCGTGCTGACTTTGTTCCATTAAACCATGTCTTTCTATATGTTCTGTGATTTTGATGTTTAGAACACTTTCCACTATTTTTCCTGGCACTCAAGTCAGGCTAACTGGTCTGTAGTTTCCCGGATCGCCCCTGGAGCCCTTTTTAAATATTGGGGTTATACTTGCTATCTTCCAGTCTTCAGGTACAATGGATGATTTTAATGATAGGTTACAAATTTTTACTAATAGATCTGAAATTTCATTTTTTAGTTCCTTCAGAACCCTGGAGTGTATACCATCTGGTCCAGGTGATTTACTACTCTTCAGTTTGTCAATCAGGTCTACCACATCTTCTAGGTTCACCGTGATTTGATTCAGTCCATCTGAGACATTACCCATGAAAACCTTCTCCAGGTCGGGTACCTCCCCAATATCCTCTTCAGTAAACACCGAAGCAAAGAAATCATTTAATCTTTCCGCGATAGCCTTAACTTCTCTAAGTGCCCCTTTAACCCCTCAATCATCTAACGGTGCGACTGACTCCCTCATAGGCTTTCTGCTTCGGATATATTTTAAAAAGTTTTTACTGTGAGTTTTTGCTTCTACGGCCAACTTCTTTTCAAATTCTTTCTTAGCCTGTCTTATCAATGTCTTACATTTAACTTGCCAACGTTTATGCATTATCCTATTTTCTTCTATTGGATCCTTCTTCCAATTTTTGAATGAAGATCTTTTGGCTAAAATAGCTTCTTTCACCTCCCCTTTTAACCATGCTGGTAATCGTTTCCCCTTCTTTCCACATCTGGACTGTGCTTCTAGAATGGTATTTTTTAACAATGACCACGCCTCTTGCTCACTTTTTACTTTTGTAGCTGCTCCTTTCAGTTATTTTGTAACAATTTTTCTCATTTTATCAAAGTTTCCCTTTTGAAAGTTTAGCACTAGAGCCGTGGATTTGCATACTGTTCCTCTTCCAGTAATTAATTCGGCCCCACCACCATTATCTCTCTCACAAAATCCTGTGCTCCACTTAGAATTAAATCTAAAATTGCTCCCTCTCTTGTCGGTTCCTGAACCAATTGCTCCATAAAGTTATCATTTATTCCATCCAGGAATGTTATGTCTCTAGCGTGTCCCGATGATACATTTACCCAGTCAATATTGGGGTAATTGAAGTCTCCCATTATTACCACACTACCAATTTGGTTAGCTTCCCTAATTTCTCGTAGCATTTCACTGTCCGTCTCTCCATCTTGACCAGGTGGACAGTATTATAGTCCTATCACTATAGTCTTCTCCAACACACAAAGGATTTCTACCCATAAAGATTCAATTTTTCATTTAGTCTCATTGAAGATGTTTATCCTGTTGGATTCTATGCCATCCCGGACATAAAGTGCCACACCTCCTCCCGAGTTCTCCTCTCTGTCATTGCGATATAATTTGTACCCCGGTATAGCACTGTCCCATTGGTTATCCTCCTTCCACCATGTCTCTGAGATGCCAATTAAGTCTATGTCATCATTCACTGCTATACATTCTAATTCTCCCATCTTACTTCTTAGACTTCTGGCATTAGCATACAAACATTTCAAAATTTGTTTTTTGTTTGTATTTCATTCTGCTTTTTAATTTATAGGGATACGTTAGAATTTTTTAGCTCAGGTGAGTTTTTAGTTACAGGCACTTGGACTACTTTTTTTATTATTGGAATCTCACTGTCGGGATGCCCTAATTCTAATGCATTATTAGTATCCTTTGAAGATACCTCCCTCCGAACCATGCGCTGCTGAGCGACTGTCGGCTTTCCCCTTTGTTCTAGTTTAAAAGCTACTCCATCTCCTTTTTAAAGGTTAGCGCCAGCAGTCTGGTTCCACCGTGGTTAAGGTGGAGCCCATCCCTTCGGAAGAGACTCCCCCTTCCCCAAAAGGTTCCCCAGTTCCTAACAAAACTGAGTCCCTCTTCCTTGCACCATCGTCTCATCTATGCATTGAGACTCCGGAGCTCTGCCTGCCTCTGGTGACCTGCGCGTGGAACAGGGAGCATTTCAGAGAATGCTACCCTGGAGGTTCTGGATTTAAGCTTTCTACCTAAGAGCCTAAATTTGGCTTCCAGAACCTCCCTCCCACATTTTCCTATGTCGTTGGTGCCCACATGTACCACGACAGCCGGCTCCTCCCCAGCACTGTCTAAAATCCTATCTAGGTGACGCGTGAGGTCCGCCACCTTCGCACCAGGTAGGCATGTTACCAGGTGATCCTCACGCCCACCAGCCACCCAGCTATCTACATTCCTAATAATCGAATCACCAACTGTGACGGCTGACCTAACCCTTCTCTCCTGGTCAGCAAGCCTTGGGAAGATATCCTCGGTGCGAAAGGACAATGCATCACCTGGAGAGCAGGTCCTTGCTATAGGATCCTTTCCTGCTGCACCCGTTTGATGCTCTCCAATCATGAGATCTTCTTCCTCCAAGGCAGCACTATGTCCCTGAAGGTCTCATCTATATACCTCTCTGTCTGCCTCAGCTCCTCCAGGTCTGCCACTCTAGTCTCCAGAGATAGGACTCATTCTCTGAGAGCCAGGAGCTCTTTGCATCGCATGCACATGTACAACTTCTCACCGGCAGGTAAAAAAATCATACATGTGACACTCAATGCAAAAGACTGGGAAGCCCCCCTCTATCTGCTGGGCTGCTGCCTTCTTCTCAATTTTGTTCAGTTCCTAGTTAAGTTTTAGGTTGCTCTGGGAGTAGAAATATATCTAATTAACGTCCTTTAAATGTATTAGTGAATTCACAGAGGGGTAGATTTTCAAGCATGGCGCGTTCGTGTACTTTTGCTGGCGCATCAGGCGCAAGCAAAACTACGCGGGATTTTAGTAGATACGCGCATAGTCGCGCGTATCCGCTAAAATCCTGGATCGGCGCGCGCAAGGCTATCGATTACGTATAGCCGGCGCGCGCCGAGCCGCGCAGCCTACCCCCGTTCCTCCAAGGCCGCTCCAAAATCGGAGCGACCTTGGAGGGAATCCTCTAACGCCCTCCCCTCACCTTCCCCTCCCTTCCTCTACCTAACCAACCCCCCCCCCCCGGCCCTGTCTAAACCCCCCCTTACCTTTGTCGGGGGATTTACGCCTCCCGGAGGGAGACGTAAATCCCCGCGAGCCAGCGGGCCCCTAGCGCGCCGGGACGTGACCTGGGGGCGGGTACGGAGGGCGCGGCCACGCCCCCGGACCGCCCCGGGCCATAACCACGCCCCCGGGCCCGCCCCCAATACGCTGCCGACACGCCCCGAAAACGGCGCGGCGCTCGGCCCTGCCCCCGACAAGCCCCCGACACCCCCCCCTCCGAAAACCCCGGGACTTACGCGAGTCCCGGGGCTCTGCACGCGCCGGTAGGCCTATGTAAAATAGGCTCACCGGCGAGCAGGGCTCTTAAAATCCGCCCCTATATGTCTGGTAGTGGCCTACAAGGGACTGATCACACTCTCAATAAAGTTTTTTTTTTTAATTTTTTTTGTGAAAGTGGCACCTGCCTATAAATTAAAGGATGAGCTAGGGGTAGGTGGGCAAGGGGTGGGGAAGTTGGGAAATTCAAACAGTCTAACTTCAGTTAGTCAGCCAGAGTGACTCATGCTCTCTTGATTATAAAATGTTGGTACCTAATCAAACCTTACCTCAACACCTTTCCAAGGTGAGTAACTGAACTGAACTTTTCAACCTTTTTACTTAGGTATACACTGCTCCTAGCTTATTTCTAGCTTCTGGCTACTTTTTTTTTTTTTAATACAAACACTCAGTTCTGCTTACTAGTTGCCTTACAGACTTTTAAAAATAAACACACTGACTACTGCTTACTAGCTGCCTTACTGACTGACCATTTAAAAATACAGTCTAACTTGTTTATTCACTGCCTTACTGAGTATTAAAAGCACAAACACACAAACACATTAAATAATATTCCCAAATAGTTAACTTTGCCTCAATACGTTTGAAAAAGACAATGTCCCAAGCAAAAACTTACTGATTCTTTTCAGCCACCAGCAAGATGATCCTCTCCTCTCAGTGCTCCCACTGGAATGTGGGTTACTGAGCTCTTCCCTTGAAATATATAATGTGCTTCTAAGGTAAATTAATGCAAAACAATTCCCTTTGGAGATTTACTACTACAATTAGCTTTCCTGAGTGAATCACTGCTGTTCTGATTAACAAACAATGGTACCTATTCAAATCAAACACACAACCTTAACACTTCAGTTAGTCAGCCAGAGTGACTCCCAGCTCTCTTGATTATCACAAAACAAGTGGGATACAAGATTTCTATTTTATATGCTGTACAAACGTATGAACACTCTCTCTGGACTAAGGGGGTAAGCGATTAAATTGAGTGTAATGCCTTTAACATATGTTTACCATACCCCCTTTCTGAAAGAGTGTACTACAGTCCCCAGTAAGCAGTGAGCAGCTGGCTCCTAGGAGTGGTGAGGTACTGAATGAGAGTCAGTGCCAGAGCAGGATCCTGGGATAACAGGGCATCGTCAGAGTGCAGATGGGCAGGACCTCCTCTCTCCCTCAGGTGCTCTAATAAGACTTTCAGAGTGAGGGAAGAGGTAGAGGCAGAGGGAGGGCTGTCCCTTTCCAGGCCAGGGGGGAGAGGGTGATGGTGTGAATGCTGGGGCGGGGGAATGGAGGCAGACAGTGTCATGAAGCATGCAAGAGTCAGTAAATACTGAGAGACTGAATCTGCCAGTGTGTGGGAGAGCACTGAGGGATCAGATTCATCTGTGCTTTGTAACTGGACTATCACTGGGAGGCGAGGGTAAAGCATTTAATTCAGATTGTACCTATCTGGCGCTATGGGAGGATATGAAAGACACAGTCATCCATGCTGCAGGCACAGTCAGGGCCAATAACAGATTGAACTTTATTCTATATACTTACCATAGGGTCCTCCCTGTGTTTCCTTTCACCACTTGAATCTAAAAGTCAACCTCAAGCCCAGTCAAAAACTATTCTTGGCTACATGACTGAGAGATTTACATTTTCTACTGGAATCCCTTGGAGAGCTCAGAGCCTGGACATCCAGCTCCTCTCACAGACCTAAGGGTGAGTGAGTGATTGTGAGTGAGTGAGCGAGTGAGAGTTGTGAATGCTGATCGGAGACTCATGAATGGACAGTAGCCAAGGTTGAAGCCTTGACACTTGTGCTAATTCAACCCCTTTGAGAGTGTGTTATCCTGTTTTATCTAATACAGGCACATTTATTTTCTAAGTAAGATGCCAGAATGAAACACCTCACTCAAATCCTTACAAATAACCACCATCCTGCTGATATATCTGGTACGACTTTGTACATGATGGCAGGAATGACCAGTGGGCCGCTCAGTCTTCTAAGTTGCAGATAATTTAATAATTATTTCCATTTCATATGCTTTGTGACTAGCTTAGAAAAAGCAAAATATCAAGGTCTATACATAAATAATGCTCCTTATTGGGATTCTGATATGTTGGTAACAGTATACTGCAGTCATTTATTGAAGCATGAGCTTTTGAAGACAGATGAAGTGGTCACTGTCCTCAAAAGCTCATGCTTTAATACACTGGTTAGTCTATAAGGAGTCAACCAACTCCTGTTATGGTGTGTGTGTGTGTCCCAAAGACAGGAGAGAGAGGGGATCTCCCTAACATGATCCTGGCAAAGTGCTGCAGTGTGAGTGTGCATCTTAGGGACAGGAAGGAGAGGAGATCTCTCTAACGTGGTCCTGGCAAAGTGCTGCAGTGTGAGAGTGCATTCCACGGAGAGAAGAGGGACAGGATCTCCACAACATGGTCCCAGCAGAGCACTCCAGCGTGGCAGACAGAGAGGGAGAGAAGCTGCTCTCACACGGTCCTGCTGAGCAGCCCTCACAGCTGTGAAGCCCCGATAAGGACTTGGGGTATGATAAGGCAGCTCCTGCAAGCTGCCTGCATGCGACTCACATTCTCAAGAACTCCACGGGCAGAGAAATAAAATGTACTCACCCCCCTGAGCTGATAAAGACCTCTGTAGAGACAGCTGGGGCTCCCTGCTGCGCTGCCCCTTCTTCATCTCTCCTGTTACTATTGATTGCCTGAGGGAGGGAGCAGCCATCCCTGTGAGAAAGCAGCTGTTGACCCTCTCTTCAAGGCTCTTATGCTCTTCCCTTTAACATCTGGATTCTGCAGCGCTGCCAGAGCATCACTTCTGTCTCGGTTTCATCCATGGGGTATCCTGCACGTGTGGCAGTGCTTCCTGTTTTGCATGGGGGGATGAGGGCTGTGTTTGTCACTCCTCTCTTCAGGTCATCCATTAAAAAGGCTCTTCCCTTCAGCACTCCCCAGCCAGGGACCTGATCACTCTCACTTCTGGGCTGGTGTCAGATATCTGTCCCCTGAGAGTCATGAAGACTCCCTACTGCCTGCAGGGGGCTGTAAATTCTGATTCCCTAAGAAACACAGGAATTACATGTCCATGCGTGCAGTGGGGCAAGAACCAGGACTGGATCAGCCCGCTTGCGTCAACACTGGGGAGGGAATTCTGGCCGTAATGGATGCGTCTGCTGCTGCAGCTCTCCAGACTGCGTAAGCAACCATGCGCTGTCCAGGAGCTCCCGAGTCAATCCATGTTTATCCCATCTCTTGCCTCTCCTCGCTCACTCTGGGCAGCGACAAGCCTGCATCAGATTTGCAACTCAGACATTCTCAGACCTCGGACCTTGTGTGCGTCTCCATCCCACCTTTAACCATCTCCCTGCTGCACAGCCTGCTCTAAGGTTACCTTGTAGACTAGCAAACAGAAGACTAGCCCAGAAGATTACTCTGTGTATGATTACTACACCACACAGGTCCCTTCTTAGGATGGGCAATAGTGGTAACCTCCATTAAAGCAACGTCATAAGTAAACTAACTAAACAGCTCACCTGCTGCTGATGTGTGAGACCCTCACACACAGCTCTGCCAATGCCCCTCACTCCTGCCCTGCAGCATCTCCTGCTATTCCAGTACTGAGACCCTCACACACAGCTCTGCCAATGCCCCTCACTCCTGCCCTGCAGCATCTCCTGCTATTCCAGTACTGAGACCCTCACACACAGCTCTGCCAATGCCCCTCACTCCTGCCCTGCAGCACCCCCTGCTATTCCAGTACTGAGACCCTCACACACAGCTCTGCCAATGCCCCTCACTCCTGCCCTGCAGCATCTCCTGCTATTCCAGTACTGAGACCCTCACACACAGCTCTGCCAATGCCCCTCACTCCTGCCCTGCAGCATCTCCTGCTATTCCAGTACTGAGACCCTCACACACAGCTCTGCCAATGCCCCTCACTCCTGCCCTGCAGCATCTCCTGCTATTCCAGTACTGAGACCCTCACACACAGCTCTGCCAATGCCCCTCACTCCTGCCCTGCAGCATCTCCTGCTATTCCAGTACTGAGACCCTCACACACAGCTCTGCCAATGCCCCTCACTCCTGCCCTGCAGCAACTCTCTGCTTTCTAGTACTGACATTCCTTTACACACACACTCCCCCCCACCCCACACACCAGTGGCGTAGCCACGGGTGGGCCTGGGTGGGCAGGTGCCCACCCAACTTAGACCCAGGCCCACCCAACTGGCACCGGAACTGCAAGGCTGTCGCGGGATCCCATCCCCGCGACAGCGAACAAGAGAACCCACGCCTCGCGCGCCATCACGGCACACGTGGGGCAGCGCTGCTGCGGCCGTATGGCCAACCGGTCTTCCTGTTCGGGGGGGGCGGAAGCGCTGCGCGCAGCTTCCGCTTCCTCCCCCCAATGCAGGAAGATCAGCTGCCTCTCCTGCTGCCACCCGTTCTCCTGCTATCGTCGGGCCGTACTGCCCGCCGATCTTCCTGCTGGGGGGGGGGGGGGGGGGAGGAAGCGGACGTTGTGCGCTGCGCTTCCGCTCCCCCCCCCCCCGACAGGAAGTTCGGCGGGCAGTACGGCCCGACGCCCGAAGATAGCAGGAGTCCGGTGGCAGCAGGAGAGGCAGCTGATCTTCCTGCTCTGGGGGAGAAAGCGGAAGCTGTGCACGTGCTTGAATGTGTATGTGTGGATGAGAATGGGAGTGTGTGTGGGTGAAAACTGGAGCCTGGGTGTGTATGTGGGTGAGAATGGAAGCTTGAATATGTGGGTGAATGGGAGCTCGAATGTGTGTATGTGTGGTTGAGAATGGGAGCCTGGGTTTGTGGGTGGGTGAGAATGGGAGCTTGAATATGTGGATAAGAATGGGTGCTTGAATGTGTGTATGTGTGGGTGAGAATAGGACCTTAAATGTGTATATGTATGGATGAGAATGGGAGCTTGAATATGTGTGGGTGAGACTGGGAGCATAGGTTTGTGGGTGAGAATGGGAGTCTGGGTTTATGTGTGTGGGTGAGAATGGGTGCCTGGATGTGCGTGCATAAGAATATAAGCCTGGGGAGGGGTGAGAAAGTGAGAACTTGAATGTGAGCTTGTGGGGGGGTGGGGGGGGAGAGCATATGAGAGTGACAGCTTGAGTGTGTGAGAGGGAGTCTGTGAGAGAAAGCGTGTGTGTGTGTGTGTGTGTGTGGAAGGGAAGAAGACAGTAATAGAAGAAAGACACTGAAAAGGAATTAGGAAATGAGCTATAAGGGAAAAAATGGGAAAAAGAGACCAGGACCAACTGATCAGACAACAAAGGTAAAAATATATATCTATATTTTGAGATGTTAGCAATTTAAATATAAGCAACACAACCGCTCTCTCAAAATTTATGGACAGGTAGGAGCCGTGTATAAAATTGTAATAATAAGAAGGCTAAAGTACCACAAATCACCGTGAATTATGTTTGTCTCATTAAGTAAACCTCATACTTAGGCGTAGATGTGAATGCTATGCTGCATAATTTGGCATTATTTATCAGTAAAAAAACAACTAGTAGACCTGCATGCCTACAGCCCACCCATGTTAACCTAGTGCCCACCCAAAAAATCAATTCTGGCTACGCCACTGCCACACACACACACTCACACACACATATATATACAGTCATTCTGACAGTTGTTCACAGTGTAAGACCTGAATGTGAAACAAACACGCACTTCCACCAGGATATAGGTTTAACCTGCGGTTTCAAGACATTTCTGAGACCAGAGAGAGAGAGGAAGTCACACGTGATCACATGACCTGGGCCTCTGATGAGAGCCAGAGAAGAGAAAGGACAAATCTAGAAAAGAAACACCTTTTGTAGCACAGAGTCATAAGACAGTGAAAGCTCTCTGGTGTCAGGATCCCAATTTTGCTTTTCTTTATAATTCCAAATAATTTCACCAAAGGAATCTTCAGAGCTGAGCTGCAACCTTCTGACCATGGGGACAGCAATGTCCCCGGGGTCAGAAGGTTGCAGCCTTTTCAATGGCCATGGGAACAGCAGGCTCCATGATAAGGGCAGCTGGAAAGTCCATCTCTACGCCAGCTGAGATTCTCATGAAGGCTCCTGCAAGATCCCAACGGCCGGGAATGGGAGATGCTGCCACCTCCACTGACAGAGAAAGTGTCCACATGAAAGGCAGCAAAGCGTACCAGTTCCATGGCCTTATGGTGGTCTTAAAGGGATATTTAGACAGACAAAAACTTTTTTTTAAAGAGCGAAAAAGACGTTGTGGCTGTAGCAAGAAAGGATTTTCACACCTGTGGATTCTTTTCCTATTTTACATTAAATTCCACGGTGAAAAAAAATGCAAGATGTGAAATGTTGCTGTGAGTTTTTCTGTGTTGACAAAATGTGCAGGTTTCATTTTCCTGGTCTAGAACTACTGCTATGGAACATTTATATGAAACATTTACATGATGTACGCAGCCCTGTACGATACAGAGAGAGCCGGTCCCAGCTCCTTGGACCTTACAGTCCACACAGATGAATAAGAGACAAGAATTAGGGGTGGGCAGAGGAAGAATCTCCTGCTATCCCAGTGTGATTTAGATTACAAAGGGATGTGATTTAGATTACAAAGGCAGGGTTATAGCTGGGTCTCCGTTTTGCGTTTCCTTACTAGCAGTGATTATATTTACCCCCTATTCTAGGTTATTTTAGGGGGAGCTTTGAGGACAGAAACCACATTATGCAGTTAGGAAACGTTGCAAGACATAGGGTCTCTGCCCCAGTAAATAATCTGTATAATAGAATCAAGAAATGGGGTGGGCGAGTGAAGGGCAAGGGGGAGGGAAAAGCCAAACCCTTCCTGGGCACAATAGAGGTTCGGTTCTCATAACTGGGGTAGCTTCCACTGGGTCCTCAGGGAAAGGCGGGCCCTGGCCTGGACTTTGGTTCCAATTTCCCCAAGAAAAGCAGGAACCAAAAATCCAGTGATGACACGGAGCCACGCGCTCCCCTTAGCAGCACGAGGTTCAGAAGCCTCCAGCGCTTAGAGAGAATAACTTGCCCTGGGAAGGGAATTGTGATTTCAATCAACATAAGCCTGTTCCTTCCATGTGTGCGTCACTTGGCAAAGTAACAGCTCTCAAGAATTAGGGTTTCATTAAATAATTAGAGCATAATCTTTCTGGTAAGGTGTGGGGGAGGGGTAGGTACTGAGCTCATTGTCCAGATGTATGAGTTCATCTGTACCACTCTAAATTAAGGATAAAATGCTGCTCCCCTCCCTGTCCCCCATACATTATTTACCCTATATCACTTTATATTAAGGACAAAATGCGGCTCCCCTCCCTGTCCTCCATATCACAGCGCCTCCCTTGCACTGTGACATCACAGCATATCCCTAGAACACCCTTAAAAGTAAATTTTCCAGAGGAGCTGGAGAGGCTGGCATCATGCAGTCCTGCTTTTTTCCCCCATTGCATTCAGGGAGGTGTATTTCCTGCTTCCCTTAGGAGAAATCAGAGTTACAGGGCCTTGTGCTCACTGGCGGGAACACCAGGACTACATCCACCTGACCCTGCCGAAAAATGGAGCTGAGTGACAAGAAAGGGACATGCATGAGATTGTACGCACAGAAAACAGGGACAGATTAAGATGTGGAAAACTGTCAGGAGCATCAAATCAGACACCGGAGTGGGGCCTCTACTTAGCAACATAAATGCCAAGAAAATGGTTTCATATCTAAGCTAGATTGCACTTCCAAGAATAACAGACTGAAAAACAAGCTGGTTATGTCCACTGCCTCTCACCCCATCCATGTCCATGGACGGCTCACCATGGCCTGACGCATCTTACAGCCAAGAACTAATGATGCATTTAACTAACTCTGTCCTCATTTGAGATGGTGCGCTGCCGTGTCCACCTTGGGATGTTTAGCTCTCCACACAGGCCATGAAGTGTAGTGCCCTCACACCACTATGTTCATTCCATTTGGGTTTCAGAAACTTCACAGCATGGGAATGGCAGTTCTGCAGAAGAGAAGGGCCACAGGTTCTACCAGTCCTTCATGAATATTGAAAGGGTCCGAGAGCTGGGTGCACAGCCCATGACTGAGCTGATTAACAAGGTCAGTGAATGCTATGCTCTCCCATCCTAGACTTACTCTGCCTACAGGTAGCCCCTCTCTTTTATGTCCTAACTTGGGTGATGGTGAGGTTACAGAAAAATGGAAAAGAGATGATGTCCTTTTGTTCCAAAATTCAACTAAGGAAAAAACTGTGGACTCATGTTCACAAGGGCCCTTAATTCCAGCAATACCATGGAGCTTTGAGGACCCCTGATTCTCACAGTCCCATGGAGCTCTGTGGGCCCCTGATTCTCACAATCCCATGGAGCTCTGAGGGCCCCTGATTCTCTCAATCTCATGGAGCTCTGAGAACCCCTGATTCTCACAGTCTCATGGAGCTCTGAGGACCCCTGATTCTCACAGTCCCATGGAGCTCAGTGGGCCCCTGATTCTCACAGTCACATGGAGCTCAGCAGGCCCCTGATTCTTACAGTCCCATGGAGCTCAGCAGGCCCCTGATTCTCACAGACCCATGGAGCTCTGAGGGCCCTGATTCTCTCAGTCCCATGGAGCTCTGAAGGCCTCTGATTCTTACAGTCCCATGGAGCTCTGAGGGCCCCTGATTCTCACAGTCCCATGGAGCTCTGAGGGTCCCTGATTCTCACAATCCCATGGAGCTCTGATGGCCCCTGATTCTCACAGTCCCATGTAGCTCTGAGGGCCCCTGATTCTCTCAATCTCATGGAGCTCAGTGGGCTCCTGATTCTCACAGTCTTATGGAACTCTGAGGGCCCCTGATTCTCACAGTCCCATGGAGCTCTGTGGGCCCCTGATTCTCACAGTCCCATGGAGCTCAGTGGGCCCCTGATTCTCACAGTCACATGGAGCTCAGCAGGCCCCTGATTCTTACAGTCCCATGGAGCTCAGCAGGCCCCTGATTCTCACAGACCCATGGAGCTCTGAGGGCCCTGATTCTCTCAGTCCCATGGAGCTCTGAAGGCCTCTGATTCTTACAGTCCCATGGAGCTCTGAGGGCCCCTGATTCTCACAGTCCCATGGAGCTCTGAGGGTCCCTGATTCTCACAATCCCATGGAGCTCTGATGGCCCCTGATTCTCACAGTCCCATGTAGCTCTGAGGGCCCCTGATTCTCTCAATCTCATGGAGCTCAGTGGGCTCCTGATTCTCACACTTATGGAACTCTGAGGGCCCCTGATTCTCACAGTCCCATGGAGCTCTGTGGGCCCCTGATTCTCACAGTCCCATGGAGCTCAGCAGGCCCCTGATTCTTACAGTCCCATGGAGCTCTGAGGCCTTTGATTCTCACAGTCTCATGGAGCTCTGAGGGCCCCGGATTCTCACAGACCCATGGAGCTCTGTGGGCCCCTGATTCTCACAGTCCCATGGAGCTCTGAAGGCTTCTGATTCTTGCAGTCCCATGGAGCTCTGAGGGCTCCTGATTCTCAGTCCCATGGAGCTCTGAGGGCCCTGATTCTCACAGTTCCAAGGAGCTCTGAGGGCCCCTGATTCTCACAGTCCCATGGAGCTCAGCAGGCCCCTGATTCTCACAGTCCCATGGAGCTCTGAGGGCTCCTGATTCTCTCAGTTCCATGGAGCTCTGAGGGCCCCTGAATCTCACAATCCCATGGAGCTCTGAGGGCCCCTGATACTCTCAGTTCCATGGAGCTCTGAGGGCCCCTGATTCTCACAGTTCCATGGAGCTCTGAGGGCCCCTGATTCTCACAGTTCCATGGAGCTCTGAGGGTCTCTGATTCTCGCAGTCCCTTGGAGCTCTGAGGGCCCCTGTTTCTCACAATCTCATGGAGCTCTGAGGGCCCCTGATTCTCACAATCCCATGGAGCTCTGAGGGCTCCTGATTCTCACAGTCCCATGGAGCTCTGAGGGCCCCTGATTCTCACAATCCCATGGAGCTCTGAGGGCTCCTGATTCTCACAGTCCCATGGAGCTCTGAGGGCCCCTGATTCTCACAGTCACATGGAGCTCTGATGGCCCCTGATTCTCACAGTCCCATGGAGCTCTGAGGGCCCCTGATTCTCACAGTCACATGGAGCTCTGAGGGCCCCTGATTCTCACAGTCCCATGGAGCTCTGAGGGTCTCTGATTCTCGCAGTCCCTTGGAGTTCTGATGGTTCCTATTGGACTACAACTCACAGCTCCATTTTCTAGCTCAGTGGTTTTCATCCTGGTCTGATGGGACCACCGGCCAGTCTGGTATTTAGGATGTCCACCATGAAAATAGAGGAAATAGATCTGCATGTGCTGTCTCCAATGTATGCAAATACATCTCTTCTGTATTCATTGTGGATATCCTAAAACCCAGCTGGCTGGATGATCCCTGAGGACCAGGTTACAAATTGCAGCCCCACTCCTTTATAAACCTTCAATCTCATTCAGTTCTGGGAGGTTCCAGCTTCCCAGGTCTTCTACTGAAATCTAAGGGATCCACCTTCCCAAAACACTCAACGTAGGGGAGGGGCAGCAGTGAATTATGGAGATCTATGAGGCTGAATACAAGGCTTTTGTCATAATCATCTATCCTATTAAACAAATGGAAATAAACAACAAATCAATTCACCTGTTAATTCTGTTCATTAAGAATAGTTAGGGGTGAGGAGGATTGCCTGTTGTTACAGAGTTTAATACATTGAGCAGATGGCTTACAGAGTTGTGGATGTTACAGAAGGTCTGAAGAATTCCATCTAACGGATAATTCCCAAGGTCTTCTTACACACAGTCACAGTCCATTGGCTCTTAACCCCAGAGATTCTGCTTCCTGACAGTTCAGGCCACAAGCAGTAAAGTCATGTCTTTTTATCTGAAAGTCTTGAGTTACCAGAGGATGGGGCAGATGGATGGGGGAGGCAGTGCAGGCCATCTTTTGGTTTACATGACTGAATTGTGATTCTTTGACGTAACTGCAGAGATGTGGTCAGATATTCCCCACCCATCAGGAAGTCCTTGCAGGCCTTGGCCTCTTCCCTCTTGCTGTGTGCATCCTTCACTAATCGTCCACTTCCTCTCTCTCTTTCCCTGCCACGTAATCGCAGAAGCCTTTATAAATTCAGTATGCTAGAACCTTACAGCTTGAAATATCATCTTATAAATCCTGAAAATGTATGCCACATCCAGTGCACTGTTGATTGTGCACAGAGAGGACCGAGCCACCATGCTGAACCTTGCCCAATAAAATGCAACATTTTTCATTCTGAGCATTCCCCAGTGCTCGATTGTGTCCAGTGTTGATAGCCTTGTTTGCATTTGAAGTTGCAACATTGGGTCACTACATGATGCCCACCAGTAAATTCTAAGAAAATGTTTTGTTTTCCAATTTAAAGAAATTCTAGCGAACCCTTTGCTTTCTAATTTAACAAACTCAAAAGTTCTTGAGATGAATTGTTTTCCAATATTCTCCTGAGTTCTCCGGGGGATGAGGGGAGTGGGGCAGACACCACTTTTTCAAGGCTACAGGGACACGGGGACTCATACAGCCCTTCTACTAAGACCCTTGGAGATGGGAAGGATACAGCTAGTTTGGGAATTCCAGTGATAGGGTCAACCACAAGTCTGTTCACTCTCGGAGCCTTGATACAAAACCGAACTGTTTTGGGACATCAAGGGTCTGTTTTCTAGTGCATTGCTACTCATTCGCTTGGCATGGGGGATGTACCATTGAGAAACTGATGGCTTTATATTTTAGTATTTATTTTGCTGATAATTTTAGTATGTCATGTTGAGGTTTTTTGGTTTAGAGGGTTTTTTTTATTGAATTATGCATGTATTTTGTAAACTGCTTAGAACTGTATGATTAGAGGGGGCGCTCTAGCGCGGAGACCAAGATGGCCGCTTGACTGCCTTGCTCCGGGGGACACCGCTAGTTTTTGCAGGGAATCGCCCTCCTTTTGTGATCTTGCCGGGACCCAGGCTGGAACATTGAACGTTCATGATGTCTGCATCTAAATCGGGCAAGATTGAGGCGGCGTTTGCTGCGGCATCAGGTACCAAATGCTCCAAAACAGATCCGCCGTCGCCCGACAAGGCCGCGCCTGTAAAAAACATGGCGTCCGCTGAACTAGTTCTTGCGGAACTCAAAGCGATGAAAGACATGCTGCAAACTAATGTTGATAATACTATTGCGATTCGCACGGACTTACATTCTCTTACCTCCCGGTTTGACCAACCATCCCATCGGTTAGATGACGCGGAATCGCAAATTTCATCTCTATTAGTGACCACTGCGTCACTCCCCTCTGTGGGGAAGGAAATGGAAAGTTTACGCCGAGATGTGGAAGATCTCTCCAATCGCAATAGAAGAAATAATGTTCGTTTGCTGGGGCTCCCAGAGGGGACAGAAGGTACTGATATGATAACCTTTCTCACCCGTTTCATTCCAGATATTTTACATCTGAATTTTTCTCCACCGCTAGAACTTGAACGGGCGCATCGGGTTCCCTCCCGACCTCTCCGAGCCCCGGCCCCTCCCAGGCCTATTGTTTTCAAACTCCTTCGATACCTACAAGCGCTCCAGATTTTTGCTGCTGCGAAATCGAAATCGCCCCTTCAGTTTCAGGGGGCCAACCTATTATTTGTGCCGGATCTTGCAAAAACAACCGCAGCTAAACGTAAGGCTTTTTTGGCTATGCGTCCTCGTCTTCATGCACTTGGAGCCAAATTTGGCCTTTTCTACCCGGCCATGATGCGCGTCACTTGCCATAACCAGACCAAGCAATTTCATAATCCTGCAGACTTGGAAGAATTTCTTCGAACAATCGACCATCCTTCTGGAATGATCACCTGATATCTTCCGCCTGGCATCCAGGTTTTTGGTTTTTTCTCAAGACTGATTTGCTATTCCCTGACTGAGAGTACCTTTCTTTTTTCTGGTCCCCCGGATGCTCTCTAGCGGTCTCTGGCCCCACCTGAGGCCCGTTACTCTCTATGGGCGGCAATCACCTGTTGGTGATTGCCAGCTGTTTTCGATTGCATTTTTTCCTCTCCTCAACGGCTGCTGATATTAGTACCAGGACACAATTATTTTTTTCCCTTACTATTCTACCTGCCATTTCCTTCTCTTTTTCTGCCCAACATCCACGGTATTCTACTAGTTTCTTAAGGGTACTGCCTCCCTGTGACAATGCGATGTTTATGCTCCAGCACCTGCAATTGTTTTCCTTTTCATGGCGTCCTCCATAAACTCCATTCAGATGGTCTCGCTCAATGTCAATGGGTTTTCTCATCCCATTAAACGGAAAAATGTTTTAACCTATCTCCAGTCATTACACTCTGACATTGCTCTTGTTCAAGAGGCTCATTTAACAGCTGCAGAGTCGCTCAAGCTCAAACAGCAATGGGTCGGCCAAGTTTACTTCAGCCCAGCGAACAAGAAGAAATGTGGTACGGCTATACTAGTTCACAAACGTTTAGACATTTCCATCTCGTCACAAGTTATGGATCCTGAAGGTCGGTGGAATCTTATTCAGTTTAACTTTCAAGGGGGCTCCTACATCATTCTCAATGTATATGCGCCCAATGCAGATGACTCTTCTTTTTTTCAGGAGCTGTTTGCCAGATTACTCGCATTGCCCCCCTCTATGGTAATCATTGGAGGTGATTTCAATCAACCATTGGATCCCCTTCTTGACAAAAAAACTGAGGTACGTTACACCACCTCTAAGGCGACTAAGACTTTGAATCATCTCATGTCCCAAATGGGCCTGCTTGATCCATGGCGTTTACAACATCCTATCGCAAGAGACTTCACTTTCTACTCAGCGCCTCACGATTCCTATTCTAGGATAGACTTTTTTCTTGTTTCCAACACTTTAAGCCAGTACATCCAATCATCCAAAATATGTCCCATCCTGATCTCCGACCATGCTGCTGTGCTTTTTCAATTCCACCTTGTTGCTCCTATTCTGATTGATAGACAATGGAGATTCAATTCCTCATTACTCTCAGAACCGGACTTTCTGGCACTGGTTTCCGAGAAAACGACACAATTTTTTTCAGACAACCGTGGTTCTGTCTCATCTCAAACTCTCTTGTGGGAAGCATATAAGGCTACTATCAGAGGTGAAATTATAAGTTATGCTGCATACAGACGTCGACTTCAAAGACAAGCTCTCCAGGATCTCCAAAACCGTGCTGCGGAGCTCGAACGATCCCATATTACATCACCTACAGCGTGCACACTTGCACAGCTTCAAACTGCTAGATATGAATATAATCGTCTCCTAACCTCACAAGTCCAGTTGCATTTATTTCACTCCAAGGCTCATTACTATTCGGAAGGCAATAAATGTGGTAGGCTACTTGCCTCGTACCTCAAGAAAAAATCTGATCGTTCTCGCGTTATCGAGCTGGTTAACACACAAGGTGTCTCTTCTACGCTTGATAAGGATATCCTCCGATCTTTTAGTGACTTCTACGCTCAACTGTACCAGTCTGAAGTCCACCCCTCTTCAGATGACTTTACTTCCTTTTTTGCTGACCTGTCGATCCCTCACCTAACCGAGGATCAGCGTCGCCTCTTGGACTCTCCCTTCTCTCTTGAGGAAATATCGTCTGCAACTATGTCTCTCTCTCTGAATAAAGCCCCGGGCACGGACGGCTTCAGCACGGACTTCTACCATGCGTTTAAGAAACTTTTATCTCCACACTTACTAGATCTCTTTGACTCCTTCAATTCGCCAGCTTCGGCTTCCGCTAATTTTACTGATGCTAGAATTGTGGTAATTCCAAAGCCAGGTCGAGACCCGACCCTACCTGCCAATTATCGCCCTATTTCCCTTCTCAATGTTGATTACAAAATTTTCACTAAATTATTAGCTACCCGCTTATCCAGAGTATTGGGATCCCTCATCCACACCGATCAATCTGGCTTTCTCAAACATCGCCTAATTTCTAACAATACCCAAATGTTTTTCCATATTCAAGAATCGCTTTTTCCCACTGTTGAACCAGCTGTTGCTGTTTCACTAGATGCTGAAAAAGCCTTTGATCGTATAGAATGGCCTTTCCTTTATGAAACCATGGCTCGATTCGGCTTCGGTTCTAAATTTGTTGATTGGATTAAATTGATTTACGCCTCCCCTACAGCTTCTTTGTATGTTAATGCGCAGGTCTCTCCACCTTTTCCCTTGCATAGAGGTACTCGACAAGGGTGCCCGATTTCGCCTTTACTCTTCGATCTGGCTTTGGAACCCTTACTTATTGCTGTTCGTCAATCCCAGTCCATTACTGGGGTTCGTATTGGCTCTGCTGAGTATAAGTTGTCAGCCTATGCAGACGATGTCTTATTCTTTCTCACTAACCCTGACCACTCACTTACTCAATTGTTTACCCTCATTGCAGATTATTCTGCAATTTCTGGTTACAAAGTAAACTGGAGCAAAACTGAATTTCTCCCATTAAATAATTTTTCTCACACACTGGATTTTTCCTCTTTTTGTATCCAAAAAGCTAAGAAGGGATTAAAATATCTTGGCATTAAGTTTTTCTCTGATCCTCTGGAAACCGTTCAGAGAAGTGAGGACGCTACCCTTCATCAGGTGAAAGAAATTGTTCTTAAATGGTCTCCATTGCACCTCACATGGTGGGGTAGATTGGACACCATCAAGATGGTTTTGGCTCCAAAAATTACCTTTGTACTGTCTATGATTCCGATTTTTTTCTCTACTGATTTTTACCGTACCGTCGACCGCCTCTTGCTCGCCTTTCTTTGGAACAAGAAGGCCCCGAGAATAGCTTTGCGTAAACTTAAGGCAGATAAAGCTAATGGGGGAGTTAATTTTCCTGATTTTCGTACATACCACTTGTCCTTTGTTCTCCAACAGGGCTCCCATTTGTTAAGTTACACGGAATCCTCGACTCATACTCCTAGCTGGCTCCCTATTGAGCTCTCTCTTATTCATCCTTTACCTCCCTCTGCATTCCCTGGCATGACCCTCCCTCCCCGTCTAAAGCGAAGTGGGATTTTAACAACTTTGCACAGGGCACTTCAGGAATTTGATACTTCCTGTCCCCCAGGCCAACCTACTTGGTCCAATTCTTGTTTCTCCCCCATTTGGGGTAACCCTAAGATCAAGATAGATGGCCATTCTCCACACTGGTCTATATGGCAATCCCGAGGACTTTGGTTTCTCTCCTCCATTGTCTCGGATGGGCGTGTTGTTCCCTTCTCCTCGCTCCAATTGTCACATCACCTCCCTTCTACTCAATTCTATGCTTGGCTCCAACTCCGGGAGGCGCTTAAAGCTTTTAATCTCTCGCACTTGCTCCTGGGACAGGTACCCAGTTTAGCCTCTCTTATTGATGAACAGGGATCTAAAGGTCATCTTGCCTCCAAAATCTATAAAGTGCTTAGAAGCTTTGTGAAGCCCTCTCTTACCTCAGCTTTAAAAGCCGTATGGTCCATGGACCTTCAACTTGAACCTTCTATGGGGGCATGGAAATACCTTTGGTCCTCCTCCATCCGTGTTTCTTTATCTACCAGCCTCTCCCAAACTTCTTTTTTCATAATGCATAGAGCTCTCTGGACCCCGTGGAAGTTACATAGAGCCAAACTTCTCCCGTCCCATCAATGCTGGTCCTGTACTAATGACAAGGCCAATCTGGAACACATGCTTTTTTCTTGCCCGATACTAGCTACTTTTTGGAAGCATGTTTGGGCAAAATTTCATCCCTTCTCCTCCTTTCGTTACCAATTTCCTACGCCATGGTCATTTTAAAGGGTGCTCATCCTGATTTAGACCTTCCCATGGTTTCTTCTTCCTCTTCCTTAATCCTCCTTTCCTTCTATATTTTTTCCCTTCCTTTCCAATATTAGTTGTGTTCTTATCATATTGGTGAATATTCTCAGCTGAATTTCATGTTACTGTTATACTTGCTTTAATCATGTCTGTGATGTTTGATGTTTCTCAGACTTGTTAACTTGTACTTACCTGTTTACGGTTGTATCGTTATTTTTTCTTTTGTCAATAAAAAGATTACAACTAAGAACTGTATGATTAAGTTGGTAGAAATTTTATAAACAAATAAAATCCCATGCCTGCTACCTTTGAAGGCTATTTTCACTCACTGCATCTCTGAACTACAGGTGCTGACATGTTCGGAGCCGTTCCTCCAGTTGACTCCAGGAATGTTGCAGCTTCACACTGTTCCTTCCTTCTTGCCAAAGGTAGTCTCGAAGTTTCACCTGAACCGTCCATTTCCTTACCGCCCCTAGGTAGACACAAGGACTCAGAAGACTACCGCCTCCTATGCCACTTAAACATCAGTAGGCTGTTAGTACGGTATCTGGAGCGATCAGAACCGGTGCGCAAGATGGCCGCTTGTTTGTTCTTTCCTGAGAAGAAAGCCTGGAAACAGTGTTTACTTTTGCATGTTTCTACATTTTTACTTTTAGTTCTCCTTTGCCAATGTTCAGTACACATTATTTAACTTTTTTTACTTACTTAATGCTCTCCCTAACAGTGGTTTTCCTGTCTGTTGCAGGTTTAGCATTTCACAGGAATCAGGTTGTGCCTACCTGACTGATGCCAGCGTCAGGAGTGCAACCTGCCTCATGTACAGAAACTGGATCTGCACCCAGTCAGCACAGCACCGTTTTTAGGAAGAGCTTGGAAAGGACTTTGCAGAGGCACATTTGTAGCTGCCTTCTCTGTCAGGTCACCCATACTGGGCTATAATTTACTCTCCCAGAGTGCTTTGTGTTTCCAATTACAACTCAAGGGCTCTGTTGCACTGATGAGACCCAAACAGGTTAAAATGTGTGTGTGTCTGCGTGCAAACCAAGACTCTTCTGGCATTTCTTCACTCTTTGAGGTTAGGATTAGCACCTCCATCAGAGTCTGGGTTTTGCCCTATTGCATGCATGGAAATGTAGTTTGAAGGAAACCCGGATTGCAATAAGGCGAAACAGGCCCAGATGAACCTGTTCAGGTTAATCTGAGTGAGTTGTAAATGGTTTAATGAGGTGAGAGAGCCGGATTGAGGCTCCTCTCAGAACGCACTGCAGAAAAGGTACCATTGTTACATGAGAAAGGCAGGTATCTATTCAGTGTAATAAGGCTATTACTAACTACAATTCTTCACATGAGAACATTAAATGTCTGCAACCCCTAGATCGTAGGAGGTAAATGTGTTTGTTTATAGAAGATAATTAAGTGCTCCATTAGATATATGCTACAGCAATCATGTTGCAGTCCTGGTTGCTGGACTCGCGACTGGGTCCTTACCTTTTCTCTGCCACAAGTCCCGCGACAAGGCTCGGCGTTTTCCAGGCCTTCTCAGGCTTCTCCGTGGCAGCGTCTCCACGAGGGAGATGCCGCTGAGCTCCGCTCCCCAAGCTCCGCCCCCTTAGGCACACGCATGCACAAAGAAGAGCCATTTAAAGGTGCAGTGGCACGAAACCGCAGCCGGCCCCCAAGATGACGTCAGACGTCGGCAGGATATTTAAACCCGGCGTCTGACTGAAGACTTTACCTTGCAACAGAGTTCACTCTTCGGAGTTACTAGTTGCCTTGCTTCAATGCTCCTGATCCAGCTTCCGTGTTCCTGATCCAGCTCCTGAGCCTCTCTCTGCTTCAGCTTCAGTTCCTGTCTGCTGCTGCAGCTTCCCTGATCTTTGGACTGACTCCCTGGTATTTGATCTGGTACGTCTTTGGTTTCCTCATCTGCTGCCAGCCTTGACCTCAGACTATTCCACCTGATTGTAGTCTGCTCCAGGAGACCGCTCCTAAGTCCCAGTGATCCGGGTCGTCACGGGTTCCTCCCGGGGGGACCGCGGGCTTCCTAGGGTGAAGCGCCTGCCTGGTCTCCCGGCTCCGTGCCACCACCCAGCCATTCATCGTTGCAGATTTTCGTTGTTCTTCCATTCTTCATCCACACGGCCGGCCCAAGGGTCCACAACTCCAGCACTAACAGTTTGCAAGGCCATGGACCCAGCAGACATTTCGGGACTTCAAGCCATTCCTGGAACGGCTCAACATCTACAGCAGCAGCAGCATTGTCTGGACGTCCTAGCAGCTATCATTGAGAGGTTGGCTAACCACTTGGATGCTATGCCTCCAGAGACACCACCCGTGCACCCTCTGGTACCTGTTCTGGGAGTTACCGCAGCTACTCAGCTACCCGCTCCACCTTGCTACTCAGGTGATGCCAAGGGCTGCCGAGGGTTCCTGAACCAATGCTATGTATGATTTTTACTCCTGCCAAGCCAGTTTCCTTCTGATTCCATGAAGGTATCCTACATTTTGTCTTTACTGGATGGTAAGGCGCTGAGTTGGGCCTCGCCCATGTGGGAGTGCAATGATCCTCTGTTGAATAACTTGCAACAATTTGTAATTAATTTCAAGCAAGTGTTTGATGAGCCTGCATGGCTGTCAACAGCTATGTTGGAACTCCTGCAGTTACAACAGGGGCCACGGTCCTTGGCTGATTATGCGATTGAGTTCCGCACCCTCACTATGGAGGTAGGGTGGCGAGACAACAGTCTGTGAGGAGTCTTCCTGGAGGGGCTATCCGGCCGCATCAAGGATGAGTTGGCAGCCAGAGACAATTCCCGACGACCTTAATAGTGTAATCGATTTGGCTGGGCGAATGGACCGCCGTCTTCAACAAAGGGCTAAGGAGGGGCGTCCACCACGCAGGTCGATACCATTGGCTCCAGCTTTCTCGAGACCTCTGACATCTCCTCCAGGTCATTCAGCGTCTCATCCAGAGCTGTCGGCAGAGGAGCCCATGGAACTTGGATGGACCCCTTTGACTGCTGTGGAGAGGCGACGATGTCGGGCATTGGGTCTATGTCTGTACTATGGCAACAAAGGCCATTTCCTGGCCCAATGTATGGAACGTTCAGAAAACACCAAAGCCTAGGTGCATCCGGGGAGCTACTCCTAGGCTGTGTGAATTCTGCTTCTCAATGTACGGTTCCTGTGACTCTTGAATACCCTGGAGGGTCCTTTTCTACACTTGCTTTCATTGACTCCGGGGCAGGAGGGAACTTTATCCTGTCCAATTTTGTGCAACAACTTCAGTTACCCATTCTTCCCCGTGATCCTCCTTTGCGGATCACCTCTATATGGGTCATGGTACTACCAGGAAGCATCTCTGCCTCCACCGCTCCCCTCACTCTTCAGACAGGAGTGCTGCATTCTGAGAAGATAACTTTTCTGATCCTGGAGAAAGCGGTACATCCTGTGGTACTAGGATTACCATGGCTGCAACAACACTCTTCGGTTATCCATTGGGACACTTTACAAGTGGCAAGATGGAGTTTCTTCTGTTTTTCTAACTGCCTTGATGTCCCGTCTCCTCGTAGGGTGACCCTATTAAACACCTCTATCACACCACTGGCCCCGTACACAGAATTTGCAGAGGTGTTTTCTAAGAAGAAAGCTGAGATTCTGCCACAGCATCGCCCCTTCGACTGTACAATTGAATTGCTGCCTGGGACCACACCTCCCAGAGGAAGGGTATACCCGCTATCACTTCCAGAGACACAAGCTATGTCCAAGTACATTTCCAAAAATCTTAAGAACATAAGAACATAAGAAATTGCCATGCTGGGTCAGACCAAGGGTCCATCAAGCCCAGCATCCTGTTTCCAACAGAGGCCAAACCAGGCCACAAGAACCTGGCAATTACCCAAACACCTAGAAGATCCCATGCTACTGATGCACTGATGCAATTAATAGCAGTGGCTATTCCCTAAGTAAACTTGATTAATAGCAGTTAATGGACTTCTCTTGCCAAGGGATTCATTCGACCATCCAGATCACCCGCCGGTGCGGGGTTCTTCTTCGTAGGGAAGAAGGATGGTACCTTAAGACCATGTATCGACTACAGGGGCTTGAACGCCATCCCTCGACGGGATCGCTATCCCCTTCCATTGATTCCTGAACTTCTGGACAGGTTACAAGGAACTAAGATATTTACCAAACTTGACCTTTGGGGTGCTTACAATCTAGTTCGGATTCACCCTGGAGACGAATGGAAGACTGCTTTCAACACAGGGATGGGCATTACGAGTATCTGATAATGCCGTTTGGATTATGCAACGCTCCAGCAGTCTTCCAAAACTTAATGAATGAGGTACTTCGTGAGATGCTGCACTCCTCGGTTATCGTATTCTTAGATGATGTTCTGATCTACTCCCAGGATTTGGAGTCTCATCGGCAACACGTGAAATAGGTGCTACAGCTCCTAAAGGACAATCATCTGTACGGAAAGCTAGAAAAATGCATGTTTGAACAAGAATCTCTTCCCTTTTTGGGATACATAGTTTCCTCTACAGGATTTCATATGGATCCGGACAAAGTCTCTGCCATTAAGGATTGGCCTCGTCCTATGGGAGTAAAAGCTCTACAGTGTTTCCTAGGATTCGCAAACTTCTATAGACAGTTCATTCCTCATTATTCCCTTAATTTTGTGCCACTTACTGCCCTCACCAAGAAGGGAGCTGATGCAAGAGTATGGCCCAAGGCAGCCTGTCAGGCTTTTGAGGAGCTGAAGGAGGCGTTCCTGCTAGACACTTGCTTACACCATCCGGATCCACAGTGCCATTTTACGGTGGAGGTAGACGCATTCAACATAGTGGTAGGGGCAGTACTCAGCCAAACCTCCAGCAAGGGGAAGCTATTTCCATGCTCATACTTCTCCAAGAAATTCTCTGCAGCCGAATGTAACTACAGTATAGGGGACAAAGAACTCCTGGCGATTAAATTGGCTTTTGAAGAGTGGAAACAATGGCTGGAGGGAGCAGTGCACCCCATCACGGTCTACACGGATCATAAGAATCTAGAAATCCTATGTCATGCCCAGCGATTAAATCCCAGACAGGCTCGTTGGTCTCTCTTCTTCAATCATTTCGATTTCATTCTTCGCTATAGACCATCAAACAAGAATATGCGGGCGGATGCCTTGTCCAGAACCACCAAACAGGAGGAGGGCCCAATACATCCTGGCACCCCAATACATCCTGGATCCAGCAAGAGTAAATATAGCAAGCACTGGCTTAAATCCCCTGGGCAAAATGGTGGTTCCACATCACTTGCAAAAGAAAGTATTATTATGGGCTCATGACTCCCTCACCGGAGGACATGCTGGTTGAGAAAGGACATTGGAACTCCTGACCCGCTATTATTGGTGGCCTTGTATGGAGCAAGATGTTCGTACCTATATCAGTTCCTGCCCTATCTGTGCCAAACAGAAGCCCTTGCCAGGGCAACCGTGTGGACTTCTGCAACTTCTACCCATACCCGTGGAACCCTGGACACATCTAGCCACAAATTTTGTGGTTGATCTGCCACCATCTGAAGGGAAGATGGTCATTTGGGTCACAGTGGATCATTTCTCCAAAATGGCTCATTTTGTTCCACTACCCAAGCTCCCGTCAGCTCCAGAGCTGGCCCAACTCTTCACACAACATATCTTCCGGGTTCATGGTCTGCCACAGAATATTATCTTAAACAGAGGACCGCAGTTCACTGCCTGAAACTGGAGGGCATTGTGTAAGAAATTTGGGAGTCCAGTTAAATCTGACCACAGCTTTCCACCCTCAGAGCAATGGACAGACTGAGCGCATGAATCACTCAGAAAACTTTCCTCCGAACCTTTGCCACTGAAAAACATAATAATTGGGTGACGTTATTACCATGGGCCAAGTTCTCATATAATAATCATACTCATTTGGCCACTGGGAAGTCTCCCTTTCAAGTAGGTTATGGTAGGCAACTCAAACCACCGTTACCTCTGCCAGTAACCGTTCCATCACCAGCGACTCAACTGTCTGCTCAACAGCTGCATGACCTCTGGAACTCCATTCAGAAGAGACTTTCAAAATTGGCGAAATCCGCAAAGAAGTATGCCGACCGGCATCGCCGACCAGCTCTGGAGTTTCTACCAGGTGACAGAGTCTGGTTAAGCACCAAGAATATATATCTTCGGTTACCATCTCGAAGACTGGCTCCTAAGTTCTGTGGGCACTTCAGAGTAGCAGAGAGAGTACGGATGGTTTCCTTTCGCATACATCTTCCCACTACTTTGCGAATTCACAATGTATTTCATGTCTCCTTATTTAAACCAGTAATTCTTTCTAGGTTTCATCTTAGACCGCCAGATCCTACGGAGACTCCTGCCACTGATGGAACAACATATCAGGTTCGAGAGATCCTGGATGTACAATTCCACCGTCGTCGGTGGGAATACTTGCTCAATTGGGAGGGATGCGGTCCTGAGGAGAACACCTGGGAGCCTGCTCGTAACATCTTGGACAAATCTCTTCTGCAACAGTTCCAACTGGACCATCCTAGTAAAATGGGGCCTCTGAGGAGGGGGCGTAAGAGGGGGGTACTATTGCAGTCCCGGTCGCTGGACTCGCGACCGGGTCCTTACCTTTTCTCTGCCACAAGTCCCGCAACAAGGCCCGGGGTTTCCCAGGCGTTTTCCAGGCCTTCTCAGGCCTCTCCGTTGCAGCATCTCCATGAGGGAAATGCCGCCGAGCTCCTCTCCCGAAGCTCCACCCCCTTAGGCACGCACACGCGCAAAGGGGAGCCATTTAAAGGCGCAAAACTGCGGACAGCCCCTAAGATGACGTCAGATGCCAGCAGGATATTTAAACTCGGTGTCTGACTG
This sequence comes from Rhinatrema bivittatum, assembly GCF_901001135.1. NCBI lineage: Eukaryota > Metazoa > Chordata > Amphibia > Gymnophiona > Rhinatrematidae > Rhinatrema > Rhinatrema bivittatum. The sequence goes on along the minus strand of NW_021820281.1, from coordinate 432,625 downwards.
AAGAATTTACCTTGCAACAGGGTTCACTTCTCGGAGTTACTAGTTGCCTTGCTTCCGTGCTCCTGATCCAGCTTCCGTGTTCCTGATCCAGCTCCTGAGCCTCTCTCTGCTTCAGCTTCAGTTCCTGTCTCCTGCTGCAGCTTCCCTGATCTTCGGACTGACTCCCTGGTATTTGATCTGGTACGTCTTTGGTTTCCTCGTCTGCTGCCAGCCTTGACCTCGGACTTTTCCACCTGATTGTAGTCTGCTCCGGGAGACCGCTCCTAAGTCCCAGCGGCCCGGGTCCTCACGGGCTCCTCCCGAGAGGACCGCGGGCTTCCTAGGGTGAAGCACCTGACTGGTCTCCCAGCTCCGTGCTGCCACCCGGCCATTCATCGCTGCGGAGATTCTTCATCCGCATGGCCGGCCAAAGTGTCCACAACTCCAGCGCTAACAAATCACATTCATATCTTTTTATATCACAATTTAGCAATGCTTACAATCACTCAAATAATTAGGGGAAATATGCAGAAATAATGCTATGTTAATTTTCAATCTAACTTTTATTGATCATAGGAATTCTTTGCTGTGAGGACTCTGGGCTTTTTCACTGAAGTCTCTGTATTGATCTTGATCTCTGTCTGTATGTTATCTGCAGTCTCGGGTCTGTTGGCTCCTTCGTTTCCTGTCTGTGTGTCCTGCTGAATCAGCTGCTTTCTCTCTGTCTTTTTATTGCTTGTGTATATTATTGCACTGGGTCACACGCTGAGTAGCAACCCAGTCATATAGCAGAAAAAGGTTCATGAGATGGAGGAGAGGTACTAGTTTGGGCCAGTTCTGGTCATGATATGCTCTTTTGGTGGCCTTCAAACTACATTTCCATTTCTAGAAACTTTGGATGGTTATTTCATCAAAGTTCATCGGTACTGGCTGGGCCCTTATTTGTAGGTTACAGTCAGGAGAGCTGCATGGTGCAGCAGAGAACTGGTGAACCCCCAGGCCCTAAGCTTGCAGGTAAATAACTGATATTTGTCTTACTATATGCCGCTGATGGATTTTCTATTAATGGCACCATTCCTAGAGACTCCCCATCGGACAGGCTTTGCTTTGGGTGGGGGAAGATTACAACATTTTTATTTTTGTCACTTTGACTGAATTTTCTCAAGCTCTCACTATCACCATCTAAAATTACATTACCCATAAATCTGACACAACTGAATATAAAAAATGTATCAAAGGTTTGAAAAGAGATTTGCAAAGAACTTCTAAGGGCAACTCCGTTACTACATCCATCCAAGTAACGAGATCCTTTCTGTAGACAGATGGAGAAGAATTTCATCCCGGAGTAGCAGAGATGCAGGAGATGGGAGAAGGGAGCGTTCCTCCAGAGATGGTGGAGGTGCTCATCATAAGACGAGAGATTACTGGCGTACTTCTTCCTTCCCTAGGCAATCTTGTTGGGGTTTCCAGTATCAGGGAAATGTGTGGGGGAGTGAAAAGGACTTCCTGACCTCTCTTCTTCTGACTGCATCCCAGGAAGCTGTGGCATAGAAAAGGAGAAGCCCTTATAGGCTGACAATGGAAACCTGGCTGAGTTCCACTTGAATTACAAATGGAAAACGTAACATTTCAGTGCAGGGAAGGAAACTCCAATTTTTGTCCATCTCATGCCGTGTTAGATTTTGTTTCAGAGAATTAGGGATCATGGAGTCGATTGGTTCTGTATGTCAGTATGTAAAGCCTCATAAAAATGTAATAGGTTGGAGGGGATGACATCACCGGCTGGAAAGGAAACCTAATGATTGAGCTCCTGCTCTACCCTCACTGAATCCAAAGCATAGCTTGGCCAGCTGCACCCTATCTATTTATGCACATATTGTGTTCCTCTAACGCTCTCAATGGCTGAAAAATGGAAAACTGCAGCTCTGAGGCAGTTTTCTTATGCTAAAAATGCTTCGGAAGCTAGCGAGGAGAATGGCGAGCAGGCTGTGGTAATCCTGAAGCCTCACAGTCGGAAAGCTCTAGGGAATTCTGCCAGTCTTTATATACTGAAGAAAGGGAGGATGTTGATTAGAGGAATATCTGATCTCACCTTTCCCCATCTGGCTTCACAATTCTTGGTGTATCTTACTGTTCCTGTCGGAGCATCTGAAATTTTCTCTACTTTACATATACCTAAAGTTGCTCTCTTGGTTAATCTCTTGACAATTCTAAACAATTCCAATAGTTTGTTAATGGAAAGCTCAAGTTTGGAAACATAATACTCTCTCTTAGCTTTTAAACAGCAATTATGATAGTCCTTCATTGCTTTCTTATAAGATATGTGAGTCAGTTCATCCCTTTATTTCCACCATTGTTTTTCACTTCTCCTAACTACTTTCTTTATTTCTGCTACATCATGAGTAAACCATGATGTAGCAGACTCACTTACATATACCTCGTGTGTCGGTGCCACTTGGTTATATGTTTGGCTTAACAAAGCAGACAACTTTTGCGCCATTTGATCAAGTGACAAACTATCCCAGTTAAAGTTGCCTATTTCTTTCAACCAGCTTTCCTTAAACTTCTCATTATCTACATTAAAGCACTTTATTTTCTTTACTTTTAATGTTGAAGTTTTTTGTTTGGGGGATTCAACTAACAAAGCAAAATAAATTAAACAATGATCAGACCAGGGGGAAGTGACATCAACCACTGCAGATAGATGCTTGAGCCTTCTGCTCCCCACACGACCCCAATTATTACAATCCAAAAAGACCCAGCCCCGGTCAAAAATACTTAATTCTGCTGAGAGAACGGTTGCAGAATGTCTACCAGGAAGAAGCCGGTGGATCTAAATCTCTTCTCCTACGATTCTAGAGGTTTGAGGTTTGTGGCCTTGGGTGAAACATCAGACCCCGGAGAAAGCAACATGGCCAACAGAACCGCTAAGCCCGAGGAAGGAAGAGAATCTCCTATGTCTGGTATAGAACTCACAAAGGAAGATTTTAAAAACTGGTTTCAAGAGATCATATGAGACATTAAATCCATTAAGGCAGATATGGAAGGTGATCTTAAAGAGTTTCATTTGGAGCTGGTAGATTTTGGGAGGCATGTCGAAGATGAGGATGCTGCAGTGGAAGATCAGAACTCCGAGATGACTTTTTAAAAAACGGAGATTGTGGGTCTCCAAAAATGAAACTCGGAGTTTGCACTTAAATTGGAAGACCTTGAAAATAGGTCTCAAAGATCTAATATTCGCATCCAAGGTTTACCAGAATCTGAGACTTTTGAAGATGCTGGCCTAGAAGTGCGGAAGATCTGTCGAGCAATTTTAAATGCGAAAGACAATGCTGATGATCTTGGCGATGGTGATATTGTTTTCGATTGGGTGCACCGATCATTGGGGGCACCAAAGAAGAACATCCCCAGCGACATAATAGCATATGTTCATAGTTATCGCATGAAAGAAAAAATCCTGTAACAGGTGAGAACCATGTATAATATCTCCTGGGAAGGCCACAGCATAACAATCTACAATGATCGGCTCCCATAACATTGAAGAAAAGGAAAGACCTGCAGTCTGTAACATCATTTTTGTGTAGAGAGAATGTTCGTTATCATTGGCTTTTCCCCTGTGGATTGGCATTCACTATAAGTGGGGTCACATCAAGGATCTACTCTGAAGAAGAAGCAATTCCAGTACTGGCTCCCATTGGGATTTTCTGCACAAGCACAGCCTGATGACACACACTCGAAAAAATGGTGGAGAAACCCAGATGGCAGCGTATGGGCAAGAATGGCTCCAGACTCCAGCACAAATCTAATGATCATCTTCTCCCTCGGGGGGGTGCCACATGAAGCAGTGATCATGCAGCACTATGGGGACAGTAAACCTTCTTTTACAATTTTCTGAAAAGTGGTATACAGGGCTCTTAGCACGGCTTAAAGGGACTGATGTCATGGGATTGGGATGAAGCTTTTCTCATTGATATTCAGGGGGTGGAGGGATGAGGGTACGCACTCCCTCTGAGAGGCATCACCATGGTGTTGGCAGTTACAGAGAGTGGAGGGTGGGAAGGGACTGCACAGGTGAGTAAGAGAGGTTTGGGACAGTTTTACATGGTTGACATGGGACATGTTTTCATACCTAAAGCAGAAGTTTTTCAAGACTCTAGCTCTAGATGTGGGCTTTTGTCCTAACCTTCAGGCCGATACAGTAAAATGCGCTCCGACGGAGCGCACTGTTAGCCTGCTCTTGGACGCGCGTTTTCCCTTACCCCTTATTCAGTAAGGGGAGGAAAACGCGCGGCCAACCCGCGGCCCCTAATAGCGCCCTCAACATGCAAATGCATGCTGATAGCCCTATTAGGTATGCGCGCGGGATACAGAAAGTAAAATGTGCAGCCAAGCCGCACATTTTACTTTCAGAAATTAGCGCCGACCCAAAGGTCGGCGCTAATTTCTTCCGGCGCCGGGTGCACAGAAAAGCAGTAAAATTTCTTCCGGTACCGGGTGCACAGAAAAGCAGTAAAAACTGCTTTTCTGTGAACCCTCCGACTTAATATCATAGCGATATTAAGTTGGAGGTCCCGAAAAGTAAAAAAAGTTAAAAAAAAATAAATTTGAATTCAGCCTGCAGCTGTCGGGCCGAAAACTGGACGCTCAATTTTGCCGGCGTCCGGTTTCCGAGCCCGTGGCTGTCGGTGGGATCAAGAACAGATGCCGGCAAAATTGAGCGTCGGCTGTCAAACCCGCTGACAGCCGCCGCTCCTGTCAAAAAGGAGGCGCTGGGGATGCGCTAGTGTCCCTAGCGCCTCCTTTTTCCCGTTTTTCCCGCGTCACCTAATTTAAATACAGAATCGTGCGCACCGGCAAAGGGCCGGTGCGCGCGCCGGGAGAGCGGGTGTTCGTCCGCTCTCCCGCGGACTTTACTGTATCGGCCCGATTATTTGGAATGGATGGGTAATTATGTAATCATTTGATGGCTACCATTAAGTTTGTTTCATTAAATATTATAGGTTTAAATTCCCCATATAAAAGGAGTGCTCTGTTTAAAGAATTGCTCTCCCTGAAAGATATGATTACATTTATACAGGAAATGCATTTGTGTAAAAGAGATGAGAGATTATTATCCTCCCCACAGTATAACCAAATAATTATTGCAGCTAGATCTCCATCTCATAAATATACTGGAGGTGTGGTTCTCATCTCTAAGTGCTGCATCCGTCGGTCACAGATGGCTTTGTCCTCTCTGCCTTACCTCTTTTCTACCTCTCTCGTCTCCTCTGGGAAAGACGGCTGCCTCCGCTGCTGTTTGCCGATCTCTCCGGTGTTCCCGGACTGGCATGGGCAATTGCGTTCGCCATGTTTTCTCCTGACGCTTCCTAGGGTGTGCACACGTGCTATCAGCTACAGCATCCTGTTTCCAACAGAGGCCAAACCAGGCCACAAGAACCTGGCAATTACCCAAACACTAAGAAGATCCCATGCTACTGATGCAATTAAAAGCAGTGGCCATTCCCTGAGTCAACTTTATTAATAGCAGTTAATTGACTTCTCTTCCTGTTTGCCCTTGGTCAGTAACCCATCGTGCCCTCCTGGGGGCTCTTACAGTGCACATTTCAGAAGGAAGAAGTTTGTTTATCTTCAAATTAGGAGCTTTATTAATTCGAATTTCAAACTCAGAACTGACAGCCTACATTTCAGAGATTAAAGCATCTGTATAAAGTCAGTAAAGGTTCAATGTCCTCCCTTTATACATTTCTTCCTTCTCTTGTGTCCTAGAATACCTTGGCTGAAACCTGGCATGCAGACATTATAGTGAGGATAACTGAGACGACATCTTTCTATGTAGCACTGACTGTGTGCTACTACATGGGAGAGAGTTAATAGGCAAATTGTGTCAGATATGGTAAATATCAATATTCCTCCAGCACCTGCCTTGGGTATTTTGGGCCAGGCCTCAGAAGTAAATGTGGGTTTTATTTTTCATTACAAGTTGTCTTATAGCCCAAAGGTGTCATTGTATCAAAATGGTTGGCCACAGACGCTGCAAACAGCAAATTATGGAAATGACTGAATTATTGTCTTTAGAATTTAAGAGATTGGATACTAGGGATGTGAATCGTGTGCCCGATCGTCTTAACGATCGAAATCATCTGGTAGGAGAAGAAAATCGTGTTTGGCATGATTTTTTAGTTAAAAAATCGTTTTTTCCGATTAGTGCGCACTAACAGGAGTTAGTGTGCACTAACAGAAAATGATACAATTTGACACTTTTCAGGTTAGTTAAGGTCAGTTTAGGAATGAATATGTAGTGTTGTGATCTTCCTGCACACAGTGCCCTAACCCTGATACCGGAAGTGTTGTGATCTTCCTGCATGCAGTGCCCTATCCCTGATACCAGGGGTGTTGTGATCTTCCTGCACACAGTGCCCTATCCCTGATACCGGGGGTGTTGTGATCTTCCTGCACTCAGTGCCCTATCCCTGATACCGGGGGTGTTGTGATCTTCCTGCACTCAGTGCCCTATCCCTGATACCGGGAGTGTTGTGATCTTCCTGCATGCAGTGCCCTATCCCTGATACCGGGAGTGTTGTGATCTTCCTGCATGCAGTGCCGTATCCCTGATACTGGGAGTGTTGTGATCTTCCTACATGCAGTGCCCTATCCATGATACCGGGGGTGTTGTGATCTTCCTGCACTCAGTGCCCTATCTCTGATACCGGGAGTGTTGTGATCTTCCTGCAAGCAGTGCCGTATCCCTGATACCGGGAGTGTTGTGATCTTCCTGCACACAGTGCCCTAACCCTGATACCGGGAGTGCTGTGATCTTCCTGCATGCAGTGCCGTATCCCTGCTCAGTGCAGGAAGATCACAACACCCCCGGTATCAGGGATAGGGCACTGCGTGCAGGAAGATCACAACACCCCTGGTATCAGGGTTAGGGCACTGCGTGCAGGAAGATCACAACACTCCCGGTATCAGGGTTAGGGAACTGTGTGCAGGAAGATCACAACACTCCCAGTATCAGGGATAGGCACAAGTTCTAGTCACATTGACTGATCACATTACTTTTTTTGTCAAGCTACCAACCGTTTCCATTTCCCATCCCCCCAACCATCACCTCAGTGGGAACCTAGGTAACATCAATAAATAAGAGGGCAGCCAGCCAATAGGAATACATATTTATTGACCTGAAAAGTGTCAATTTGTATCATTTTCTGTTAGTGCGCACTAACTCCCGGTTAGTACGCACTAACTCACAGTTAGTGCGGACTAACCCGATTAACGATTTTTTAATGATAAATCGTTAGAATTCCTATTGTATCGTGTTCTTTAATGATTTAAGACGATTTTAAAATTATCGGACAATAATTTTAATTGTTGAAAAACGATTCACATCCCTATTGGATACCAAACCTAAAAAGGCAGACGAGAGGATTCTGAAGATTTGGGGTTCCCTCTATGAAATCATTACCCACTGACACAATCTTAAGTCTCCGCATGTAGGAGGGAGGGTTTAATTTTCCTCTTGCCATTGTCCCTCATACGTTATGTTCCCCAGATGCAGGCTTTCTGAGTGAATGTTTTCTGCTGTCGATGGGAAGTTAATTTGTTGATTACTCAGGTACTGAATATTTCTTATTTGTTATGATGATATTGAAACAAATAAATCAGAGCTATTTATAGTTTTTGCAGGGGAGGGGGAAGAGGTCGCCAGTTTCAGTTTTTCCACAAGGCACCATTTACCCTGCCCCTCCCACTTTCTACCCTCCCACACCCCCTGTGTACCTCCCTACCCCCTGAGCATCTCTCCACCACCCCCTTTAACCTTCCCACCAGCCCCTGTAACCTCCCCATCACCTCCTGTGCACCTCTCCAACCCCCCTGTGCACCTTCCCACCACCCCCTGTGCACCACCACACCCCCTGTGCGCCCTGCACGGCCGGCGATCGTTTGCTTTCTCATGGGAAGATGGTGCATGAAGTGGAGGGGGTGGAGAGTTTTGTGGAAGGAGAGGAGGATGCAGCAGCCTGATGAAGGGGGCAGGAGGGGATGGCAGGCTGCTAGAAGGATCTCTTGGTTTCTGTGATGCTCTGACTGCAAATTCTGCAGCAAGGAAGCGATAAGGTAATGGAGGGGCCAGCTGGTGCCATTTTTGTGGTAGTAATGGTCAGGGGTAACTGGGGATGGCTCCTTCTGTCTTTGAAGACCAGGAATGGCCGAAGGGTGGTCAGCGGAGATGGTGGCAAGCACAGCGGGCTTTTCTCTCTTTTTTTTTCAAATTGGAATTAGAGGCATTATTATTATTATTTTATTATTTTTTAGTGCTACTGTAAAATAGCACTCGCTAAAGACAAAACAAAGAAAATCCTAAAACAAGACAAAAAGAAAAAGCCAAAACGAGGAAAACAAAAGCTAAGTGAGTTTTACAAAAGCTCTGAAGACAGGGGAAGTCTCTCCCAGCACAGGAGCTCCAGTAATTCATCTTTAAAATATGTTTCCTTTCTCTTAGAGTCCACGGGAGGCATCTGTAATAAGGAAGGGGTCATTACTGTCTGGCTCTCGTGGTTGAAATGATCCGTGGCTTCCTTTTCTGTGGCTTCCCCTCACAGGCCACGAGCAGCTCTGGGGCTCTTTACTCCTTTCCAGCTTCTTTCTGGCAAATCCATTCAAAAAGACTGCTGCAGGAGTCAGAATAAAACCTGCCGTCACCCATTACCACGCACCGGTCCTGTCCCATAGACCCCAATACAGAGACCCTGAGAAAGGAAGGAGAGAGACGGGACAGGGAGTCAGCACAGAGGATGCAAACGCAGAAAGTGGCAGCCGGACCTTATGAAAGGTCAATATGAGGTAGGAGCTGCAGGGAGAGTGAGAAAGCAGAGCAGGAGGCCTGGGGAAGGAGGATGTGCCAGAGGAGCAGGATTAGCTGAAGTTTAGGAAATGATCTGAAGGCTTTTACTCACTCAGGCTTTCTCCTGATTTTATTTTTCTGGCATATTTTCACAGTTACGTTATTGTATTCTCTTTTTTAACTCTATATTTATTAATTTCCTCACAGTATTCACGGCTTTTTTGTTTTACATGTTTTATTGCAGTTATACATTCTTCATTGTGATCTGAGTTGAAGGATAGGATTGGAGTTTGCAGAATATAGAACAAAATAATTAAATAGATGGAAATAGAAGTGGATAGAAAATTCCAAAAGCCTAAGACAGAAGGAGAGAGGGTAACAGGTGTGGGGCTGCAGTTACAGCCCTGAACCTTTTTCTGGGCAGACTGGATGGGATATTTTGGTCTTTATCTGCCCTCATTCACTCTGGGGTTGATGCAATAAGAGCCTGAGTTAAAGCCGGCGCACCTGAGCCTCTGCACCTAATGCCTTTATTAGCATGAGATTTCCATGGATGCAGGGTTAGACACAAACATTGTTTATGCACAAAACCCCTTGCTGTATTGGAGTAAAGTAAGAAATTATCCAAACCTTTTTTAAACCGAGCTACACTAACTGCACTAACCACATCCCCTGGCAACAAATTCCAGAGTGAAAAATAATTTTCTCCAAACCTATCATTGAATTCTGCCTGTGCACCTGAGGCCTGGAGGGTGGCAAATAAAACGCCAGCTTTTAAAAAGGGCCTCAGGGGTGACCCAGGTAATCTTACTGCTCCTATAAACCTGGCTTAATGGGGAGAGCCAGCAAGGAGTTAGCAAAGGGAGATGCTGCTTACAGCCTGTTAGAAAGCTTTGAGGGTATAAACGAGCACTCGAGGAACGATGAGCTGATCTATTCAGTGTATTTAGACTTTCAGAAGGGGTTTGATAACGTTTCCCATGGGAGACTCTTTATAAAATGATGCAGCTTTGTGAAAATTTACCCCAAAGAGACTGAGGCCTTCCCTAAGGTAAACGTCCTTAAACTCAGAGAGGCTGCGGAAGAGTCAAGCTTAGCCTACGCATAACTGGGAACAAGGGTTCCCATCTGCAGGACGGCCCATAGAAGTTCAGTCTCTTATCATATAAGAGGGCCAGCGTGCAAGTGTTTGCTTGAAAAATAAGCTATGGCGAACCACACAAACCTATGTTGTATGAATAGGGACCTTCCTGTTCAGTTTTTATTTTGTTTTACCTGGGAAGTTTAATGCGATGACAAAAATAAAATCAGTGGAAAAATGACTTCGCCATTGAATTTTTTCCTGTATCATAACAAAGTCATTTTTTTTGTTATAACAATGAAAATCCTAGGCAAAATAAAATAACAACTGAAAACGAAAGTCCCTACATATGAAACAAACACCTTTAAAACAATGATATTAACTTATAAAGAGCCCATCAGCGCTACCTTTGGCAGTGCTTAATAATAAGTGATTGACTTTTTTTAGACTGAAAATGCGGGGAGATGAAATGTTCCCCTCTGCCCGGGTGTAGAATAGACCCCTCCTTCTGCTGCCCCCCCTGATGTTATATGAGGTCTGCAGATGGGGGAGTTGCCTCATGCATCCGAGCGATCTGATTGGGTGATCCCCTCTGGTGTTTTATGTGCTTTAGGGGATCCCTGAAGTCAGAGGAAAACCAGAGCCATTGTAACTGAAACTGAGACTGAAAACATCCTGGGGAGCCACTTACAGCCTTTCACTGATGGGGGAGCCGTCCACCCAGACCCAGGACCTCCCTGGTGACGAGATGTGAAGTCCGATCCAGTGAGACCTGTCACCTGCCTGACGGTGTATGAAATCCTGTACAAACACAGAGCAGAAACCATTTGTACAGCTCAGCAAAGCAGAATCAGAAGCCCCAAGCAAGGAAAATCCCAGAGAGACGAGACATGTTCAATGCACCCCTGCCCCAAGAAAAGTAACATTCCAGCTCGGTTAATATTTATATTTATTTGATAACCCAAAATATCCTCTGCAACTCCCATGCATTGGATGAACCACCTCATGTGTGCAGAGAAGTGAAGATGGCAGAGGAGGAAATTTAGGTTCCCAAATCTATTTTATGGGGAAATTAATATAAGTCAGGTACAGAAGAAGATTTATTTAAGGCATTACCCAGTCCCACTGGACCCTGCCTCTGATTTGCTCTTCACTCCTGGAGGAAGAGCCCAGTGGGACCCAAGAGATCGCACCGGGTTTGCATTAAACAAATCTCTGAATCTGTAGAATACATTTGCTGGGCAGGAGTTTTGCTTTCTTGCAAGTGTAACCCTGACCGCTCTACTCTTTCCTGCTTCTCCTTCACTCCCTGTCCCCTTGCAGTGCTCAGGACTCTGTGAGATCTTTGCTGTATCCCTGAGTAACGTTTATGCCGTACGCATGGATCCTCACCTTCTCTTCCTGGTCCTGTATCACCAGGAGCTGAGAGTCCCTCTCTGCACAGTCCTCACGGCTCCTGCTCCAGCTCCCAAAGACTCTAGAGATGTAATAGCACTTTCCCTTGTGCCAGAGCCAGTTCATGGGGCAGGGCTGAGCACCAGATCCACTTCCAGGAAGACAAGGACACAGGGGTGCTGTGAGTACTGTAAGGACATTTTAAACAGTCTGTTAGTCCAGAAAATCAGTAAAACGGTGCAGTGGGATATGGAGGGATAAGACAGAGAGAGTCTGGGCAGACCAAGCTTTCTCAGCTGGGGCTGATTTAAAGTTAGGGGTGGGAGGCAGGACACCCTATGGTAGGAGCAGTGAGTGCATGTGCATGCATGTCTTTGTGGGGGCTGAAAACGTATACATGACTGTGTGTCTGTGAGTGGCTGGCTATGTGTGTATGTGTGCTGCAGGATCTGTTGAAAGATGAGCACCCAAAATGTAATCATTTTACTCTTAGAATTGATGATGCTTGAGGTCCTGGAATCAGCTTTTCCTGGGCAGTGAGAATAGTACAATATAGACACAAAGGCAGGTAATCATATTGTTGCGTCTATCGGTCGCAGACGGCTGTGACCGCTCTGCCTCAACTCTCTTTTGCATTTCTCCTCCTCCTTTGGGAAGATGGCTACCTCAATGCTGACTGCCAAACTCCTTGGTGTCTCCGAGCCAGCATTGGTGTCCCCATTCGCCATGCTTCTTCCTGAGGCCTCCAGGGTGTGCGCGAGCACGCAGATCACACTCTTAACCACGTCATGGTGGGAACCTCGAGGGCGGCCCCACCACATGACATCAGTATCTCCGGGTATTTAAACCACCGCTCCACTCCATACAAGCAAGGACTTCAGTTATGCTACTCTGACCACTTCTAAGCTGCTCGCTTGGATTCCTATCACCCTCTGGGGTCACTCGCTCCTACTGAAGCTCTGGGTACCTGCTCCTCGGGGAGCCTCTCGCTTCTCTACCTCTCTGGAGAAAGCTATCCTTAAGGACACCCGCTCCTCAGGGGGTCCTGTCTGCTTTCTTTCTCAAACTCACCTGGCTCCTATGTACTCGCTCCACGAGGGCCTATCCTGCTCAGGGTATCCTGCACCTTGAACCTCGGGTCCTTCTTCCTCATTTCTACCAGGAATACATCAACACTGTCTGTTACCACTACGCTCCAGCTCTCTGCATACAGCCCTGCAGGTTTACGTGTTATCCCGCACTGTGAAACACTACCGGACCTTTGCTACTTCTGGGTGAGATCACCAACTACAGAGACTATCTGGAGTTCTACTGGGATTTCACTCGTTCACAGCCTTGTCCTTTCCTTGGGCAAGTTTCATTTTCATCAACAGCAGTATAATAAAGCTTTCCTTCCTCAGTGTCCGTTCACTACTGAGTCTAGCCTATCATAGTGGTTCCCCACGGGGACCCTCCCCATGGGAGGAGTGATCACCACTTCGACCAAGAGTCCACAATATGCCACTAACACAACAGATTGCTAACTCCATGGACTCGGCTCAGCTAGCAGCCTTGCAGGCCATTCCTGGTCTAGCCCAGCGGATCTCTGAGCAACAACAGTCTCTGGAAAGTCTGACTGCTGCCTTCAATCAGTTACATGCACAAATGAATACCTCAGCAACTCCTGTGAAAGAATTGCTGTCTCTGGTGGTGATTATCAAGACCACCATACTATTATCCACGCCTCCCCGGCGAAACACGGATGTGTAGAGCATTTGTCAACAAATGCAGTATGCATTTCTCATTGCAACCTACTCTCTTTCCCACAGAAGCTTCCAAAACCACTTACATCATATCTTTACTTGAAGGAAGATCCTTGGCTTGGGCTTCACTGCTATGGGACGTGAAGATCCTACCCTGAATAACTTATCAGGATTTCTAAAACTTTTCAAATCTATCTTTGATGACCCAGCTCAACTAACCGTCAGTGGATCTGCTCTGCTCAACCTCCAGCAAAGTAACAAGCTGCTCACAGACTATGTGATCAAATTCAAGACTTTAGCATCCGAACTACTCTGGGACACAGGATGTCTACGTGCTATCTTCATGGAGGGTCTCAACTCTCGTTTAAAGGACAAACTGATGGTTCGCACTCTGCCTGATACCCTTGAGTCTCTCATGGAACTGGCCGGGAGAATTGACCACCATATTCGAGACCGGACTCAAGAGGCTAAGAGTTCTCAGAAGCCTGTCCTGGGAGCTAACCATCCTAAACCCGAGCCAATTGCCTCAAGCCTTCCATCTGCCCCTTAGAAGAAGATGAGTCTACGCAATTATGACGAAGTCATTTAACTTCTAAAGAGAGACGATTCTGCAAATGCATGGGGTTATGCATGTACTGTGGTAAAGCAGGCCACACCGTCCAAACTTGTCCCATCTGTACGGGAAAATGACAGACTAGGACCTGCTGGAGGACTTCTCCTAGGCCTCACCACTACTTCTCCTCCATTATCTCTACCAGTCTCACTGATCTATGGAGGTCTTGAGTTTCAGACCCTTGCTCTCATAGACTCCGGTGCCGGAGAAAATTTCATCTTACAACGCTTAGTAGAACATCTATGGATTCCTACTACACCAATAGCTAAACCATTGCTGTTATCTTCAATTCATGGGGAACCACTTTCAGGAGAAGTTTCATTGACTACATAGGCCGTTTGCCTGCACACTGGAGCTTTACACTCTGAGAACATCTCCTTCCTCATATTGGAAAAGGCCATACATCTAGTGGTGCTTGGATTGCCCTGGCTACAAGACCATATGCCACAGTTTAACTGGGAAATGCTGGAATTATCCCGGTGGGGACCTGGCTGTCATGGTCAGTGTCTCACTGAAGTTTCACTGTTAATATGCATGCTCACTACACCATCATTACCAGGCCTACCTCCACAATACGCCTCCTTCCAAGATGTCTTCTCTAAACAAGCTGCAGATGTACTTCCACCTCACAGAGTCTTTGACTGTGCTATAAACCTGAAACCCAATACAGAGCCTGCAAAAGGAAGACCCTACTTTCTTTCAGTAACTGAGACCAAGGCTATGTCTGCGTACATACAGGAGAACCTTCAAAAAGGATTCATCAGACCCTCCAAATCCCCGGCTGGCGCAGGATTCTTTTTTGTAGGAAAAAAAGATGGCACCTTGTGTCCCTGCATCGACTATAGGGGTCTGAATTAAATCACCATCAAGGACCGGTATCCTCTGCCTTTAATTTCTGAATTATTTGACAGACTCCAGGGAGACAAGATATTTTCTAAACTGGATCTCAAAGGAGCTTGCAACTTGCTGCATTTTCATGAAGGAGACGAATGGAAGACAGCCTTTAACACCCGCGATGGACACTTCGAATATCTCGTCATGCCCTTCGGATTAAGTAACACACCTGCAGTCTTTCAAAATATGATGAACAAAATCTTACGGGACTTACTATACAAATGTGTAGTAGTGTATCTTGATGACATCTTGATATTCTCCCAGGACTTTCAAAAACACCAAGAGGATGTCAAGAAGGTTTTAAGACGCCTACGAGAATTTCGCTTGTACGCTAAACTCGAGAAGTGCGAGTTTCACAAGGAGTCTGTACCCTTCCTGGGATACATTGTTTCAATAAACGGGTATCAGATGGATCCCAAGAAATTAGAAAGCATCCTAGATTGGCCCCAACCTACAGGCCTGAAGGCATTGCGTCACTTCTTGGGTTCACGAACTACTACCGTTCTTTCATCAAGAACTATTCAGCATTGAAGGTCCCTCTCACTGCTATGACCAGGAAAGGAGCCAACCCTGCCAAATGGTCTCCTGAAGCCATATCAGCCTTCCTGACCCTTAAAGAGGCTTTTAAAAAAAAAGCCATGCCTCCGCCATCCAGATATGCATCACCCATTCATCGTCGAGGTTGATGCATCGGACGTCGGTATGGGAGTGGTTTTGAGTCAGTACAATGAATCCAATGTGCTCCATCCCTGCTCCTTCTTTTCAAGGCGGTTCTTGCCTGCAGAAAGAAATTACGGAATCGGAGACAAAGAATTACTCACAATTAAACTGGCCTTTGAGGAATGGCGTCCTAGGCTGGAAGGTACACAACATCAAATAGTCATGTACACCGATCACAAGAACTTGGAGTACCTCAGACATGCACAATGACTCAATCACCGCCAAGCAAGATGGTCACTGTTCTTTAACAGATTTGATTTCCTTTTGAAATACCATCCAGGAGGTAAGAAGACTCAGGATGATGCCCTGTTATGATCCTTCCCACCTCAGGATGTACCTGACGAACCTCGTCATATTATTGATCTTGAGAAGGTGGTTGTTGCAGCCACCCATGTTGTACCTGCTGGGAAGATGGTTGTGGCTAGAAATCAAAGGAAAAAAACTGTTGAAGTGGGCGCATGATTCTCGCCTAGCCGGCCACCCTGGACAGAGTCGTACCTTGGCCATGTTACAATGGTATTACTGATGGCCTACCATGAAGAAAGATGTACAAGCTTATGTGAGTTCCTGCACTGTCTATGCCAAGCAAAAGCCACCTGCTGGATGTCCTTGGGACCTGTTACAACCCCTACCATCGCCAGATGAACCTTGGACGCATATAGCATCTGACTTTGTGGTGGACTTACCACTCTCTAATGGGAACAATACCATATGGGTCACAGTTGATCGCTTCTCCAAAATGGCACATTTTGTAGCCTTACCAGGATTACCCTCTGCTGTGGAGTTAGCAAAACTCTTCATCAAACACATCTTTCGCCTTCATGGAATGCCTAAGCACTAGAGATGTGAATCGGAACCGGAATCAGTTCGGTTCCGGTTCCGATTCAGAACTTACAATTTTTATAGTCCGGCACAATTGGTTTTTTGTTTATCGGCTGCGCCCGAGCTGATAACAAAAAACCCACCCGACCCTTTAAAAATGACCCCTTTGCTTCCCGAACCCCCCCCCCCCAAAAAAAAAACCCATTTTAAAATTACCTGGTGGTCCAGTGGGGGTGCGGGGAGCGATCTCCCACTCTCAGGCCATCGGCTGCGCTAATAAAAATGGCGCCGATGGCCCTTTGCCCTTACCATGTGACAGGGTATCTGTGCCAATGGCCGGCCCCTGTCACATGGTAGGAGCACTGGATGGCCGGTACCATCTTTAAAAATGGCGCCGGCCATCCAGTGCTACTACCATGTTACAGGGGCCGGCCAATGGAATCTATATTAGGAAATTATAAAGCGAAGAGAAAACAAAACAGCCACGGAGCTCAGTTTTTTGCTGCTCACTCATCGGCGGCCATTTTGTCTCCCCATCAGACAAATTCAATCTTGAAACAGGTGTACCGCAGGGATCAGCCTTATCTGCAACCCTTTTTAACATATACATGCTTCCATTATGCCATCTACTAGCAGGATTAGGAATCATACATTACATCTATGCAGATAATATTCAATTAATTCTACCAATCGACGACACAATAGAAAAAACATGAAACCTAGCTAACTTGTACCTAGACATCATAAAGCAACTATTAAACCAAATGGAACTAGTCATCAATATTGAAAAAAATGTAATTTCTACACTTAGAAAGAAAAAATATCAAAATCATTCAAACCCCAATTATACTCAAGAACAACCAGAAAATAGAACTAGCGGAAAAAGTAAGGAACCTTGGAATAATAATGGACCCAGAAATTAATCTAAAACAACACATATTGCTAAAAGTAAAAGAAGACTATGCTAAACTCATGATCCTCAGAAAACAAACTGTTACTAACTCCTGCAGATTTCAGAACAGTGCTTCAGATGTTAAGAACCCCGGCCGTGGCACCCCGTGACCGGGCGTCATGGCCGCCGGCCGCGGCAGGCCGCAACCAGAGTCAGGTCGGCGGTCACATTAGCGGTACTCACCGGGAGCGCTGGAGGCTCCCGCAGTACAGGAAGGGCCTGTTCGGGTGTTCGCGGGGGCTGCTGTGGCTCCGCACGGCCGCCTGCTTCTCAGCGGTCTGACTCCTCCCCCTCAGCCCTCTAGGAGCCGCGCGCGCGGCTGAAGCAAGATTTAAAGGAGCCATGACCGGATATTGTCATGGTTCCTCCTGGGACTCCACCTCCTGGCTCCTGCATTTAAGGCAAGGTCTGAGAACCAGACCTTGCCTTGGTATTGAGGCTTTGCTTGGTTCCTGTTCCTGTGTTCCTGGTATCCTGGTTCTTCGTCCCGCTTCTGGTCTTCCCTCCTCGCTGGATTGACTCTTCTGGATTCCGACCCTTGGATTGGCTTTGGACCGCTCTCTGGACTCCGACCCCTGGACCGGCTTTGGACCGCTCTCTGGACTCCGACCCCTGGACTGGCTTTGGATTTTCTTCGACTTCTCTACTTGGACTACCTACAACCAGCTGGAGGCACCAGCCGTCTGGATTCCATGACCTGCAGGAGGCGCCTGCGTCCAGACCATCTTCTTTCTTCAGGTAGTCTCCTAAGTCCCAGCGGCCGTGTCCCTACGGGCTCCTCCTGGGGGGATCACGAGCTTCCAGGGTGAAGCCATCTTCTCCACCTCTTCAGCCGGCCCTGCCATCCGACGGTAGAGACCGACGAAGGTATTCTCCCTTCTCGGCTGCGCTGACTCTACCTCAGAACAGGGGGTCCACTCTCTGGTCCGTAACATCAGGCACTAGTTTTCGCCAGTACCGATTACTGTAATGCACTTTTTCTAGGACTCCCAAATACAACAATAAGACCACTTCAAATTCTACAAAACTCAGCAGCAAGAATACTAATTGAAAAAGAAGAAGAGACCATATAACTGAAACTCTGGCCGAACTTCACTGGTTACCCATAGAACAAAGAATAAAATACAAAGCACTATGCACCATACATAAACTAATACATGATGAAAAAGCAGACTGGCTAAACACTGCACTACAGGTACATGTACCACACAGGAACCTTCGTTCAGCAAATAAAGCTCTCTTAACCATTCCCTCAGTCAAGATAGCGAGACTAACACAGGTAAGAGACAGGGCATTGTGTTTAGCAGGACCCACACTCTGGAACACAATGCCTTTGGAGATCAGATTACAGAGAGACCCCAAAACATTCAAGAAAAGTCTAAAGACATGACTTTTTAAACAAGCCTTTTATAAAGAGACCAGAGAATAGAAAATACACTAGAATAAACAGAAGAGCACCGGCACACAGCACTATTCTCATAAATGTGCATTACAATATTTTTAAAATATTGAGTACACAATGAATGTAATAATATAACACAGTAAATGTGATTTTTTTTTACTTATAAAAGTACCTTCTAGGTGCACCTGGCCAGAACCTACATCACTAAACATTTGTATGTATTTTTATGATTTAATGTAACCGAAACTTAATGGCACCTGTTAGAATGTTCTATAGTATGCTTACTCCAAACTTACTTATATGCCTACTTTTAAACCGTTGCGATAGTATATAACTTAGCGACGGTATAAAAAAGACTTTAAATAAATAAATACACAAATAAATAAATAAATAAAATGTGAGAGCGAGAGGGACCTGTGTGATGTGAGGAAGAAAGTGAGAGAGACCTGTGAGAAGCATGAGGAGAGGGAGAGAGAGAGAGGGGGACCTGTGTGATGTGGGAGGTGAGAATGAGAGACCTGTGTGACATGAATGCCCCTTTTAACAGTCTGGGAAAGTTCAGTGATATAATCAAGGGACAAAGGGATGAGATAAGAGAGGAAATCTCTTTTCCTTCAAGTTAATATCTGCCTTCTTGTGTATTGATTCTTCATGGTTTTAACTTTTGTTAGACAGGGGGGTAATTAGTAGGGATGTGAATCGTTTTTGACGATTTAAAATATCGTCCGATATATTTTAAATCGTCAAAAATCGTTAGGGCCACGATACAATACCAATTCCCCCGATTTATCGTCAAAAAATCGTAAATCGGGGGAAGGGGGAGGGCAGGAAAACTGGCACACTAAAACCCCCTAAAACCCACCCCCGACCCTTTAAATTAAATCCCCCACCCTCCCGAACCCCCCCCCAAATGCCTTAAATTACCTGGGAGTCCTCCGTAGCGGCGGTCTGTGGCTAAATCGGGGGAAGGGGGAGAGCACGAAAACCGGCACACTAAATCGTGAGGTCTTCAGCCGGCGCCATTTTTCAAAATGGCCGCCGCAAAATGGCGGCGGCCATAGACCAAAACGATTCGACGCAAGAGGTCGTTCCGGACCCCCGCTGGACTTTTGGCAAGTCTTGTGGGGGTCAGGAGGCCCCCCCAAGCTGGCCAAAAGTTCCTGGGGGTCCAGCGGGGGTCAAGGAGCGATTTCCTGCCGCGAATCGTTTTCCGTACGGAAAATGGTGCCGGCAGGAGATCGACTGCAGGAGGTTGTTCAGCGAGGGTTCCAGACCTCGCTGAACGACCTCCTGCAGTCGATCTCCTGCCGGCGCCATTTTCCATACGGAAAACGATTTGCGGCAGGAAATCGCTCCTTGACCCCCGCTGGACCCCCAGGAACTTTTGGCCAGCTTGGGGGGGCCTCCTGACCCCCACAAGACTTGCCAAAAGTCCAGCGGGGGTCCGGAACGACCTCTTGCGTCGAATCGTTTTGGTCTATGGCCGCCGCCATTTTGCGGCGGCCATTTTGAAAAATGGCGCCGGCTGAAGACCTCACGATTTAGTGTGCCGGTTTTCGTGCTCTCCCCCTTCCCCCGATTTAGCCACGGACCGCCTCTACGGAGGACTCCCAGGTAATTTAAGGCATTTGGGTGGGGGATTTAATTTAAAGGGTCGGGGGTGGGTTTTAGGGGGTTTTAGTGTGCCGGCTCACGATTTTAACGATTATCACGATACTTTACACACACAAACGGCAACAATACGATTCCCTCCCCCTCCCAGCCAAAATCGATCGTTAAGACGATCGAGGACACGATTCACATCTCTAGTAATTAGATCATCCTGTGTGTCTCTCTCTCAAATGTAAGCCTGTCATCATATAGGTAGTGCCTCAGGCTATGCTCAGTGCTCTGAGTGTGTTTTGTGTTTCATACAATACATGTAGGACCAGGAGCCTTAATGAATTACATTGTGGATATGTACAATACTGACATTTGTCTGATGTGGTATGGTTTCACCCCATTTAACTTTGGACTTCACATTGACAGTGAAAACTGAAACTAGTTGTAGAGACACTGGCCTGCAATGTACTCAATGTTCCCCCAGTCATAGACATTGAAGAACTCAAACACCAGACTCTAAAACCCTCTGCAATTCAACCTTATATCTTGGAATTGAAGAAAGCCTGGGAAGTGAGGATTAAAGCTTGGGATGGGCACAGAGGATCCTCAGAGGTGGGGAAGTGAGGGGTAAAGACTGGGACAGGCACAGAGGATCCTCACAGGTGGGGGAGTGAGGGGTAAAGCCTGGGATGAGCACAGAAGATCCTCACAGGTGGGGGAGTGAGGGGTAAAGCCTGGGACAGGCACAGAGGATCCTCAGAGGTGGGGGAGTGAGGGGTAAAGCCTGGGACAGGCACAGAGGATCCTCAGAGGTGGGGGAGTGAGGATTAAAGCCTGGGACAGGCACAGAGGATCCTCAGAGGTGGGGGAGTGAGGGGTAAAGCCTGGGACAGGCACAGAGGATCCTCAGAGGTGGAGGGGGGGAGGAGGTATATGGGAGAGAGATAAGAAAGGAGGAAATGGAAGAGGAGGAGAGGGGAGATGGGTAGATGTGGTGAGAAAGGAGTGATGGAGGAGATGGAGAGAAGGGACAGTGTAAGTATGAAGGAGAGGGGGGATTAGGGTAGAGAAGGAGGAAGGGAAGAAGAGAACAGGGAAAGAGAAGAAAAGAAAACAGAGGGAGAAGTGATGAGTGAGTGAGGAGGAGAGGACCCCTGTGTGAGAAGATGGAGAGAAACAGGAAGAAGAGAAAGGAGGGGGCAGGCCCAATCACTCAGTGCAAGTGAATCTGGTTCCCAGTTCAATCCCCCTGTGGGATCTTTGCTCCCGGCTGTGCTGGCACTGGGTTTGCCACCCATGCAGGACTCCCAGCTCAGGAGGGTGTATGGTGCCAGGGTCATCGTTAAGGATCACTCCTGGTGGCTCATGGGGCCAGGATCCCAACCCTGATTCTGACTGAGCTGATAGTAAAAGGAGAGAAAAGGAACTAAGGGGGCCAAAAAGGAAAAAAAAAAACACGAGAGAGACAGAGCCATGGATATAAAGAAGCAGGGAACTAGAGATCTGGAGTGAGAGGTGGTGAGGGGGAGGAGGTGAGGGGAGCTCACCTGCTGAGTGACTTGGAGAAGAATCATTCTGCCGAGTCCCACACCCTGGGACAGATGTGTTCCCCAGAGGTTTCCTGCACCTTGTATGGGCGTCGTCCTGATTGTACAGGAATCCTGCTAACAAGAAGAGTGGCCTCCTGCTTGTTTAAATCATAATCACTGCTTTCCCTACACATTAAATACATGTTAAATACATGTTACATACATGATTTCGGGATACAGCACTTACTGAAAATTCTCAGGGCAATCACAGTCAGGAGCAGAACAACATTAAGGACCCCGCTTATTCTGAAAGCCGGACGATACCAGTGCGGGATGTGTGGCTTGGCTGGAAAAACAATGAAAAGGTTTGAGAAAGATGTTAGAGGTAAGTGGGGGTTAGAGGTAAGTGGGGGAGGTAAGTGACACGGTGAACCCAGATATTTAATCCCGGGCGCCGTCCCCAAATTTTACTTACCACTTAGCTCAACCGGTGGGAAATTGAGCTTAAACCGTAGCCGTGTGGAGACTCGAGTGACAATTTACATTTTGCCTGCTTGTGCGGTTATGAGTACCAGATCGGCAAAAAAAGAAAAAATGTTACCGCGTCTCATGGCATCCAAAATGGCATCCGGCAAGGAAAACCTCTCCCAAACAGAGCTGAACTCTTCACAAGTAGCGACATTGACCACCTCCTTCATAGCAGCTCTGAATGGGCATTTTGATTCCCTCTCAGGGACCACTATAGGGGCGATATTGCCTCACTTTTTCTGCTGACCATTCCTCTCCCTATGCAGCCAAGCAACTTTCTGGCTTTTACCATCGCTTTATCCACTTATCTGTGGAGTCACCTTAAGATCATCAGAAGTATCATAAAAGTTGGATATAAATAATTTTGAAAAAACACACCAAAGTTGATTGTCACACACAAGTGAAACAGCGTAATTTTACCTCTAGTGAGCGGATTATTTTACAATGGCTCCTTGGAGCCTTATTAATCCATTTTGACATGGTTAGATCCATTTCCAGATTCCCCAGCACCCTCCATCCTGCGTGCTAACCTCTTTCAGCGCTGCGCCTTATTGCAGCATTTCGCGCGTGCTTCCAAGCCCGGACATGACCGATCTGATTTTCAAACTCAAGGTGCCGGCGTGAATCGAGTTTGCATGTCGAGCTGCTGTGTGCCTAAGAGCATGCTCGCAACTCCTCCCGTCGCAAAGCTCGGCGGAAAGTTCCGTGCACAAGCGGCACGTTGGCCACACACGCATAACGTTTGAAAACTAAAGGGACGGGCATAAATTCATAATGCTTCCTCCCTCAGAACATCTTAATGCAGACACATTCATGTGCATGCTTGTAGGTGGCTGAGAATTCGCTGCAGCGGGTTCAGCCAAGCAGCCCAGGTCACTCCTTCTACCTGCACAGGTCCCAGCTAAGCTTTATAAAATGTCTCCTCGTTATACTGAATCTGATTCGTTGCTCTTTGCCAGCTGCTTTCCCCTCGCAGCAAGAGCTGAACTGTCTTTATTTAAGGGGTCGTTGGCGAAGGTGGGGGAGTGGTTGATGCTTTTTTATAATCTGCATTTAAAGACTGTAATATAATTAGCTGGCATCACCCTATACTTGGAAGATACTTGAGGAGATCATCATCAGAAGCCATTTAGCAGGTAAATACTGGATATAAATAATGGTTTAGCCAAGAAAATGGACTGAAAATTGCAAGCTCTTATGTGGCTCAAAAACGCACAAAGTTTTAAGCAGATAAGGAGGAGGAGTTCCCAGAGCCCTCTCTAAAGAAACAGCGCGAGTGCCTCATATTTTTAAATCTCCGCTCGCTGTTCTCGAGGAGCTGCAGAACAAGCTGAAGCAGATCTCTGCGGAGACTTTCCTGGGACAGTTCTGAAAGGGGAGGTGTGCGTTCAGAAGGAGCGCAAAGCCCCCACAGGTTAAAGTACCCCAGACTCTGCGACAGAGCGGGCACTATGGAAACTGCCTGAAACTATTTTCATTAAAAGAAAGGATACCAAAAAGTCTCTCTCTTTAAAGATGGGTCCAAAAAGCAGCAACATTTTTTTCTGTTTGATTCACAAATTTAACCTCAGAGCTGATAAGTCCCAGCCATGCTTTCTGCACAGTTTTGCTTTGCCTGGGTGTATTTTTTCTCTGTTATGATTGTTTTGTCCTTTCCTGAAATTGCAGGGAATGAATTCCTTTTGGGAAAAGGATGTTTTGGAAGGTAGCCTGCCCTCAGGCGTGGAATTATGAAAGGAAGAAAACGGTGCTAGGCCTGTTGCGCAATGTTCGGATGCTGCCCAGAGCTCTAACCCCTGGCATTCACCCCCAGAATGGCCCTGTTAGCTCGCGGGCAGAAGGCTGTGAGGTAATGAACCGATATCTCACTAGATGTGAAAAGTTCAAAAGGGATGAGTTAGACTCTAAGAATCATAATATATATCATCCATGGCATCGACAGAATAAAAACTTTCCGAAATTCAATAGAAACACCAATATTAGTCATAACATGCACAATCAGAAATCTCCCACAGTTGTTACAGATAAGAGAACCTATGGTAATCCCATTAGAGATAGGAGTGCTAAACGCATTTATAGCATAACAGATGATTTATTTTATTTATTTATTTATTTATTTATTTATTTATTTAAAGGCTTTTATATACCGATGTTCATGTACTGGTACATATCACGTCGGTTTACATAGAACCAAAGTTGGAAATTACATGGAACAAGAGGTTACAAATAACAGGGCTAACTTGTAAGAGATTATAGAAAAGGTGAGAACGATTTAAAATTATTATTACAAAAAACACATAGTAAATAACAGTCAAGCTCGGATTAACGAAAGCCTTCTTAAGCCAGGGTGCATATTTTAGTCCAATTAACTGGCGAAATTATGGTTACGGAACTTACGGCATCATATATCTGGCGTGGAGTAAGAAAAGCATGAATCGGAGACCTTTAAGTGAATGCCTTTGTGAAAAGCCAAGTTTTGAGCTTCTTTTTGAACATTCGACAACAAGTTTCTAGACGAAGGTCTGTGGGCTTGATGAGTTTGATCCCTCAGCTCCACTTTTTACAACTAGGCCAGACGAACCAAGTCCCAAAAAATTAGACCAACAGGTTTTTCATTTAGGAAAAATTTGGAGAAGGGACTCCACGAAAACAGTGGTGCATGACAAGAGATGGTAAAACCCCTTTCAGAGAGGAAGAGGAAGGGGGAGAGGGAGGGGCAGATGGAGAGAGTTTCACAATCAGAATTACTAAATAGAAATAGGACTGAAAATAATAGAATCACTAATATCTCCAAACATAATTAAACAAAGATAAATTATCTATTTTGAACAAAGGTCTCTCATTTGTTCCTACTTCAAAGTATAACACCTTCAATACTAGAGCAGACCTTTTTAAATTTATTAGAAAGCATAAGATTATGGACCTATTTTCCAACAAAGAGCACAAGTACTGAGTTTTCTGTAGTCAAACCAAAGAGCAAATGGATCCCAAATGTAACTACTAATCCAATCATCCACACTTATGAAAAACTAGTACTACAAGATCTGGCTAAGAAAGAAAAGTAGAAACCTAAACTCTTACTAAATCCGAAAGGGCAGCCATGAACAACCTAAGAAATGATTTGGATATGGTCATCAAACCGGCTGATAAGTGTGGTGGCATAGTCATCATGGATCATACACAATATCAGACAACATATTTTACTCCATGATTACCAAAAATCCCATTAAAGATATTAAACAAGAGATAGACTCCATCTTATCTATTGAAAATACAGCTGGATACATTACAAAAAAGGAAATTGAATTTCTGACCGTGAGTCATTCGATTATGCCCACCATATACATATTACCAAACATACACAAATCCTTGACAGAGCCACCAAGCAGACCTATCATCTCTGCAATAGGCTCCTTATTAGAACCTATATCAAATTTTATTGATGTTTTTCTTAGACCCCTGGTCCCTCTCATCCCCTCATATTTCAGAGATTCTTCACACATTATTAAAATACTAGAGGATCTCAAAATTCCGAATAATGATATTATTCTTGTCACTATGGATGGGAGTCCTTGTATACAAACATCCCACAATCAGGTGCCCTTTCTATTATTGAAGAAAATGTATTACAAAGAAATATACACACAAGAATCCCTACCCAATTCATTATGGAACTTGCTAACATAGCACTTACTAAAAACTATTTCTCTTTCAACAAAAAGATATTCATGCAAGTCAAAGGTGTGGCCATGGGTGCTACCATGGCCCCCTCTATTGCCAATCTGTATATGGCAAATTTTGAAGAAAGATTCCTTAGCACTCATTTATTTATTTATTTATTTAAAAACTTTTATATACCGTCGCTAAGTCATGTACCATCGCAACGGTTTACAAATAGGCACAAAATAAGGTATATATTGGTAGTTTATCGTACATTCTAACAAGTGCCAGTTAAGAACGGTTACAATATCATTAATAAAATCTAATTTATGTAGGTAATATTTTATTATGGAAATTATATATTGATGATGTTTTTATGGTTTGAAAGGGTAACAATGAAGAATTAGCATCATTCCATACTTGGCTGAAGAGTCTAGATGCAATCTAAGATTTAGCTTGACCTCAAACAAGATGTTGCAATGCTGCTCACTGGCCTAGCTGCAAGCAGCCTCTTACCTCCACTACCATCCATCTGCCATCTGCCCCAATGCTGCCTTTTGTGGCCTGGGGCTGCCACCTGTGTTCTGTGGTGGTCGTAGATGCTGCTGTCCTACCTCCGTGGCCCGGAGGCCGCCGATGTCATCTTCCTGTTACGTGGTGGCAGGGAGCTGCTGCCGTGTCCTTGCATGGCTCGGATGCTGCCACCATTGTTTCTCTGTGGTGGGCAAGGCTGCTGCTGCTGCCATCCTCTCCTGCGCAGTGGGGCCGCCGCTCGCCCTGTTGCCCACGCGGCATGGAGCCACTGACACTGGGCCCTGCTTCGCAGCCTAGCACTGCCTCCAAGCCTTGTCCTTGCGGCGTGGATGCCGCTGTCGGCCGCACCTCTCCTGCCTTCTTAAAGTGTCCACGGTGGGAGTAGCCCCGCGGCCCCACTTGATGATGTCATCTGGGTGTCTCCTCTTCAGCCCTATAAAAGGGCTCTTTGTCAGTTCTACAGTGCCTTCGCAAGGAGGCAGTCTTCTCCTGGACTCCTCGTTGATTTCAGCTTCTTCAAGGCACTCCATTCTTCATGGCTTCCCTCATCATCATTGTGGTTCCTGGTCTCTCATTGGATCCCATGTCTTCGTCTTCAGATGTCCAGATGTCCTCATCTTCAGATGTCCCTGATGTCCTCATTTTCAGATGTTCCTGATGTCCTCATCTTCAGATTTCATGTCTCCAGATGTCCTATTTCTTCTGGCTCCTCTCTTTGGATGCCCTTGTCCTTGGATGTTCCTGGTTCCGGTTTTGACTCCTAGCTTTCCTGCCAATTTCTGCTTTGAGATGACCCGCCAGGGCGTCTGTCACGCCGAGCCACTGAAGCCCCTGCCTGGGCTGTATCCTGCTTTGAGTGTTGCCTGGACTCCCCTTCATCCTGAATTTTAACCTTGTTGTTGTCTTTCCACTCACAAAAATTCTTTGCCTCATCCACGTGTTCAAGTATCTCTGCCTCATCCACCTAGTTTGGATGTTACAGGTTCTGGGGGCCAGCCCTAGCCTCCTCCAGTGGACTCTGCTTCTAGATGACCTTCAGGGCATTGCCACGCCAGGTCACTGAAGCCTCTTCTGGCTGGACCCTGCTTCGAGAGCCTCCTGGATCCTCTCTTCATCCTGAGCCTCAGCCCTGCCTTAGTCTTGCCCATTCACCTACTGTCTTTGCCTCATCCAAGTATCTAAGTACCCTTGTCTGGCTGTGCAGCAGGTGGGGCCTAAGAGTTAACAGCTTGGCCTGATTAAGTCCCCACACTCACTGCCTGCTAATAACAGTGGAGCGTGAGTCGGAGCACTAAGCTCTACAGATGGTTTTCAGATGGAAAGGCTCACTGGTCTGACTGGGAATCAGGTTGTGAGAAAGAAGGGTGGCCCAACACTGGGGCGCAAAGGGGCAGAAACTTTGCTGTCCCCAAGACTGTGCCACCATAGGCACAGACCTAGTGTACCTATTGGAAATCCAGGCCCAAGTGATGGATCAAGAGGCTGGGTTCCAAGAATGGAACCCAGCCTCTCAACCTTCAAGATATTGGAGTTAGGAAAAGCCTGTTCAGGCAGGCTTTTCCTAACTCCAATATCATTTAACTCCTAACAATCAACACATCACCATCAACATCACTATTAGCTACCTCTTACAATGTAATTATATGTAATTAGCTGGTTTTCCTTTTCCTTTTTCCTTCTCACTCCAAGTTCAATTTTCCTTGTTATATGTAACTGCTATTTCCGCACTATTGTTCAAGTTTAAGTTTATTTTGCACTCCTGTTTCATGTGAACCAGCATGATGGGACTATTGTCTTGAATGATGGTATATAAAAAACAAATAAATAAAAAATAAATAAATAAAGTCCTGTGTTTCTGGTTTGTTTTAAACAGAGTGGAGTCAATGGAATGAGACCTGATGTAGGAAGACTCGAGCTGTGGTTCAGTGCTTGCAGTTAAGATTCAATGAAAAAAAGGACCAAATTCAGGCATTTGGAGCTTCAGAAAGTCAAGGGAGCATGATGGGGTGGTGGGGGTCTTTAAATATTGGACAGCAACCTCAGGATAATCATAATAGGATGCTGGGCCTGATGGACCATTGATCTGACCCAGACGGCACTTCATATGTTCTTATGTCTGATCATCTCTTATCAGAACCAGGCTTCTGGAGCTATCGACTGCTTGTTTCATTATTCCTTCTTTATTTATTTATTTATTGATTGATTGATTGATTGATTGACTTTTCTTTGCCGACATTTGTGAGGCACATCATACCGGCTTACATTGAACTGAAAGGAGGAAAATACAATGAACAGAATAACATGTCATAGTTAAACGCAAATGGTGTAAGATATAAGCATCGTAAAAACATTCTGAGATTATATATAATAACATAAAAGAACTAAATAGCTATGGAGGAAAAAGGTAGAAAGAGAAACTTTGTACAAACTAAGAAAACTTTATCTTTAACAATGAGAAAGTGGTATAGGGGTTATGAAGTACAGCAAAGTTCCAGGGGGGGAGGGTAGGGGCACAGATGGAAAAGGAGAAGAACAAGGGGGGAAGGGGCACAGGAGGGGGGGGAGGAGGGGGGGAGGGCAGGTAGTGGAGATACTTAGAAAGGTCCATTTAGGAGAAGTCTACGTATTGGTTGAGTCGGGGTATGCCTGCTTGAAGAGCCATGTTTTGACTCCTTTTTTGAATTTGTTGAGTGATGGTTCTATTCGGAGGGAAGGGGGGAACTTCTTTCAGAGTTATCCTTCATACTTTTATGCTGGAACAGGAGTGACACATACAAAGGACTGAGCTCGGACATACCAGATGGCTCGGATGGGTCCTTTGGATGGTAGAGCTCACCTTCTGTTCTTATCCCTGGGATAAGCAGCTTGGAATATATCTACTCCTTGGGATCCTGCCAGGTACTTGTATCCTGGATTGGCCACTATTGGAAACCAGGATACTGGGCTTGATGGATCCTTAGTCTGACCCAGTATGGCATATTCTAATGCTAAACAAGAACTAACGAAAGGGGCCTCTTTATTTGAGGTATTTTGCACAATGACCCAGAAGCCACCCAAATCTATCTCTAAAATTTATATTTATTTATTTAAATTCTTTTCTATACCGTCGTTAAGCTAGGAGCCATCACAGTGGTTAACAGTGAGGCACATCATTTCATGTTGCTGAATGTGCTTAGTATAACAACTAGACAGGTGCCTGTACGTTACGATACAAAGTTTCATAATAACTATAGGATGATAAGTGAGATAGATATGTTTAGATTTATTAGAACAGTTTTTAACAATATATATAATCTACATGTTATCTGTTACTGCTTAAAAGTAAAACAAAGTCGTGTTGCTTAGGTGTGTTTTGTTAGTGTACAAAC